>NW_016107376.1:6318408-6348069 GCF_001604975.1 Cebus imitator
TAAGGAAAGGTTGCAGAGAACTCCATATAGCAAGCAAGACAGTTGGGAGGAGAATGGAAGGGAGGGAAACTAGCTTTTTACAGCTTAGGTTTGCTGATGAAAAAATGAAAAGCATAAAAAATTACTCCCATCTGTGCTCTTCTTTGATTTTATTTTTTGTCTGTTGCACCAAAAGAGCACAGAGTGATGAGGACATCATGAGTGAATTGCTGGGGTAGCGCAGACCTTGAGTAATTCTGGTTAATCTAGACTCCTTTTCTTTCTTCTAAGGATGTGTTCAGTTGGGAAACCCTGCTTGCCGACTTCTAGTAACCTCTCTGTCTTGGCCAGTCTTAACAGCTTGTTTCTGCTGAACCAGCCAATACTTGGGAAGCTGTGTAAGGCTTTTTTTCACCTTCTCCTTCTTAATGAGTTTGATTCAGAGGGGAAGTCCAGGCTGAATTGACCTTCCGGAAAATGTAAACCCATTTAACACCAAACCGTAGCACAGCCAGCACTCTGCCCAACTCCGCCCAACCCTGCCTGCCAGCCTGGGGCTCTGATCGGCACCTGCACGTGGGGCTCAAGGATGCCACAGTCCGGGTACTACCTGCCTTGGGTCATTCTTGACAGCTCAAACAGACAGAGGCAATTTCTAGGCAATGTGATTTGCAAAGATCTGACCTCTAGGTTGGGAATAGGATTCCAGTTTGAGACCATGAGCTGCTGGGATCATAGACTTCCCCAGTTCACCTTGGAATAGTAGAGTTTATTTCCAACAGAACTCCCAGAAAGAAGGGCTATGGCTCCTGGGCTGTAGCTCTTACTGTCCTCCCTCCTTGAGCTGACCCTAACTGCCACTTCCCTATTACTGCATCACTTGCAATTTCGAAATGTATTTTTTTATTTTTTATTTTTTTTTTGAGACAGAATCTCACTCTGTTGCCCAGGCTGGAGTACAGTGGCATGATCTCGGCTCACTGCAACCTCTGCCTCCCAGGTTCAAGCAATTCTCCTGCCCCAGCCTCCTGAGTAGCTGGGACTACAGGTATGCGCCACCATGCCCAGCTAATTTTTGTATCTTTTGTAGAGACGGGGTTTTACCATATTGGTCAGGTTGGTCTCAAACTCCTGACCTTGTGATCTGCCCACATCAGCCTCCTAAAGTGCTGGGATTGAGCCACCATGCCCAGCTAGAAATGTATTTTTACTAAGATATCTGGGCTCAGCCACTGGAGGTTCCTCACATGATAGAAATAGCATGGAGTTGAGCAGACAGAGAAGGGTTCGAGTATCACCTCCTACCATGTGTCATCTGTGTGACGTTGAGAAAGTGGCTTAACCTTTCTGAACCTCAGTTGCCATAATCCCTACCTCAAAAAGCTCTTCAACCATCCATTCATTCACTCAACAGACAACTGGCAAGGGCCTAATATGCCCCCAGGTATATGCTAGGTGCCAGGAAAACATATTCAAGGAACTTAAGTCTGGTTGAGGAAGACATTAGAGCATAAAAACCATTACGGTGCTGAAGATCGTTGCTTTGGCTGAGGTGTATGTATGAATATCTGGGAGAACTAGCCCAGACCAGGGCTGGGAATTTTGGGAGGCTTGGGACAGCCCTGGAGAAAAGAAAGTGGTTTAAGGCAGGCTGCGGAGTAGAAGCCTCAGCTTCCTCCTCTGTTTCCACCCCGCCTCCTCCCCTCAATTCAGTTTCCCCAAGTCGACCTGTGCACTGCAGAAGTCCTCTGGGGGAAAGAGCAGAGTTTAAATAGGACCAGGCTTCCTGGAAAGACAGAAAGTCTGGATCTGAAGTCCTCACTTGTCTCTGGAAGGAAACCTCATGGAGCAGATACCAAATTGCTCCCACCAGATGATCCATAGAAAGAAGTCATGAGAGTCCAGCAGGGCTCCAGCTGCAGAACCGCAGCCCGGCCGCAGCCGCCCCCTGCATGCCTTGGGTCAAGCTGAGAGGTCAGGCCCTCCAGGCTGGCACGGGGTAGGCCACCGCCTCCCATTGCAGAACAGCTGGCGAGACCGCAAGTGTTCCTTCTCCCAGCAGCAGCCTGACTTGAAAAGCAAACCACAAACCCCTGGCCTGATGCCCGCTCACCCGCCTCACTCCCTGGCACCTTCCAACCAGGGGAGCCTGGAGCTCACACATGAAGTTGCAGCAGCAGGCAATCTGCCTCGCCCCGGGTGCCCACCAAAACCGAGGTCTGCTAGGCAGCAGCGCTGGGACCTCTCCCCTCCCCAGCAGGAGGGGCCAGCTCTGGAAGCACAAGGTGTTCCAAAGTGCAAACAAGCCGCTGTTAAATCATTATTCCCCAGAGCCTCAGCCCTCGCTGGTTGGCTCACTTTGGTTTTTCTTTCTTTGCTTCACACAGATGTCACTAGGGTAGAGTATTGACCTTTTTTTCTTTTTGTTATGCACGATAGAGCACAGTGTTCGCGGGTGTATGCCCGTACGTCCCTGCAGAACCGGCTGCCAGCTTCTTCCATCCCATTACCATCTTCCATTCAGTCCAGTGACCTCCGCAGAGGAGATCAGGATGTCTCTATGATGCCACATGTCTGGGGAGAGCTGGAGCAGGCATAAGAAAAACGCCAACTGCCAACCTCTCTGCCATCCCTAGAAAAACAGAAAAAAAAGAGTAACAACAGGTTTTTCCCTAAAGGCAGTCCTCCAAAGCAGTCAAAACCTCATTTAAAAAAAAAAAAAAATTAGCCAGGCATGGTGGCTCATACCTGTAATCCCAGCACTTTGGGAGGCTGAGGCAGGAAGATCACTTGAGGTCAGGAGTTCAAGACCCCCCTGGCCAACATGGCGAAATCCCATCTCTACTAAAAATACAAAAATTAGCCAGGCATGGTGGCACTGTCAGGAATCCCAGCTACTCAGGAGGCTGAGGCAGCAGAGTCGCTTAAACCCGGGAGGTACAGGTTGCTCTGAACCAAGATTGTGCCAGTGCACTCTAGCCTGGGCAACAGAGTGAGACTCTATCTCAAAAATAAAAAATTTGAAAATTAAAAAAGTTTTAAACATTAAAAAACATTTAGAAAGTAACTACAGCAATCTGGAAAGAGATGTCTGGGCCAAAGCAGGTGAAAGGGCCTGTTATCACCTTCTCCCGACATGTACAAAGTACTTCTCAGACTGATTAATTCCCCTTTGAAGCATCCCACTGAGGTCCCTCATAGAGGTATAATTAGCCTTGGCTTTTTTTTTTTTTTTTTTTTTTTTTTTCAAGAAAAGTGTGGACTTTTTTTTTTTTTTTTTTTTTTTTTTTTCAAGGAAAGACTGGAGCACAGAGAGGTTAAGCCACACATCACTGGGTCACAGTGCTAATTGCTAGAAAAACCAGGCTGGGCGCAGTGGCTCCTGCCTGGAATCCCAGCACTTTGGGAGGCTGAGGCGGGCAGATCACAAGGTCAGAAGGTCAAGACCATCCTGGCCAACATGGTAAATCCCTGTCTCTACTAAAATACAAAAAAGAATTAGCTGGGCATGGTGGTGCGTGACTGTAGTCCCAGCTACCCGGGGGCTGAGGTGGGGAATCGCTTGAACCTGGGAGGCGGAGGTTGCAGTGAGCTAAGATCATGCCACTGCACTCCAGCCTGTCAACAGAGCAAGGCTCCATCTCAAAAAAAAGAGGAAGAAGAAGAAGAAGAAATTAAAAAAAGAAAAACCAAAGCTAGACCCAGATATTGCAAATCACTGGACAACTTCAGCCATTCAGCCCGCTGACCCCGGCCAGCCCCCCGGGGCACTCTGAGGAGGGAAGGAATGACATGGGGGGTTGGGGGCAGAGGATGCGAAAAGAAAAACAATTCCAGCTTCTCTTGAAAGAATTTACATTCACCAAAGCTTCATGGTAAAGTCTTTCTGCAAGAAAAGCCAAAATATACACAAGAAAATAATACAGAGAGAGGCCTCTAGGGAGAAAAATGAAAGGAAATCCAGTCGAATGGGAAAAACAAAATGGCCTGCATCTCAATGGGCTTGTTAGGTACTTGTTAACGTCTTTCTCTCTTTTCCCCTAGTAATGACTCTTGTGCCAAAGGAAGCTAAGAGGTTTTTGATGGGTTAAAAAGAGCCCATCCATTAAGGGGTCAAGGCCTGGTGCTCTGCGTATCTGTCACTGAATGAATCAAATCAATTTAGAGCTCCGGTTGTCTGACAATGAGGAAGAAGCAACTGGCCGGAAGAACATCTTGATTCCATTAGGCTGGCTGCAGAGAAAAATTAGCCATTGTCTCCCGGGCTGGGTATGTGGCCATCGCTGAAGAAAATAGATGCTAGGGAGCCCTTTTGCAGTACAAGTGATGGAGGACAGCCTCTGACCCATTTAGGAAGCTGATGATCTGCCGTCACTGTTTGGGTATTTGGGAGGGCCTGATGTGTTCCCATTATAGCCCACTGTGTTCTGTATAAGTCTGAGTCATCTTACAATAGGATACTTTCTTCGCAGGGTGAATATTTTGAGATTAGAAGTCACAACAAGAAAATGGTCAAAACTGACTCTGGTTAAGATTGCAGTGGACAGAAGAATTGGCCAATAAGATTAGGAATAAACCCCAAAGAGAATATAGCAAACTCCAGCACAAATGAATGAATGAAACCCTGGGTCCGGCTTATGCTTGCACTGTAAACGATCCAACTTTTCAGAAAACTCAGAAATGAGTTTCTGTAATGCTCATGGCACCATATGAGTTGTCTTTCAAAAAAAAAAAATTACACAAACCTGTACCTTGTGCTGATATGTGTTGAAAGTATTCAGAACTTTTGTTTTACTTTAAGAATAATGTTGGCATGTAATCATAAGTATTTCCCTTATGACCATAGTATTTTTTGGATGGAGGGACGGAATCTCACTCTTTCACCCAGGCTGGAGTGCAGTGGCACATCTCAGTTCACTGCAACCTCCACCTCCCTGATTCAAGTGATTCTCCTGCCTCAGCCTCCCGAGTAGCTGGGATTACAGGTGCATGCCACCATGACTGGCTCATTTTTGTATTTTTAGTAGAAACAGGGTTTCATTATGTTGGCCAGGATGGTCTCGAACTCCTGATCTCAGATGATCCACTGGAGTCAGCCTCTAAAAGGGCTGGGATTACAGGTGTGAGCCACCACACCAGCGTCGTATAATTTCCTGAGCGCTATGTACTAGGCACAATTTAATATATACTAATTCATTAATACAGCAGCCCTATGAGAAAAGTGCTATTATTTCTATTACTTCAAGGATGAAAAAACTGAGACTCAAATTGAATTTCTGAGACTACACAGCCAGTAAGCAGCAGGCTGTGTGACACTGAAAACCCTGCTTTTAATCCATGCTATTCTGTATTGTCTCCCGTCAGTAGGAAATGTTTAAATCAAGCTACTTTATTTTTAAATTCCAAAGAATTGCAGCTTGACATTCTCTGGATTTACAATGCTGACCTTCAACCCATGCACAGAATGCAGGAATGCCCACACACCCCCTCATTTTAGAGAAGAGGAAGCGAAGATGGAGAGGGCCTTACAAAGTCAGAGCTAGAACTGAGGGCTCTTGACCTCCCACCAAGGGTTCTTGCTCCTCAAAGTGAAAAACCAAAACAATCAAGAGTAAGCAACAGTCATGAATCTTAATTATTTGAGACAAAAGCATGAGATTTATCTGAATGAGGCAATGTGGCACTTCCATAGAGTTTTTAAAGCCTGGTACAGAAACCAGAGATGGTTTTAAGCTCCATCATGGATTCCTGTATCATGAATACAGGCTACTTTAAGCATGTCTTGTCTTCCCAAGTAGATCATAAGCTCCCTACAAACATAAACATGTATTAGGCACCACATGTTTCCTCTTGCCTGTTAGAACAGGCCAGTACAAAGTAGATGACCACTACATGAATGGTTGGAAAGGGAATGGGAATTCAATATTGCCTAAAACCCAGGGGCCTTGCTTCTGTCTCCTTTTTGTGCAAAGTAAAATATATTGAATCCCTGTAGAACTATTAGGAAGAAAAAACCTCCGACACATGATTTCAGCCCACTAAAAACAAATACCTGTGCCAGATGCGGCGGCTCATGCCTGTAATCCCAGCAATTTGGGAGGCTGAGGTGGGTGGATCACCTGAGATCAGGGGTTCAAGACCAGCCTGGCCAACATGATGAAACCCCATCTTTACTAAAAATACCAAAATTAGCTGGGCGTGATGGCAGGCGCCTGTAATTCCAGCTACTTGGGAGGCTGAGACAAGAGAATTGCTTGAACCCAGGAGGCAGCAGAGGTTGCAGTGAGCCGAGATCGTGCAACTGCATTCCAGCCTGGGGGATTGATCGAGACTCTGTCTCTGAAAAAAAAAAAAGAAGTATACATATATATGTGTGTGTATATATATACATACACACACACACACTTCCGTTGCCCTTATAGAACCCACTGTGCCCCAGTAGCAAAACCTTACTGGGAAACATGGGATCTAGTCCTCTGAAAGCACAGGCTTAGGGCTTTCTGGGTGCTCTCACATTTTAAATTCCGTCTGATTCTGGTTCAGTGACTCCTTTGTTTTGCGCTGGAGCCCTCTAGATGTGTAGCAAACCATTTGTATTTGCTGAAAATACAAACCCACTTAGAGATTTGCAAGTGCCAGTCTGCTCTAGAAAGTAAAAAGGGCAGAAGTGAGATCAGGAAGTGAGTTTTTCATTTGCTATGTTTCCTTCTGAGCTTGGAGATTATTCCTGTCCATGAGCCTAATTCTTCCTACATAGAGACCCAGAACAGGAAGCTGGAAGCAGCCTTGTTCTCAGTCATTGACAGAGCTTCATGGTGTGTTAGAAAGAGGCCAGGAGCAGAAATCACAAGATGTGGGTGCTAACATCAGTTACTTCTTTAACTTCTGCCAATCCCTTAACCTCCGTCTACTGGGGCTGCTTTATCTGTGCAAGGAGGAGGTGGACCAGATGGCTGCTATGATTCTGTGTAGTAGCCCCCCTGGGTGACTACATAGGAAGTTACTCATAGGGAGGTCAGTAAGAAGCTTGGTGACTCAGCCTCAGGGACAACGGGGGAAGACAAGGTTCTCCAAAGTCCTGGTCAGGCATCAGAGGCACCGGACTGAGCTTCCTCTCAATCGTCTATTTCCGCATCGTCCTGGGAGCTCGCCCACCACACCACATGCAGCCCCAGCTCTCCATAAGTGCTGGCCAGGGAGGAAGTCCAGTGAAGCCAAGGCCCCTTCCTCTGCCCCAACCTTCAGCCAAACACAGGATGTGGGAATCCAGAGGCTAGCTAGAATCCAGTAACTGGTCCCCGCTCATCAAGTACTTAGAGTAGACTGTGTTGCATTCAGGGCTCAAAGGTAGTATTTTTCAGCAACTCTCATTTGCACTCCATGGATAAATGTTTCCCATCTCCTGTTTTCATACATGAAGACACTGAGGCCCAGAAAAGGGAAGTGGAGGACCTGTGATCGCATTGGGAATCACAGCAAATCTAGGTCAGAAACCAAGAATCCACATCCAGTATCAGCCAGTCCCAACAACAGGGACAGACATAGTCTCAAGGAAGCTACTTCCTGGTGGTTTCCTCTAAGTTTCGTTCCATGCAAGCCCAGATCATCCAGGCATGCAGGCTGTTCTGTTTTTTTTTGAGATGCAGTCTCACTCTTTTGCCCAGGCTAGAGTACAGTGGAAGATCTCAGCTTACTGCAGCCTCCACCTCCTGGGCTCAAGTGATTCTCCTGCCTCAGCCTCCCAAGTAGTAGGGATTATAGACACAAGCCACCACGCCCGGCCCAGGCTGTTCTTCATCACAACTGTAGCTGTGTTTTAGTCTTTGGATGAAAGCTACGGAGTACTGAAGCACTGCTGTGTAGAAAACTAGAGGAAGCCAGGACTCCAAGAAAAGAAAGAAAGAATGCTTGTTATCATTTACCGTAAAAAAGTAAAGCCAGGGCCAGGCACAGTGGCTCACGCCTGTAATCCCAGCACTTTGGGAGGCCGAGGCGGGTGGATCAGGAGGTCAAGAGATCGAGATCATCCTGGTCAACATGGTGAAACCCCGTCTCTACTAAAACTACAAAAAATTAGCTGGGCATGGTGGCGTGTGCCTGTAATCCCAGCTACTCAGGAGGCTGAGGCAGGAGAATTGCCTGAACCCAGGAGGCGGAGGTTGCGGTGAGCCGAGATCGCGCCATTGCACTCCGGCCTGGGTAACAAGAGTGAAACACCGTCTCAAAAAAAAATAAGTAAAGCCAGGCCATGGTGCAGGATGAGAAAGATTTGCTCTTTTACTTTCTCCTTAATCATATTGTAGCTCATTTGTAAAACTCATTCCACTTGTAAAGTTAACCACCCATTAGTCAGTGAGAGTTGTACCCACTAATTGGTGGACTCCTGGGGAAAGCAACATAGTTAGAGGTTAGAGTAATGGACCAGGTGCCCTTGAATTCTATTTCTGGTTCCCTCACTTACTTGCTGTGTGGCCTTAGGCAGTTTTCCTTAATTTCTCTGGACCTCATTTACCCCAAGAAGTAAATTTCCCACTCACTCTTCTTGGGGGATGCCAAAAGATCAAAGGAACGATGTTTGCAGGGCTTTTTAAAGATGCCTAAATGAAGTGCATTAGAAACGCCTTGATTTAATAGGTACGAATTAATACCTTCTTTGATTATTGGTACAACTATGTATTTTAGCTTTTTAATTAGCTCCTTGGGCATAATTGGCCATGGGAGTTACACAAAATCCTAAGGAAACCTGCCCAGTCATCCTGATGATCACTGTGGGTGTCTGCTGTGTCTTTACACGGAGGGGCAGAGCGTGTTGGCAGCTTTATGTGGCAGTGGGTTATGAGGGCTACGCTGGGCCAGCACAAGCTGGGGATGCTCCCCTGATGTGGCGCAGACCATTGGGGCTGCCCAGAAACCAGCTCAGTCAGAGCCCACTTTACCCTGTTGACGAAAGGGAGGCTAGATGGAGCATCTCCTGTTTGTTGATTTGCTTGTTGTGTTTGCTCTGCCAGCCTCAGAGTGAAGTATTTCACAGGCAGGGCCTCTAAGCCATGAGCACAAGAGCCCATGTGCAGAAATGCCCCCATGAAGAGCACGATGCCTTTCCAGCAAGCTGCTCCCAGCTCTGGGCAAGGAGCAGCTGCTCCCACCCTCCAGGTCCCTGCTGCCTTCATATTCCTGCTCCCCAGCTCACCCCCTCCCTCCTAAGAGAAGAAAAAAGGATCAGGCCACTGTTCCGACATGTACACCTCCTCTTCTGTTCCTGGGACCCGTTTGTTTTTGTTTGTGTTTGTTTGTTTCGAGAGGGAGTCTTGCTCTGTCACCAGGCTGGAATGCAGTCTCGTGATCCTGGCTCACTGCAACCTCTGCCTCCCAGGTTCAAGTGATTCTCTTGCCTCAGCCTCCTGAGTAGCTGGGACTACAGGCGCCCGCCACCATACCCGGCTAATTTTTGTATATTTCGTAGAGATGCGGTTTCGTCATGTGGGCCAGGCTGATCTCGAACTCCTGACCTCAAGTGATCCACCCACCTCAGCCTCCCAAAGTGCTGGGATTCTGGGCATAAGCCACTGTGCCCGGACTATTCCTGGACCCTTCTAATGTCTCAATGCAAGAATCTGATCCTGAAAATCGCCCATCCCTTCACCTCACTTTTACCCTTCCTTCCCAGGATTGCATTTGCAAGACAAAAAATCATGCTTAAAGCAAGCATCAGGGGAATCCATTGTTCTGCACCCGGTTACAAAAATGTCTAGTGCATCATTCCGGGGAGCTGCCTGGGAGCCAGGACTCCATGGTTCATGGCCAAGGGCAGAAGCTGGAGGCAGGGCCTTCCCACGGGCAGTACAGCAGCCACGGACGGGGCGCTGCAGCAGAATCCAGATGGTTTTGTCCCGGCCCTTTGGCAGACGTGCAGCTCTCCACGCCGAACTGCATCAGGGAGCACTTAAAGCAAGGCTTGGTTTGTGTTTTATTTTGCATGGAATGGGGGAAAGAGGAGTTGCCAGGGAAACAGCCCCTCGGAGCATTGTACGCTGGGATTCTTCATCAGGTGGGAAGGGGGCTTCCCATGAAAGGCACAGGGGTTTTCTCAAGCATGCTTATACCTGGTTCTGTTTTCTTTCCTCCTCTTGGAGGGTTTGAGGGTCCCACCTCCCTGGGCCTGCCCATTAGGCTGGCAGGGACCTCACCCCACAGTACCTGCCAGGATGTAAGGCCAGGACCAAGTCCACAATGAGCAGGGCCCAGTGCAGAATGGAAATACAGGGTCCTTTGATCCAACCATTAGGTGGGTTCAGTGTATACTGCCCAGGTGATGGGCTCACCAGAATCTCACAGATCACTGCTAAGGAACTTACTCATGGAAGCAAATCTCACCTGTTCCCCAAAAACCTATGGAAATAATGTTTTTAAAGCATGTAGCAACAAAGACGAAGACCAAAAAAAATTGAAGGGAGGGAGGGAGTGAGGGAGGGAGGGAGGGAGAGAGAAAAAGGAAGAAGGAAAGGACAGAAAGAAAGAATGAAAAAACTATTAGGAATTTCAAGATGTCAACAGCAGATTGTGAAACTAAGCCAAAGACCTCAGCAAAGGGCCCTCAGGTGGCACACCCAGAAGGCTGATCCTGTCCAAGACTTCACTTTGCCTGAGCAAGGCAGGTGCAGGATAGGGACTGAGAGACCCCCGTCGGGGGCAGCCAGCAGGAAATTTTCATTGAAGTACCATCCACATCCCTTACTTAAGAGGAGGGGAGGAGGGGCAGTGGGAGAAAAATTATCTCTATTTAAGGATTTGCAGCACACACTTAATTTTTTTAAAACCCAAAAGTTGGTGCTTGAGTTAGGAAATCTAAGAAAAGAATGATTCTGGTTGTTCTGGAATGACTCTCTTTTAGTCTGCCAGCCTTTGGAAGAAGTAAGAACAATTGGGATTCATAGTAAGCTCTAAGGTCATTTTGTGCCAGCACCGTGATAAGATCTGCAGCTGCTGAGATCTCCCATAGGGGTCCTTTTTGCCATTTTACAGAGGGGGAAACTGAGGCTAAAGGAAGTACTGTAACTTGTGTAAGATCCAGAAGCTCAGAATTAGTGGAGTCTGAGCTGGGCATGGTGACTCATCCCTGTAATCCCAGCACTTTGGGAGACTGAGGCAGCCAGATCTCTTGAGGCCAGGAGTTGGAGACCAGCCTGGCCAACATGGTGAAACCCCGTCTCTACTAAAAAATACAAAAATTATTCAGATGTGGTGGCGCACTCCTGTAATCCCAGCTACTCAGAAGGCTGAGGCACAGGAATCACTTGAACCCGAGAGGCAGAGGTTGCAGTGAGCCAAGATCATGCCACTGCACTCCAGCCTGGGGGACAGAGCAAGACTGTCTCAAATTTTTTTTTTTTTAATGTAGGAGAGCGTGGATTGGAACAGATGCAGTCACACTGCAAAGCCTGCGTGCCTGACCAGTTTGCTCAGCCTACTGCCCCCAGGTTATGAGGCCAATGCCATAGAACCTGTTCATTCTGGTATTTTTGTAGCTCTGGCTAAGTTCAGGTGGAATGTCTCTGAATATATAACAACTGGGGACCAGAGAGGAACTTTGGGTGTTTTCACTGAAAGATTTATAGTGACTAAGCATCAGATAGGAGCATGAGACTCGCTCAGGTGCTGTCGAATCTGTGACACAAAGCTATCAGCCAACATACGGCTTTGGGCCATTTGCTTTCCTTGCAATGTCTCTCCACCCACCTGGAGTTGATGCTTAACAAGAAAGTAAAATACTATTTCCTTGGATTTCAGAGTGAAATTCGCTCTGAGCCCGGGACAAAAGAGGCCGCTCTATAATAAGAGATAATAGATATTCTCCTTCCCAGTACTTACACAGACAAAATAATTGTAAAATCCCAGAGAGCAGATTATGAAGATAAAAGAAGGCAGCCATTCCAGAGGCCGTTTTCACTCCAGCCCAGTATTATTCGGGGTGCTGGGTCCACTGGCCAGCTGTTGACTAGCCTGTCCCCAGCGTGGGAAGACAGGTGGGTGGGATACAGGAAATGGCTGTCACGTCTCCAAGGTGGAGAGAACATAAGGATGCCAGAGAGGGTCAGGAGCCTCAGGTCTGAGAACTCTGGGGGTAAGACCCTAAAAAGCATTCATCTCAGAGACCAGAGAAAGCGGGGAGCTCAGGGAAGCTGTTCCCCGCAGAATGGCAAAAACAAGATTCCTGCTTTACCCCTTCTTTCTGCAAAATAAACCGAAATTCCAAGTGTATTGAAGGGGATGCAGTCACCATCAAATATGAATGTAAATGTGTGTGCACGCAACTTGAACCTCCTGTGACATTTCCCAGAGGGTGAAAGTAACTTTCTTTTGCATCCAATGAATGAAAGGAACCGCGTTCCTGGAGCAATTGGAGGCAGCCCTAATTACTTCCAAACATTACAGTCGGCTTCTTAGTTAACGAGCTCACTGGTCCGAAGGGGGAAGGACCGCCAGGGCCCCTTCATGCCCCTTCTCACCCTCCCTGGCCAAGCTGCAAGCGGCGTCCTTCCGGGCCACAGAACTCTCGGTTTTCTTTGTGCTGCAGCAGGAAGAATGGGCTTGACAGGCTCACACTGTGATCTTGAGTTGCCTGCCCCCGAAATAAGGTCCCAGCCTCCTCCGCCCTTAGCAAGGCTCTTACACATTAGTGAGCAGGAAGTGGAGTCCCGATGGGAGGCTGGGAATCTGAACGCCTTCCCATTTCAGCACTGGAGGGAGGAAGCCCGACTCGGCACTGCACGCAGATGGCCACCGCTCCCTCCTGAGAGCTCGCTCTTCGCTTCTCGCTCCTCTCCCCTCACCCTGCGCCTTCTCTGCTCGGTCCCTGTCTCCCGTCTCCACCTCTCCTCCCTCTCCTGGAAGGGGAAAGTCTGCCAAGCTGGGGACCGCCAGGGGCACACCAACAAAAGCCAACCAAAGGCGGAGAACTTGAAAAGAACTTGTTTTGTTCCAGTTAAGGAACCTGCAGGAAAATCCACACCCACGTTGCCTGGTTTTGAACTGGAGAGCTGCCTGTGTCCGTGTGTGTGTGTGTGTGTGTGTCAAGCAAGGGGCGGAGGAAGCACAAACTACAGTCTCTGCTTTGATAAGGAAACTACCAGCTGTGGAAAGTTGACGGGCAGAGCAGGGAAGACGGCCCAGGAACCAGCCCGTCCTAAGTTTTAAACTACATTGTTTTCTGTCCAGATATTCCAATGGAGACAGTTGGAAAACCTGTATTTCAGAGAAAAGAAGTTTTCCGTGGAAGTTCATGACCCACGCAGGTAAGCTTGAAAAATCCTTTTCTTACGGGACGGCGTGGCTCTTGGCCGGGCATGTTATTTATCTTATGATTTGGGGACTGTAGTGGTTCACGGTCAGTTTGGAGCAGGGACAGAGGGTGGGTGTTCCCGGGAATGGAGTTCAAATCAGTGAGGCTTTCTTTTGGATTACATATGTTGATAAATGCACTGGGTTTGCACGTGTGTGTGTGTGTAAGTAGCAATTCCCTGACCATCTCATCTGGCCACATGTGTCTCTGGCTTATATGAGTGTGTGTGTCTGTGTGTGTTTGTCTTACCTGCCGGGGCACTGGAGGGAAGCTTTATGGCACTTTGTTACACACACCAGTAAGTCCGCATAGGAAATCGTTGCTACAGAAGAGTCTGAGGAATCCCTCCTCAGAGCTTCTAAAAGTGTTTCAGGCAGGACAGTCAATGCAAAAATGACTCTGTCACAAGCGGTTGTGTTCCATTGTTTTATTCCAGGAGCTGTAATTTTAGGATGTTAGTATTGTGGGTGGATGTGAAAGAAATGCAATTATTTTTTCCTCCACCCAAAATTGTACCCCAGAGAGCACCAGTGCTGTAAAAAAGTCCCTGCTCTCTAAGTCAGATTCGAGACAGTGGGGCCCCAGATTGGAATGCAGGGAGCCCGGAGTGGCCGGGGTCTGGGCAGCTGGTACCCACTGTTTTCCTCTCTTTGTCTGCCTCTGGACCTAAAGTTGTAGGCATCCCCAAAACAGCAATGTCATTCCCTAAAACCAGGCCTGACAACTAAGAAATCACTTTCCGTAAGTCCAAAAACATTTAAGAAGGTAGACCCGCGGAGATGGAGAAAAGATCAGACCCTACAGGGGACCAGAGTGGATTTTAGGCGCTGTTGACGCCCCAGCCGGGGCTTAGAAAGAGGACTTGGCACCATTTCCAGCTCACACATGGCTTCTAGTGCTCAAAACAAGCTGCGGTGCCTCCCCACGAGCTCTGGACAGGAGGAAGACTGGGAGTTACCCTGCCCAGTGAGAGTGCTCGGACCTGTGCAATAGCCCCTGCACTGCAGCCTATGATAACCCAGCGGGAATGAAGCCGTGCCTGCCCTCCAGGGTAATCTGCCTCGAACAGCCAGCCACTCCTGTATAGGGGAAAAGCTTATCTCAGCAGCACAGTTACTACAGGAATAGTGGAGAGGAGCTCAGTTTCTGTGTCTCTACAGTCAGGTGAAGATGGTAGCCTTTAACAGAAGAATATTTTATCCTATGTTTCTCAGGGTCAGAAGCCCACTCCATGGAGCACAGATTCATCTGCACAGGTCAAGGGGGGCGGATGGGGAGATTCCAAAAATAATATTCCATCCAAGAAGAAACTCACTGTCCATTTTCCGGGTGAACTGAATCGGACCAGGTTCTTAGGTGTGTAAGAGGAGGGGAAATTTAAGTATAAAAAGAGTGGGCCGGGTGTGGTGACTCATGCCTGTAATCCCAGCACTTTGGGAGACGGAGGCAGGTGGATCACCTGAGGTCAGGAGTTTGAGACCAGCATAACATGGTGAAACCCCTTCTCTACCAAAAATACAAAAATTAGCTGGGCGTAGTGGTGGGCACCTGTAATCCCAGCTACTCGGGAGGCTGAGGCGGGAGAACTCAGGAGGCGGAGGTTGCAATGAGCCAAGATCACTCCATTGCACTCCAGCCTGAGCTATAGAGCAAGACTCTGTCTCCAAAAAAAAAAAAAAAAAAAGTGAAATGAACTTTGCCACAAGGGGTCAAATGCAGAAAGGGGATGCTCCATTGGATAAAAATGAGGGACTGGGTAATCTAAGGGGCTGAGTGCAGGGAACAGACCCTCCTCCATGCCTGTGCTCTGCTGGGAATTCAGTGAACTCCCAGGCACCTTGGACAAATCCTTTAACCACATATGCATGTACCTGCGCATGTGTGTTTGTGTTCTTTCCGCATCTGTCACCCTATCAGTGAGTACTACTAAATTATCTTCTCTTTCCCAAGGCCCAGGGATGTAGGAAAGAATCCAGACCTCACATGTGGCTATTCAGTGGGCCTGATGCCTGCTAGACAGCAGTGATCAATGTCATGTTTCTTGAGAAGCTTCTGTGTCATGTTCGGGCGCTGTGTCAGCTGTGGCAGAGAAGGAAGGAAGTCGGAGGCAGGGTCCTCTTCCTTAAAGATCTTCTAGTGTAGCTGAGAAGACAGGCAGAAGAAGGAACTTATTTTTGTTTTTTTTTTTAGAGACTACATCTCATTCTGTCACCCTGCTGGAATGCAGTAGTGCAGTCATTCCTCACTGCAACCTCCACCTCCCAGCAGTTCTCCCACCTTAGCCTCCCAAGTAGCTGGGACTACAGGCTCACATCACCAAACCCAGCTTTTTTTTTTTTTTTTTTTGGAGAGACTGGGTCTCACAGGGTTGCACAGGCTGGTCTTGAACTCCTGAGCTCAAACGATGCTCCCATCTTGGCCTCTCAAAGTGCTGGGATTACAGTTGTGAGCCGCTGCCTGGAACCCGGCTGAGAAGAAGGAACTGAGGGATGTCACAAGAAACAAAAGAAGCTACCCTAGATGACAAGTAGCTATAGAAAGGAGAGGCAGGATTTGAACCTACCATGTCTGGCCCGGAGCTCATGCACTTCGCCTCTTTACTGTACGGAAGGGCCAGATGTCATGGGCCATGAAGGGTGAATGACAGGGTCACCAGAGGCATGGCTGGTCAGGAAGGGAGAGGCTTACCAGGAAGGAGAGGTCTGGGCAGAACCTGGAGGAGTAACTAGGATTAAAGCCATGTGGTGGGCCCTCAGGGGGATATAGATCTCAGGTGGGGGCTCTTCAATTAGGATAAAGAAGTGAGGGAGGGTCTGGCTAGAGGAAAGTCGGCGGTGGAAGAGCCCAGAGGAACGACTGGAGCCGTCTCTCCTCTCAGGTAAACTCGCTCTGAGTACACTGAATTAGCCTGCAGACAGGCAGGGATACGGGGAGGCCCAGGGAGCCCGGAGATGGGGACCCAGGTTGACTTCAGCCTTAAAGACACAGGAGAAAAGGAAATGGCTTCAGGTCAGTTATTTAGCACGGTGACGGAACCAGAGCTGTGACCTGTAAGGGCTTTCTTGCGCTCAGTTCTCTTTTCACATCCTAGTGGTGACTTTTTTCTCTTGTACTGGTTGTTCATATTTCATGTATTTATGGGCTGCGTGTGTGTGTGTTACATGCATAGAACATGGAATTATCAAGGCAGGGTTTGTGGGGTATCCACGGCCTTGAGTGTTTACTCTTTTTATGTTTCAGTGTCACTGATAGTCCTCTCTTCCAGTTACTTTGAAATATACCTCGTTGTGCTTTTTCAGTGGAATGTGTTGTCCTGTTGCCTGCAGCTTTGCTTATTTGAGGGGGGGAAGAGGAATGGGATTGGCCTCATGGTAGCATGGTTTTCGGGGCTCAGCCCCTCCCCCAAGCCAGGAAAGGAGTCAGAACCGCAGTAATGGGATGGGAAGCGCCAGATGCAATCATTTAATGAAGATGTAGTCGATGGGAATCATTCAGGGCAGAGGCTGCGTCCTGAGCTGATGGGCACAGGTGTGATTGCACCGTTGCCTGCAGGGCATTGGAAAACACAGTGCCCTTTCTCCTGCTGGGGATCCTAACTCAATACTTAGCTTCATTCCTGAGGTTCTCCAGGCTGGGCCAATATTCCACTTTGAAGGTTTGGGCAAAATAGGAAGGGCTTGAAGGGAAAGATGAGGAGAGGAGATAAATTAATAACAGAGCAGGAGAAGAACTCTGAGTATCTGATTTAGATGCTCCGGGGAACTACCCGGACCTGACCAGCCACTTACCTCTTCCTCCCAGTTCCTGAAAAATGGAGGTACCAAGCCTTGCACCGCCTTTCAAGATAATTTTCTTGTCTAATTGGGCTTTTCTGTTGGCGGCGGGGGAAACCATTTATTTCCAAGAGCAGCAACTGCTTGGAAGCCAAGCTGGGAGCAGAGATCCTGTTTTCTTTTAAATTTCCAGAGACCATGGAGGGATCCCCCCTCACTTTCTCACTGGCTCCTTTTCTCAATTATTTTAACTGTGCCCTCTTTCACGAGCTGGCTTTTTTTTTTCTTTTTCCCTTCACTTTTGTTTGAACTGAAGGGAAAAGACAACCCCTGTAGAATCCGTATCATTAACCACCAGATTTGAATTTCTCCTTAAAAGTGAGGGTGAAGAAGACTCCACTTTAAATCTTTAGCCGCCCTCCGCCCCCACCCCCACTGCCCCAGGTAAGATGATATGGGCAGCTAGCTTTCAGTTTTCTTTAAGGGACCATTAGCATTGGGAAAAAAAGTTACTGTTTGCAAGTCCTGATGACCCCAGGTTTCTTCCAGATTAGATGTGTTAATCCTGAGAACACACATTTTGTTTCTGATGTCTAGGTAAAATGCTCCAAATCCCATCTCACCTTCCCATCAACTTGTGACACACACACACACACACACACACACACACACACAAATACACACATTCTTGGATTTCATTTGCAAAATAATCTGCCTATCCTACAAAATATACTTCACTAAGAGCATGACCATATAAGGTTTTTTCCCCCAACTCTATGAATGTGGTGAGTTATATGGAGATAAGCAGTTCCCATTTTCATTTTTAAAGTCTAATTACTCCATGTAGGTTTAAAAATATATAGACAAGGCCAGGCATGGTGGCTAATGCCTGTAATCCCAGCATCTTGGGAGGCTGAGGCAGGTGATCACCTGAAGTCAGGAGTTCAAGACCAGCCTGGTGAAACCCCTCTCTACTAAAAAATACAAAAAATTAGCCAGGTGTGGTGGCTACTTAGGAGACTGAGGCAGGAGAATCACTTGAACCTGAGAGGCAGAGGTTGCAGTGAGTTTAGATGGTGCCACCACACTCCAGCCTGGGCTGGAGTCACAGCGTGACTCTGTCTTAAAAAACAATGTACATACAGAGGTTGAAGGAATTGGGGCTGGGCAGATTTCTCTCTGCCTTTCCTCTCCTGATTCTTTATACCCTCCCTGCCCTCTGAATAGATGGGAAATTGATCACCAGATCTTCAAGGAACATTGGGTTTAGAGTTACGTAAGAAGTCCCGACTCCCTGGGATGCTGTAGCCTGTGGTGATTAGAAAAGAATGTACTCATCCCTGCCATAGGCACATTTCCTGTCTCATAGGGAGCATCACTGAAGGTTTTCTTGTCTGCGAAGTTTGTCTTGGCTCAGTGCCAGGTCCAAGATTGAAAAGGACCATCCAGTGACCTAGAATGACCCATCCTATTCCCAGACAAGTCCAAGACTTGGCCAAATTCCAAACTCTAGGGGGTCAGAAAATCAGAAGGTGGCCTTTGCCAGCCAGTGTCTCCGAGTGTGTGTGCACACGTGAGTGTGTGTGTGTATGTTTAGGTGTGTGTAAGCGCTCATCTGCCACCTTTATGCCAGGGCTTCCAGGACCCAGTGGGTTCTGCACAGAAGCTGTTGACTAAGAAATGGTTTCTCTCAACAGAAACACAGTTGAACCTTGTGATTCTTGCTTCCCCAGGGCTTCAGTGACAAGGAGGACGTTTGGGCACAGCGGCATCGCGGTGCACACGTGGTATGCATGTCCGGCATTGATCAAGTCCATCTGGGCTATGGCCATAAGCCAACACCAGTTCTATTTGGACAGAAAGCAGAGTAAGGTGAGTGACCAGACCTCTCACCAAGCCCTCAGCCAGCTTCAGAGCAGCCTGAGGCCATTGTCAGCCTCTCTCATTTAGGAATGAGAATTGGATGG
Organism: Cebus imitator; assembly: GCF_001604975.1. Taxonomy (NCBI): domain Eukaryota; kingdom Metazoa; phylum Chordata; class Mammalia; order Primates; family Cebidae; genus Cebus; species Cebus imitator. The sequence goes on from NW_016107376.1 coordinate 6,337,467, forward strand.
GTGAGGGAGGTGCCATGTCCCTTGCCCTCGTCCATACCTTGCACAGGTACGGACTTGCCTCTCAGGGCTATAGGTGGGAGGAATGAGACTAGCTCTTCAAGAGGGAACATTCCATCAAACTTGGTCCAGGGGGCTCCAGCCTACCATCAGAGCCGCACAAGCTGCTGACTGGGCTTGGGGGTCTCTTGGGCATCTCAAGAAGCTTGTTCTTACAGCTTTCCCACCCCACCCTGGAAGATGGTCTCCCTCTGCAGTTGGAAAGCCTTGTTATTCAAAGGCTAACAGGTCAACTCACTGACACAAGTACTTCTCAAAAAGAAAGTCTCTGCCGGGTAGGCCCCTTTTGAGGAATTCCCACTGTGCTTCTGGTCCTTGGGAGACCCCCGCTAGCAGCATAAAGGCAAGCCCTTTCTGATGTTTCAACAGTGGCATGTTATCTTCCTTTTGAAAAAAAAAAGTAATCGTTCTCAATGAGTAGACACCACCTAACTGTTTAGGGTAATTGCTGTGAAATCCCTCAGGCGGTTCCAACTGTCAAATCCATTTTTTTAAAAAATGCAAAACTGGAAAAGTAAAAAAAAAAAAAAAAACAAAAGGGGGCAAAAGCAGCCGCCCTGTTTCCCTCAGGTAGACCTGGAGCCTGGGGCCTTGGTAAATAGCCCTCTTCCAGGGAGATGTCACCACCCCCGACTCTGGGCACGCAGCTGCGCTTTCTGGTGGGTGAGAGGATGACGTCTCCTTGGTTCACACAGGGCTTTATATCAACACTCTCCCCCTCTTCCTCCAGCCCTGTCTCCCCAGACTCCCCTGTCAGTCCCCCACAAGCCACGCCCATTAATTCTCCCTCGGGGAAGAGCCCTGCCAAGGTGGCCCTGCAGCTTCTCTCAAGATCCTGCAGGCTTGGGGTGGGGAATACAGATGGAGATCCCGCTGGGCACCTGTGCTACTGGTTTCCAGCACTTCCGGAGGTAAATCCTCCCTTGTGGGAGTTCTTGGGAGAAGGTGGCACGATGCCATGCTTATTGGGCACAAGAGTCACTTGAATCGGTGCCCTCTATAGAGGTTCTTTCTCTTTTGCCATCTTTTCCGTATTTGAAGGGGTTTCTCTTTCCCTGGGGAAGAGGCGAGGGAGTGAGTTGGGGTCAAGGAGGAGGTGATGAGAGAGAGATAGTAAGAAAACAGTACAGGGGCAGGGCACAGTGGCTCACATCTGTAGTCCCAGCACCTGGGGAGGCCAAGGCAGGAGGATCACTTGAGCTCAGAAGTTCAAGACCAGCCTGGGCAACATAGTGAGACCCCTGTCTCTACTAAAAAAAAAAGAAGAAAAGAGGACAGGAAGAAATGAAACAATCCCTCTATACTTCAGTTTTAAATCGAGGTCTGTCCCCTGTAGCCATCATTTTCTCCTTCGTAAAATCTTTTTTCCTCGACTTCTTTCTGAACCTCGTTTTGGTCATTTTCTGGGATGAATGAGTGCAGGACGGAGGACTTCTATTATTGGGAAGAATGAGAGTATTCTCCTCAGCTCTCCTGGCAATGATGGATCCTAGCACAGGAATTTGAAGCTCGATTAGATCAAAAGAAACGGGGCCAAAGTGTTTTGACTCATGCTGGATATTGACACGGTTGGTGGGTGTCAGGGTTTTGCTCTCCAGGGGCAGCTGATGCAGGTCAACACCTGCGAGCACTGATTTCATCCTCTTTTGTTGGGTGACGGATGGTGAGGGTAGAGGATTGGGCAATGCTCCTGAACCCCACTGCCAGTTCCTCCTGAGGGCAGACCCCACACACACTGTACCACAGTGTGGAAAGAGAAAAAGAAAATGTGTATTTTACCTGAGGATAGCACAGCATTGGCTGGTCGAGCTGCTCTCTGTGCTGGTTTTTTGCATAGGTGGTTTCTTGGGCATCTCAAGAAGCTTGTTCTTAGGGCTTTCCCACCCAACCCTGGAAGATGGTCTCATTCTGCAGTTGGAAAGGCTTGTTATTCAACAGGCTAACAGGTCACCTCACTGACACAGCAAGTACATCTCAAAAAGAAATTATTGGCCAGGTGCCATGGCTCACACCTATAACCCCAGTACTTTGGCAGGCCGAGATGGGCAGATCACTTGAGGTCAGGAGTTCGAGACTAGCCTGGCCAACATGGGAAACCCCGTATCTACTAAAAATACAACAACAACAACAAAAAAAGCCAGGCATTGTGACAGGCACCTGGAATCTCACCTACTGGGGAGGCTGAGGCAGAAGAATTGCTTGACCCGGGGAAGCAGAAGTTGCAGTGAGCTGAGATCGTACCACTGCACTCCAGCCTGGTTGACAGAGACTCCATCTCAAAAAAAAAAAAAAAAAATTGTAGATCACTTAGTAACACGTGCCTTTTAGGAGACAAAACCAAATGCCCATAGCATTAGGAAAGTTTCAGCTGTCCCTTTTGTAAAAGTAACCCTGGGGGACTAAAGAAAATGCCCATACTCCCAGGAAGAGGAGGGGGAGAATCTTTCCCAGGGAGTCTGGTATACCCACAGATGCCCTAAAGCCCCCATGCTTTTCATAGGAACCAGTTCCCCAGCCTGCAGTGACAGGTGAGGATCGCCACCCGCTACGTGGGAGTTGGAGGCCTCTGTTTTCCAGCTCTGGGACCCTGGGTGGGCGTTTCATCATTGGTGCTTTACTTTCCCCAATTAGCAGCAAATAAAATTCCTGACCTCAATTATTGATTGGTCAAATGGCACCACGTTTGTGAAATTGCTTGAGGAAATACATGCCATCTTTTATGAACGTCATTGTTAATCTAGCATACTGTCCCTGGCCAACAATTGCATGAAGTTTAAATTCTCTAAAAGGCCCCCAAATGAAATCAGAAATGAGGACATTCCCTTTGGGAATTACATTACAACACCTTTTTGTTTCCGGAATGTTCTTTATAGAATAGCAATGTGATTCATCTCTGATGGGCAGCACAGCCTCTGGGTGAGTGATGGCTGACGAGGCTGGGACAGAGAGCTACATAATATTTCTGGGCAGCCAGTTCTGGCTGGCATCCTGGCCACTGCTCACACTGTACTGGGACGTGCCAACCATTCCTTTCTCTGAAGAGCTTCAGCAAAGCCCAGGCCTCCCAAGTGATGTTTTCTCAACCACAGAGAGACAAGTGCGGTCTAGTGGTTTGAGTCAGTGAGGGTGGGGAGCTGTGAGGGTTCAGGTGCTTTCTTGACACTTGGTTATTTTCTTTTCGGGGGGCTGTGCAGATCATTTAAGGAAATCTCTCCTCCTTTCTCTCTGTCGTCACTCTCTCTCTCCCCTTCCCTCCCTCCATCAGCACTCCACGCATATACATCAAGAAACCACTGTACCGTCTAAGACAGGGCGGAGGGGGGCTGTGCTGGTTGGTTATTTGTAGCTCCTTCAGAATGAGAAGCCGCACAGGCAGCGATTACCGCTGGTAACTTACATGCTGACCCAGAGATCGCAAATGTCTGCTAGATCCCAGCAGCCTCTGAAGCACAGAGCCAAGGAATGTCTTAGAGACTTTGCAGGAAAATATTTGAAAGCTCAAAATGTTTAGAGTAAACATTAGACACTTTCCCTCTGAACTCGGAGTGGGAACTTCTTGAATTGGCCCCCAATCCAAACGTCTTTCCTTCTTCCTAATGTTTTTTGTTGTTGTTTTTTTTTTCTCCCGGATGCAGTTCTCCATTCTATCTAGGGTCAAAGGCAGAGTAAAAGGGGGACAAGGACATTGAAGCCTTGCTCCATGAATATCAGTGAGAAGACTGAGTCAGGTGTGTTGGGACAGACTTGCAGAGCAAAACGTTCCGGAGTCTGGGGACTTTGCAAAGAGAGACTCTCCCTGTCAGTGCCCACGTCCTCCCAGTCCACTCTCCACTGAGTCTGTTAGGTCACTGTGATATTTCCATTCTAGAAAGAATCTGGGTAGGGCACGGTGGCTCACACCCTTAACCTCAGCAATTCAGGAGGCCAAGGTGGGCAGGGGTTCGACACCAGCCTGGCTAATGTGGTGAAACCCCGTCTCTACTAAAAACACAAAAATTAGCTAGGCATGGTGGTCCATGCCTATAGTCCCAGCTGCTCAGGAGGGCAAGGCAGGAGAATTGCTGGAACCAGGTAGGCGGAGGTTGCAGTGAGCTGAGATCGGGCCACCGCACTCCACCAGCCTGGGCAACAGAGCAAAACTCTGTTTAAAAAAAAAAAAGAAAAATCTGGTAGCTTTCTAAAGCTTCCAGGAATCTAGTCCCCTTTAGGAAGGATGCCTTTTGTCCATATTTTTGTTTTAAGGTTGATGTGTGGCAAGAGTCTTGTTATGGCACAGGGACAAGTTTTTCATGTGATTAGTGAGGTCCCCAAAATATCTGGTTGGGCCGTCAATCTAAGCAAACTACAGCCAGGCTTTAATGCAGATCCCATTCTTGCTGCAATGGCCTTTACAAAAATCATCTACTTTATTATTTTTTTCTCATCTTGGTGTCTTTTTCCTTTTTGTTTTTTTAAGATGAAGGTTGAGTTTGTTTTATTTATTGTTACCATAACTCTGGGATGTGGGTTTTAAGACCTCCATTTTACAAACAGGTATCTGAGGATCAGGAAAGTGAAGGGTCAAAGTCCAATAGTGATTCCCTGGAAAGTCAGGGTTCTCATTCAGGGGTTTTGTTTTTTGCTTTTTGTTCGTTTGTGTGTTTTGAGACAGTCTCACTCTCGCACTAAGGCAAGAATGAGATCACACAGTGGCGTGATCTTTGCTCACTGCAACCTCTGCCCCCCACCGCCCCTTTTCCCCCTCCTGTTTCAAGTGATTTTCCTGCCTCAGCCTCCCGAGTAGCTGGGACTGGGACTGTGGGACTACAGGTGCATGCCACCATGCCCAGCTAATTTTTGTATTTTTAATAGAGACAAGGTTTTGCCGTGTTGGCCAGGATGTTCTCAAACTCCTGGCCACAAGGGATCTACCCATCTCAGCCTCCCAAAGTGCTGGGATGACAGGCTTGAGCTATCACGCACGGCCTCTAATTCAGGTCATTCTGACTTCAGAGGCCAGACCCTTCACCCCGCGTTGAATTGGTCTAGGCCTTCATAAGTTACTGTTACATCACCGTTTGGGAGTGGGCTACTTTTTATTAAAACATGGGTCTCTGTCACAGAGCAGTGCAGAAAGAAAGGAAGTCATGGATTGTACGCACCATGCTTGCTAAGAGGGTAAAACTCAACCAGATGGGTGCAATTGATATGCTGTGTCAAAATGACATAAAAGGCCGTTTTCCTTCCTTCTGCGGCAAGCCAAAATCCTTCAAGGGCCTGGCAGCCAGGATTGTTTTATGAACAAGGAAACTCCCCTGAGGAAGTCGACTTGGGTCTGAATGCAAGGAAGAAAGTTGAGGTTAGGAAAGAGGCATAAGTCGAGGCAAGGTCCATGGGGTAGACAGGAGGAGAAGGAAGACGGTTCACACCAGGTGAACAAAACGGGCGCCACGTCTCAGCACTTCCTCCGGCCCGCAGATTTCCATCGTGTTAACATGAGGTCGGAAGTTGTCCTTGCCAGTACTGACAGCGACATTGAGGGCAGAGGAAGGGCAGAGCTGCAGGCATCCAGAGAGTCCTGGCTGGACAGATGAGGGCCCCTGGGCATGGAAGGAAGCCCGTACGGAGGGCATCCAGGAGCAGTGGGTCCACAGCCCTGCACGGCCTTTGCCAGTGCCCCCACACCTGCTTTCTCCCATGTATGGGAAAGACATGGCATTCCACAGGCCAGGCGTGAAGCCTCAACAGTGAACCTCGCCCAGTTCCGCCCACACGTGTGCCGCAGAAAGGACAGATGAGCAAGTGTGCGGGGCATCCCACTGTTTCTAGTTGTTTTCACAAAGTTCCACATACAGGCAAAGCCTGTTGCCTTAAGCACACTCACAGAAAGTTGATTGAAGAAGGAAACAAGCAGACAAGCAGACATTGGACACACGTGTGGGAAATGCAAAAACATTGTCACTACCAGAGAAGGAAGCGGAAGCAGATATCCCTAGAAAAGCCGCTGCTTTGGCTGGGTGTGGTGGTTCATGCCTATAATCCCAGCACTTTGGGAGGCTGTGGCGGGAGGATCACTTGAGGTCAGGCGTTCGAGACTAGCCTGGCCAACATGGCAAAACCCCATCTCTACTAAGAACACAGAAATTAGCTGGGCGTGGTGTGGTGGCAGGCACCTGTAGTCCCAACTACTAGGGAGTCTAAGGCAGGAGAATCGCTTGAATCCTGGAGGCGGAGGTTGCAGTGAGCTGAGATTGGGCCACCGCACTCCAGCCTGGGTGACAAAGTGAGACTCTGTCTCAAAAAAAAAATTAAAAATTAACCCATTGCTTTTTGTAATGTAAATGTGAACACAGACCTGTTTTCTAATTAGTCTCACCTGCTGTGACTGTTAACCAGATAGAACCAATCACCATGGACTGAAGTGAGTGGCCTTTCAACGATAATAGGAAGACTTGGGCACATGCACTTAGATGTCAGAACACAAGCAAAGCACCATGTCAAACGCCGGTTGGTGGGACCCCAGAACCCAAATGAGCAGTTTTTCCACAATCATGTACCCTGTGACTACAGGTCTAGAGAGCTGTCCCTGTCATTTTTTTCTTCTTTTTTTTTTTTTTTGTTAAATGGAAATGGGAATTGTGTAAATAAACTATTATTTTTTTTTTTTTGAAAGAGACAGGGTCTCACTCTGTTGCCCCGGTTGGGGTACAATGGTGCAACCATTGCTGCCCCTGTTGGCCAGCTTCGAGGCATTGCACAGCTCACTGTAGCCTCCAACTCCTGGACTCGAGCAATCCTCCTGTGTCAGCCTCCCAAGTAGTTGGGGCTACAGGCATGCACCACCACACCTGGCTAATTTTTTAATATTTTATAGAGAAGAGATTTTGCTGTGTTGCCCAAGCTGGAGAACCACTGTCACTTCTCCATCAACTAAACTTTCCATGACCACATGGCTAACCCTTTAAGAGGTTTAAATCTCATATGTCATTCAGAACGCTGAAAATCATTTTTTCCTCGTTTAAGCACCAAATAATTATAATCACAATGTGTATTGAGAGCTGTGTGCCAGGCAGACAAGAAGGGAGAGGAGAGGAATACCCTTCCCACACTTTGCTTTGACCAGAACCAACCCCTGGGTGGCAAGTGGCATCTACCCTGTTTTGTGGCTGGGAATAATGAGGCTCAGTGAGATGAAGTCACTTTGCCTCCATCAGGACATTCTCTTAAGCACAACACAGTGCAGCCTACAGAATCCGAGGCGTATAATGTCCCCCGCTTGGTGCAGCTCTTGCGCTGCCTCTGTCCTTTGCAGAGAGTTTTGGTGATTAATGATTAGGCAGAGGGTTGCAGCATGTCGGTCAGGGAGATGAGTCCCTTTGTGGAATGTCAAAACGGTGAGCAGGGGCGGGCAAGGTATGACTGTCTCCTCTGTGGGGTGAGTGTCCCGTCTTTGACCTGCTGCTCTTTCCCTTCCAGTCCAAAATCCATGCGGCACGCAGTCTGAGTGAGATCGCCATCGACCTGACTGAGACGGGGACGCTGAAGACTTCCAAGCTGGCCAACATGGGCAGCAAGGGGAAGATCATCAGTGGCAGCAGTGGCAGCTTGCTGTCCTCAGGTAGGCAGGGGCCAGCTGGAGGGGTGCCCCCTGAGCATGGCTGGGACCCCAGAGGGGACCCAGGAAGGCAGGGACAGCTGCAGCAGGGGACACTGCTGGGCAGGCTGCTCTAGAGCTAGATGTGGTTTCCAGGCCAAGGTTGGGATCCTGAGAAAACGTGAATCTGAGAAAACGGCTCCATAGGGTCAAACAGTGGAAGGGGGAAGAAAAGGATCAGCTGAACCATTCAGTGCAGGAAGACCTGCTGGTCACACCTCAGTCTCTTCAGGTACCCCCCAGAGCCTTTCAGAATGCCAATGGCAGACTGGGGAATGTCAGGTCCAAGGATGGAGAGTGGGTCCACTCATGTGCCCACTCGTGTGTTGTGAATTTCAGGGTCTGGTGCCAGGAGATGCTGCATTCTACTCTCAGGTGATTTCTCTTGGCTTTTAAAAATGCAGAATACTCTCTATTGTGTAGGAAATGGCAGACTGGCCATCACAGGGTGTGGGTTCTCCATCAATGCCTTTTGAAATTGCAAGTCAGAGATCTGGTGCCGCGTCCATTTCGGCCACCCTTGGCCAAGTCATTTTGTCTTTTGATGTTGGGAGGGACAGAGGAGTTCCAAGGTCTTAGATCTGGCTGACCAAAAAATGGGGGTGCCATTCACTGAAATGGCAGGAGGAGGAGTGGGTTTGAAGGAAGCAGGGAGGGACGGAGGCAGCCACGATCTGAAAAGGTTAGAAGAGTGCTCTGTGGCCGGGCGCCATGGCTTACACCTGTCATCCCGGCACTGCGGGAGGCTGAGGCTGGAGAATCCCTTGAGGCCAAGGAATTCAAGATCAGCCTGGGCAACATAGTGAGACACTGTCTGTACAAAAAAAAATTAAAATTATCCAGGCATGGTGGCACAGCACCTGTAGTCCCAGCTACTTGGGAGGCTGAGTAGGGAGGATTGCTGAGCCCTGGAGATTGAGGCTGCAGTGAGCAGTGACTGCACCACTGCTTCCAGCCTGGGTGGCAGAGCGAGTCCCTGTCTCAAGAAACAAAACAAAAAGAAAAGTGCAACATGAGGAAAACCCTGATCGCTGTAGGAGCCGTGCAGCTGTCTCTGAGCCATGCAAAGAAAGCAAGAAGTCTTCCCCGATAATTTATGTTACTGTATATAGTGGCTGCAAACAACAACAAATTAAAAAGGAAAAGACAGGAGAGGAAGAGGAGCTAAAAATGGTCTCCTTAGCTTCTGGCTGGCGTGATCCAATCAGAGCCAGGAAAAAGTTTAAAGGACCAGGGAGAGGACAGACATCCTTCCTGGACTGAGAGGCGAGGTTACTGTGGGGGTCAATGGAGCATTAAGGTCAGCACCCCTCCTTGGACAGGCCATGGCCCTCAGGGGACCTTAGCCGTGCATTCACACGGTCATGTGTTTCTGCAAAATCTATGAACATAATATATTTTGTATTATTTTTCTTAAATAGAACTGCTAAAGGGCGGGTGGTGGCTCAAGCCTATAATCCCAGCACTTTGGGAGGCTGAAGTGGGCGGATCACCTGAGGTCAGGAGTTCGAGACCACCATGGCTAACATAGTGAAACCCCGTCTCTACTAAAAATGCAAAAAGCAGCCGAGTGTAATGGTGCACACCTGTAATCCTGCTACTCGGGAGGCTGAGGCAGGAGAATCACTTGAACCCCGGAAGCAGAGGTTGCAGTGAGCTGAGATTGTGCCACTGCACTCCAGCTTGGGCGACAGAGCAAGACTCTGTCTCAAAACAAAACAAAAAAGCCCACTAAAATTATATAAGCTTCAGGTCCCATAAACCTAGATCTGCCTCGGCCACATCACCTGGGGGCCACTGTCAACTCCACCCTGCTTGGGTCCTTCAAAAATGTTTCATCCAAAAAATGAGCTCAATGCTCATCATTTTTGAGGCTTGGGAGTTTGCAATGAAGACTGCAGAGAGTGTTGTCTTCTAGAATCAGAGAAGGAAATTCAAAGCCGAAGACCCCTACCTCGAATTACAGCCACTCCCAGTCTCCTGCTGAATGACCCAGAGCAGATGGAGCCAACACTTTGTTTTAAACACAGCCTACTCTTGTTTTTCCCTAACCCTGTGAAAACCCAGCGTCAGATTAGAGGCTGTGAGCCCACCTTCCCCCTTAGCATAGGGAATCCAGCTGGCTTCAGCTTGGATTCTTCAAGCTCGGATTCTTCAAGCTCCGTGCTTCTCAAACCTTGGTGTACATCAGAGCTGCTTGTAGGGCTTGTCAAAACACCTCTCAAGAGTTCCTGATTCTGTAGGTCTGAGGAGAGACTGAGAATTTATACCTCTAGCAAGTTTCCAAGTGAGGCTGATGCTGCCAGTCTAGGCACTTTACTTAGACTCTCTTGTTGCTGTGGAAGAGACAAAAGCTTGAGGTGGGTGAGTTCAGGATCCTGGCACCCAGGTATGCCCACTTTTAAGCCTATGTCCTGGCCCATCTGCATGGGCCCCTAGTATCCGGCAGACTCCGGGGGCACCAAGGCAACAGTTTACCTTAATGGCAGCTATAGATGAAGCTGTAAACAGGACCCCCAAACCTCCTGAGATGAAATTGATATCACGCACCCATCAGAAATGAAACCTGGCTGGGCGCGGTGGCTCATGCCTGTAATTTCAACACTTGGGGAGACCGAAGTGGGTGGATCACTTGAGGCCAGAAGTTTGAGACCATCCTGGCCAACATGGTGAAACCCCATCTCTACTAAAAATACACAACTTAGCCGGGCGTGGTGGTGCACACTTGTAATCCCACTTATTTTCAGGGCTGAGGCAGGAGAATCACTTGAACTCCAGAGGCAGAGGTTGCAGTGAACTGAGATAATACCACTGCACTCCAGCCTGGGCAACAGAGCAAGACTCTGAAACACACACACACACACACACACACACACACACACAGAGAGAGAGAGAGAGAGAGAGAGAGAGAGA
>NW_016107376.1:6348174-6373735 GCF_001604975.1 Cebus imitator
AGAGAGAGAGAGAGAGAGAGAGAGAGAGAGAGAGATGAAATCCAAGCATCTTTAAGACTAGAAGCCAGCACATCTCTATGACTGCCCGAAGGCTGGACATTGCTAATCAATCTGGTGGGCTAGAAGATATATCCTAAGAAAACCTTCCTGCTTAATCCACCCATACACCTAACATATAAGCATCGGTATGCCAAGACATTAAAGTGATTTTCAAATGCTTAATCATTCAGCGCTGGGGCCCCAGGCTAAGGTGATGAGGCGTTAGCAGGAGCAGCTGGGGCCACTTGCAGAGTGGTTCCCATTATCCATTTCAGTGCCCTCAGCCCTTTCTGCTGCTGCACAGCTGAGCAAGAAGAAACCCTAGTGAGAAAGCCCCATGACTCAACCAGAGAGCAGGTCGACTCCTCCCAGCCCTGCAAGTTTGAGCCTGCAAAACATCCTTTAATGCCAGGGTGGAGGCTCCTTGGGGTGCCCCACACCCACCTCCTGTGACTTAGGAGCGCCAAGACTATGGAGGGACATGCTGCAAACAGGAAACATTCCATCAGGGAACAAAGGGAATTTCTAGCATCCCTTAGTCTTGTTCTCCCTCCTGCAGGGACGGCTCATGGCTGCCAGTCTTTCCTTGCACCAGGAGGATAAAGGTTTCCCCTGATGAAAGCATTGGCAGCAGCTTCTGGAAGGGGTTGCTTTCACATCCCTTGCAATGGGGAAGTCTAGCCTTGGCCTGAAGATCTAGGCGGCTGGCTCACCTCCACCCCTTTCTTCCGGCCTTTCTGCCCTCTTGCCGAGAATGTGTTCTGGCAAAGAGGACAAGACCCGCTGCTTGCAACTCCAGGACAGCACTGATTGTTAACTCTCTTCCTATTACACTGGCGGCATTTTGTTTTCTGATGTTCATTCAGAAAAGGTGATGCACGCAACCCAGTATCCAACTTACCCAATTTGGTCAACTGTGTTCTCTCTTTCACCTCCTTGGTAGATGGTATCTAATAAATGTTTCTTAAAAGCATTTTGAGAAACTAGTCACCATTTGAGAATTTTCTAACACTGGCCCAGTGCCCAACAGCCAATGGGTGTTCAATGCATAGTTACTGAAACTAAACTGTGAAGAATACTAGTAAAACTCCTGCGTGTGCCGAGCTTTAAGAATCTTCAGCATAGCACAGTGGCTCACACCTATTTGGGAGGCAGAGGAGGAAGGATCACTTTAGGCCAGGAGTTCCAGATCAGCCTGGGCAACATAGCAAGACCCCATGCGTGCCAAAAAAATCTCCTTTTTAATATAGCTGGACCTGGTAGTGCATGCTTATATTTCCTGCTACTTGGATGGTGAGGCTGGAGAATCACTTGAGCCCAGGAGTTCAAGGCTGTAGTGAGCTGTGATGGCATCACTGTACTACAGCCTGTGTGACAGAGTAAGACCCTGTCTCAAAAAAAAAAGTTAAATTGGACTTCAACAAAATTAAAAATTTGGTGCAGTAAAGGACGTCACTAAGAACATGTAAAAAAAAAAAAAAAAAAATGAGAGAACCTTCTAATCTTCTATGTTCCTAGAGTTTATGATACCTTGGACCTTGCTGAGAACTCTCACAGGATCTGCCACCAGTATTTGTTCCCAAATTCCATTGTAAGCCTTTGTCACACTGGTATGAGACCTTTGAAGGTTGTGTCACGTCAGTCCCCTCCTGCAGTAGTGTCCACCTTTGTCATCTTTCATTTGTTCTCCGACCGTCATCTTTACCCAAATCATGGTGTATCTGAGCAGCGTCACAACCGTGTAAGATTTCCGTGGTATAAACGTTTCTGCTAGCTCCCAGCTCTGCCAGGAACTGTACACAGCATTTTTTTTTTTTTTTTTTTTTTNTGCCCAGATACGTTCCCCAGCGCAAGTGCACCAACCCCCATCTCTCCACACCCAAGGCCCAGGCCCCCAACTCTTTTTTTTTTTTTTTGAGAGGGAGTTTCACTCTTGTTGCCCAGGCTGGAGTGTAATGGCACAATCTTGGCTTATTGCAACCTCTGCCTCCAGGTTCAAGCAATTCTCCTGCCTCAGCCTCCTGAGTAGCTGGGATTACAGGCATACGCCACCACTCCCAGCTAATTTTTTGTATTTTTAGTAGAGATGGGGTGTCTCCATGTTGGTCAGGCTGGTCCTGAACTCTCAAGCTCAGGTAATCCGCCCACCTGGGCCTCCCAAAGTGCTGAGATTACAGGCATGAGCCACCGCGCCCGGCCCTATGCACAGCACTTTAAAAACTTATAGCCTGTCTCTGCAAAGAGTTTGTATACTGCTTATGATGCCAAAAAAAAAAAGGACATAAAATTTTTCTAAGCTATTAGTAACTTTGAAGGTAATTTGCCTATTTAGGGACACTTAATTACCTTTAAAATTACTGAAGCCTAGTACTTGATATCTGAGGCCTCTTATGCTAAAGAAGTGAAGAATGTCATTGGTATGTACTAAAGAAACCAGGCCAGGCGCAATGACTCAGGCCCGTAATCCCAGCACTTTGGGAGGCCAAGGCGGGCAGGAGTTCGAGACCAGCCTGGCCAACATGGCCAAACCCCCTCTCTACCAAACATACAAAAATTAGCCCCGCATGTAATTACACGCCTCTAATCCCAGATACTTGGGAGACTGAGGCAGGAGAGTTGCTTGGGCCAGGAGGCAGAGGTTGCAGTGAGCTGAAATTGCACCACTGCACTCCAGCCTTGGAGGCAGAGTGAGACTCCGTCTAATAAATAAATAAATAGTAAGAAGCTGATATCCACGTCTACCAAACCTCTGAGCCACGGTTCAGCATTTCAAATGGAAAAAGTCAACATAGTTGACTGCAGATCTTGTTTCATTTTTAATTTTTAAACCCCAGATCCATCACCAGATTCTTCACAGTCCTGCTGATCACACTGCAATAACTCAGCAGCAGATGATTTCAGCATAGCTGAAGTGATTAATTAAAGCTTGAGACGGGGACCCTGAATCCCACAGCAGTAACACATAGAGCAGTGAGCTGTCCCCTGTGAGACCCTGCACACTGGATGTAAGCGGAGGCCCTTAGAGGTGGTGAACCATCTGAGTCAAAGCTATGAGCTTGTGTTGGAAGGGGAATGACATTCTCACCTCCTGGTGCAGTGCAGAGTGGCATTTAGATGGGAGGAAGGTCGGGGAACCATATCCTGAATCCATTTGCACAGGGACTCAGTGTCTCTGTTTATTGACCGCTGGAGGGGGCCAGGCAGGCACGCTGGATTCACTTCCCCATGAGATGGTGATTGCGTCCACATTTGTAGCTGCATCTCTCTGTTGCTTTTGCACCTACGTCTTCAGATAACACATTTTCAGAAGGCTCAGGGACAATTTAAGAGGACAACTATGAATTCAAGCCATCTGATTAAGACATGTTCAGAGATTTTTTTTAAAAAAAGAAGAACCCAAAATCCATTTTGTGGGAACTTCAATGGGTTTATTCCTCCCTTCCTGTCTCATATTGCTTGAAATTCCAGAAAAGATTGGAGGGGAGAAAAAAGGGAATCACAACAAAAGCAGCAGTAACTGTGTATCATTGCAGGTGAAGGCACACGGCCCCCTTCCTAGCTTGTCTGAAAGTGGGAAAGAGCCTGAGAGTTGTTCTAAGCATTGTTTTGGGGATTTCCCATTACAGACCAGTTCATTCACTCATTCATTCATTCATTTTTTGAGACAGAATATCTCTCTGTCCCCCAGGCTGGAGTGCAGTGGCACAATCTCGGCTCACTGCAACCTCTGCCTCCCAGATTCGAGCAATTCTCCTGCCTCTGCCTCCCAAGTAGCTGGGACTACAGGTGCACGCCACCACATTTGGCTAATTTTTGTATTTTTAGTAGAGATGGGGCTTCACCATGTTGGCCAGGATGATCTCAGACTCTTCAGCTCAAGTGAGCTGCCTGCCTCAGCCTCCCAAAGTGCGGGGATTACAGGCATGAGCCACCACGCCCGTCCCAGCCATCGGAGAACAGCTCAGATTTCAGTGGGAGCTGGGAGAGTTAATTTTTGTTCTCAGCCATTTTAAAGAAAATAGCACAAACCCACTTAGGAAATACTCAATGTTCTGCAGGGATGTGTGGCTTGTTGCCTTAACCACCCAAACAAAAAATTGGGACTACAACCTTCCTTCCATGGAACGATGAGGCCACTCTTGGCTTCTTGACTGGAAGTCTAGGGCCATGAACTACCCCCTCCTACAAAACCAAGGGATATGTTGTGTTTTCAAATGGGAATTTGGCTGTGTGATTAACGAGGTGGCCATTGAGTCATCTGTTGTGTGATCAGCAAGATTCTGAAGAATCTGGTAATGGATCTTGGGTTTAGAAATTTAAAAACGGCCGGGCGCGGTGGCTCAAGCCTGTAATCCCAGCACTTTGGGAGGCCGAGGCGGGTGGATCACGAGGTCAAGAGATCGAGACCATCCTGGTCAACATGGTGAAACCCCGTCTCTACTAAAAATACAAAAAATTAGCTGGGCATGGTGGCGCATGCCTGTAGTCCCAGCTACTCAGGAGGCTGAGGCAGGAGAATTGCTTGAACCCAGGAGGCGGAGGTTGCGGTGAGCCGAGATCGCGCCATTGCACTCCAGCCTGGGTAACAAGAGCGAAACTCCGTCTCCCAAAAAAAAAAAAAAAAAAAAAAAGAAATTTAAAAACGAAACAAAACCTGTAGTCTTTCGTTGTACCCTGGCTCTGACACTTTCCGTTCTGGGAGAAAACAGGTTGTGCTCAAGGTGGGACCGGCATTCCCTGGGATCTGTCTGCATTCAGTCCTCGGCTGTTGACACACTCCCATTCTCTGAATGCTAGCACTTCCTCCCATTGTGAAGGAGTTTATTAATAACTAATGTAACAATGAGGGTGCCAGCTATCTGACATCTCTCCAAACAGAGGGGGAGCTGATAGGCTCTGCCAGTGTTATGATCGCAGCTGTATTCAGCTCAAAATTCAGTGTCTTGCGCTGCATAAATCCTAGGACTTTTTCGGTTTTGTCTTCATCCTTCTCTTTTTTCCTTCCTCCTTCTCCTCCCTATCTCTCTCTCTCTGACTGGCCTTTTAAAGTTCTCTATCACCAATGGCCTGTGGCCTCTCCTTGTAGGTCTAACAATGGACAGGATTCCAGGTGCCTTAATTTTGGTCATAGCCTCTGCTCTGCCGCAGGGCACAGCCAAAGTCAGATTGTGCCGGGGTTTGTTTATGCTGGACCGTGTGCCCTGGGAGAGCTGGGAAATCTCTTTCTGGGGCATGAGTGGTTCTGGATTTGTTTGAGCAGGACTGATGAGTCAAAATTGAGAAGCAGACAGAATAGTTATCCCTTTCTGCTCTTATTTTCAGGGAAATAAAAACCAAGTCATTAATGCTGCTGTATTTATGCTCTCAGGTGTTACTAATAAAGGAATATTTGCCCACTAAAGAGAACCAGGATGGAATGACAACATGTAACCTAAATGAATGACTTTCCAATGATGAAATTTTTTTTGAGACAGGGTCTTGCTCTGTCCCCCTAAGTGCAGTGGCGCAATTCTAGTTCACAGCAGCCTCAAACTCCTGGGCTTAAGTGATCCTCCTGCCTCAGCCTCCCGAATGGGTAGGACTGTGATGAAATTTTAAATACTGAAAATGAGATATCACTCTCACGTCCCACGAGCATTTCTCTGTTCCCATTTAGGGCCAGCCCTCTGTTCCAGTGCTCCTTTGCTGAGAGCACAGAACGTGAATCACTGAAATACACAGTTAATCTGCAAACGTTGGTATTGCAATAGCCTCACAAGCTTAGAGCCAGGAGATAGGTCAGCTGACTCATTTCACAGCCTGAGAAATGGAAACTGTAACATTTACAAACCATAGTTTCAACTGGATATTTTACTGGATGCTGATAATTTTTTAAATTGACTGTTCAGTTTTTATTCTCTCTCTCTGTTTTTCTCTCTCTCTTCTCTTTCCCTCTCTCTCTGGTAAATTACATTTGCACTATTCATAAAGTGCCAGTGAGCCATGGACTTTAGCCAGAAAGCAAAGCTATTCCAGAGGCTCCCAGCCACCCTCAAAAGGTGCTTGCTTTTCAAAGAGCTTCAGTTTCGGTGCTCTCTGAAATGAACTATTTTATTTCTAAAATTTCTAAGCCTGATGGAAAGTTCTCCAAGCATGCATTTTTCATGTCGAAAATCACATTTAATTCTCTGCCATGGTCCCCAGAGATGACACGTTTATCCGGCGATCTGCAATGTGGTATTATTCCCCGAGGTCTCCTGAGACATCTTTTATGTCAGGAATTCATCATTGAGGATTTGTCAAGGAAATAAATATCTTTTTATCATAAAGAAGAGTTCTAACCTTTTCCTTGTATTTATTCCTGGGGTATCTGCCAGAACTCTTCCTTACAGCTTTTCTTGATATGCTGGGGATATGCCTTCTTCATTTTTTTTTTCCCCCTAAAGGTCTAAAGAGACAGATTGTCATTTCCCTTCCCTAGTTCTTGAACAACAGATTCCTTTCTTCTCTGGAGCACTGTTTGCCTCGAAATTTCCCCTCCTTCCAGAGAGGAAAGCACCCCTTCTCTGTCTTCTGAAGTCAGTGTCTGGTCATCAGTACTCCCTCTGTGTCTAAAACAGATGAGCCATGCGTGGCTCCTGACAGTGTCCTCCGGGCAGAACGTGCACTCATGTCCGGTGCTGAGTCACCGGGGGTCTTTTGAACAATTGGAGCATTTCTGGCTTGTGGCTGGATGAGGTTGTCCTTCCATGCGTCCACCGGCTGGGAGGAGAGCTGCTGTTTGTGCTGCTGGCGTTCCCTCCACATCCGCCCCTCCACACCCAGCTGTCCCCCAGCCGGCGTCTGGACTTCCCCAGCTGGAAACTGGGAAACCCACAGTGACACAGGCACAGTCTCCAGGGTCTCAAACAACGTCCATAGCATTGGGAAGTTCGCTCCACAGATTTCCAAATACCCCCAAAAAGGACTTTCCGACTTGGCGTGAGTCACTCGATCTCTCTCTGCGTGGTTGGGAACTGGCTCTTTAGGGTCATCTCTTTTTGTCCTCCTTGTTGGTCAGATTATTAGTGACCTCGTTCAGTAAAAATCCTTTGGATTAGAATTGAAACATGGTCATAAGGTCACCAGAAACAACAGATTCTATCTTCAGTCTAGTATCATTCGAGTAGATATTTTCCTTCCAATAACTGTGAGGAAAGATTTTTTGCTGGAGAGCTGACCTGACGCTCTGTTTTCCTGACAATAAGTCAGAGGCAGGCTTAATCTCCTCAGAGAGGCAATAAAAAAAAAATTACCCAGCCGGTCGCGGTGGCTCACGCCTGTCATCCCAGCACTTTGAGAGGCCGAGGCAGGCAGATCACTTGAGGTCAGGAGTTGGAGACCAGCCTGACCAACATGGTAAAACCCCATTTCTATTAAAAATAGAAAAATTAGTTGGGCATGGTAGCATGCTGTAATCCCAGCAACTCAGGAGGCTGAGGCAAAAGAACCACTTGAACCCAGAAGGCAGAGGTTGCAGTGAGCTGAGATCATGCCACTGCACTCCAGCCTGGGCAACAGAGCAAGACTCCATCTCAAAAAAGAAAAAACAAAAATCCCAACTAGATGTGACCAGCTGCAGTCCAGGATAATCACCCAGTTAGCTCCCGGGTGCGGGTTCCCCCTTCTACAGCACCTCCTACCCATCTTGTTCTTTTTTGTCTCTTTGTTTAGAGACAGGGTCTCACTCTGTCACCCAAGCTGGAGTGCAGTGGCGTGATCATAGCTCACTGTATTTTCAGACTCCCAGGTTCAAGAGATCCTGCCTCAGCCTTTCAGGCAGCTGGGACTACAGGCATGCGCCACCACGCCCAACTAATTTTTTTACTTTTTTATTTTTAGAGATGAGGTCTCGCTATGTTACCTAGGCTAGTCTCAAACTCCTGGCATTAAGCAGTCCTCTCGCCAGGGCCTCCCAAAGTGCTGGCATTACAGGTGCGAGCCACTGCACCTGGCGTGTTCTTGTGGCCGGCTGTCTTCTGCCTCCTGGCGGGCAGCTCTAAGCGCTGGACGCGTGTCTGCTGTTCCTATCTCCCCAACAGCACCTCACACGTGGAAGGGGCTCCAGAGGCATCTGTTGTTTATTGGCAGATCCAAAGAGCCCTGCCTCCATCTCCTGCTTCCTGCTCTTAGATTTTGAGGCTTGCACTGTCATGCAGAGAGCCCCAGCTGGGGAGGTGACGTGACTGCCTTCTGCACAGGTTTACTAGGGCATCCCAGCTGGGAGCAAGACCACTCTACCCATGTGGAGTTTTATGCAAAAGACAGAACCACAGAGTTAGACTCCCAGTTCAGCCTCCCTATGCCCCTGTGACCTCTGCTATGAAAATGGGGTGACGTTTCTATGAGGATTCAGTGAAGTGCAGGAGGTAGGAAGCTCCTATTTAGGAGTTCCGTAAAAATCCATTTCCTTTCCCTTCTCCTCCTGAGCTCCCTGACTTGATGCGGCCACTGTGGGTGGTACGTTATAAGCGTTCCACGTCCCCTTGGTTGTCCGCTAAATGCACTTTGTCTTTTCCATTTTAGAGCTCTCTGAATTGGGGTGCTGACTCCTAGCAAGGCTAGGAACTGTGTGTGTTGGCGATTCAGACAGGGTCTTGCTTTGTCGCCCAGCCTGGAGTGCAGTGGTGCAGTCACAGCTCACGGTAGCCTCAACATCCCCAGCTAGAGCAATTCTCCCACCTCAGCCTCCGGAGCAGCAGGGACCACAGGCATGCACTACCATGCCTTACTGATTTTTTTAGACTTTTGTAGAGATGAGGTCTGGCTCTGTTGCCCAAGCTGGTCTCAAACACCTGGCTTCAGGCAATCCTCCCATTTCAGCCTCCCAAAAGTGCTAGGATTATAGGTGTGAGCCACCACCCCAGCCTCGATTTAAATAGGAATAGTAACTAGTGTTTATGTAACACTTAATATATTCTGACCTCTCTTCCAAGCATTATCTCTCCTAATTCTCCCAACTTTTGAAGAAGTCCTGTTTTCATTCCCATTTTATAGGGGAGGAAACTGAGGCTTTGTGAGGTTACACGGCCTTCCCAAGTCCCCATGGCTGGTAAAGAGCGGCGCTGGAACGCACACCCAGCCCTGTTAAGTCAAAACCACTGGCTGTGGGCTTCTGCTTTATAGGAGGCTATGATATCAGTTTGTGTTTTCCAAAGAATATTCAGAATACTCTTATGAATCTGAGTATTGCCTGAAACTTGACCAAATATATATCTATATATTTGTGTATTATGTGTATCTTTGAAAAAATGTATTGAGATCACCTCTGTTTTTCCTTAGAGTCCTATGCCAACTCATTACACCTGGACAGCCCTTTTCAGGTAGCACTGTTTCTCTAGTCAATAAAATCTGAAACCTCACTCTTCTACCTACAGTCAAGAGGTTCCATCCCTCTTCCACCTCATTAATCCCAAAGACAGCTCAGATTAAACTCTGTTCAGCATTTGAGTTTACAGATATTTGCTTCGGCATGTTGATAAGATGAAGAGGTAAGTCCTTTAGGCACTGGCTGATAATGAGACACACCCTTCCAACCCAGGGGAGGCTGTAGCAGTCACTGAAATGAGAGCAGAGTTGGCAGAAGGCTAGAGGTTGGGACGGCAGAGAAAAACCCGGGGGAGGATTGAGCCATGTATAAGGTTCCTGTTGTCAAAATTGCAAAAATTACTGCTAGCGGCAAGAGGGACTATCTGAGTGAGCTGTTTATTGAGTAACAGCGTCTTCAATTTGAGGAATCTTAGCGATTGGTCAATTGGTCACTTTATAGACGGGGCCATGAGGTTAGTAACTCAAGGCCTTACACCATTTAATGGCAGATATGTGATGAAAATCCAGGCGTCTTTCCTATCAGTTACTGCCCTCTCCATGATAGCAGATTTATATCCTTTAATTTTTTTTTTTTTTTTAGTAGAGAGGTGGTCTCACTATGTTGGCCAGGCTGGTCTCGAACTCCTGTCCTCAAGCAGTCCTCCCACCTCGGCCTCCCACCGTGCTGGGATTACAGGTATGAGCCACTGCGCCCAGCCTATATCCTTTTTTTTTTTTTTTTAAATTTTTAAGGGGCTAAACCCAACCTCAAAGAGATTTGCACATGCAATAGCAGATATGTGTTCAAATGACTGGAAGTGGATAAATCAGCATAAGTCTAAGTGTTGATTTGAAATTAGAATTTTGGGTTATGTTTTGTTTTTGTTTTGTTTTGTTTTGTTTTGTTTTGTTTTGTTTGAGACGGAGTTTCGCTCTTGTTGCCCAGGCTGGAGTGCAATGGCACGATCTCGGCTCACCACAACCTCCACCTCCTGGGTTCAGGCAATTCTCCTGCCTCAGCCTCCTGAGTAACTGGGATTACAGGCACACGCCACCATGCCCAGCTAATTTCTTGTATTTTTAGTAGACACAGGGTTTCACCATGTTGACCAGGATGGTCTCGATCTCTTGACCTCATGATCCACCCGCCTCGGCCTCCCAAAGTGCTGGGATTACAGGTGTGAGCCACCAGAGCCAGCTTTTAGTTTTCAAGAGTACCATTTCCCTGAGCCCTGAGGTTCTATCCTGCCTCAGTTTCTTCGTGAAGTCATTCTGTCACTTGCGGGCATGAAGGCAGCCGGCAAGAGTGAACCTCTCCCTCCTGATTTCTCCCTGTCTTGCAGCTTCTTTCCTTCTTCCCTTTTAAAACCAACGCGCTGGGTCAGGGGATACCTAGTGGGCCTTTGTCGGGGAGGTGAGAAGGCAGGTCAACATTAGAGGGCAGTTTGGGCTCCTCCTCCTGATGCCCTCTGAGCTGCTTCTGTGGAATGTTCCTAGTTTGCACGTGTCCCTGGGCACTTGGCCACCTCTCCCCTTGGTGGCCACATTTGCCTAGTTGCAGGGAGCAGCCCAGAGGCTCAGGTCACACAAATTCTGAGATGGAGCAGACGTGAGAGCTCTGCTCTATCTGGAACCCTTGCCCCAGAACAGTGGATCGCCTTTAAAGACAAAAAAGGCAGTGGGAACCTCTTTTCATTACAATAGGACACCCTGAATACATGCAGCAGGTTCTCGGGGAGCTGCTGTTTTGAGGAATGTGGAGTGGAATAGTGTAAGAATAGCCACAGAACCTCCTTGACCCCCACCTCCTCCTCCATCCGTAGCTGCCCCAAAGATGCAGCAGCAAACCCGGGAACTCAGGAAGCATCATCTGTGAACACTGTGTATTTTTTTTTTTTTTGGGGGGGGACGGAGTTTCGCTCTTGTTACCCAGGCTGGAGTGCAATGGCGCGATCTCGGCTCACCGCAACCTCCGCCTCCTGGGTTCAGGCAATCCTCCTGCCTCAGCCTCCTGAGTAGCTGGGATTACAGGCACGCGCCACCATGCCCAGCTAATTTTTTGTATTTTTAGTAGAGACGGGGTTTCACCGTGTTGACCAGGATGGTCTCGATCTCTTGACCTCGTGATCCACCCGCCTCAGCCTCCCAAAGTGCTGGGATTACAGGCTTGAGCCACCGCGCCCGGCTCAACACTGTGTATTTTTAAAAAGTGGAGCTCATAGAAGTATAAAGTAGAACAGAAGGTTCTAGAAGCTGGGAAGGGTAGAGAAAGTAGGGGATAGGGAGAGATTTGTTGAAGGACACAAACTACAGTGAGGTAAGAAGAATGTGTTTGGGTGTCCTATAGCATTGTACGATGATAAGAGATAACAGTAGGGTATTATACAGCTTCAAATAGCTAGAGGGAGGATATTATTTCCAACCCAAAGAAATGATCAATGTTTGGATGATGGGTATGCTAATTACTTTGATTACTATACATTGTGTGTACCAAAACATCACTATATACCCCATGAATACATACAATTGTTATGTGTCAGTTAAAAAAAATTTTTTTAAAGAAAATCCTGCCTAGTTCTGTATTGCTGCTTTCTAAAGATGAACTTTGGACCTCAAGTGTTTCACAGAATTGAATAAGGAAGCTCTTTTCTGTGACTGATTCTTCATTAAGCAACAGCGAGGAGGTAGTTGCAATGATTTCTTTCTAATTCTACTAGGGTGTGTGTGTGTGTGTGTGCGTGTGTGCGCACGCGCGCGCACACACTCACGTTCAACCTGCCCTAGTTTGAGGGTTAACCTATTCCAGGCACAATGCTAAGTGCTGGAGATATGTTATCTCATTCAGCCTCTATGAATTAAGGAGGGCAGGTAACTTACCCAAGGCCACACACATCCAGTGAGTGGTTTTGATTATGAAACCCAGATCTGTTTTACCCTTTATCCACCATCCAGTTACCACCACTACAGTGGAAATCTGCATATCCAGGGCAGGCTGGCTCAGTGACTCTGCAGGGATTTCACTTGGTACCCAGGCACCATCTTTGCCCTGAAGTAATTCCAAGGCTAATGGCATGAAACAGAGCCAACCAGCCTTAATGCTGCCAGGTACAGAGAGGGGCTCTTGAGCCGTGGAGTCTGCCAAGACTTTCTTGCCTATTTTCTGTGGGCTTGGAATCTAGGCTAATTATTGTTAATGATAATAATTTGGGTAGCATTAATGAGCCGTGGAACTCGGGGCCAAATCTTAACTAATCCCATAACTAGCAACATGATCATCCGAAAAGTGTGTGCGTTACCTCCCTTGAGTTTCACATTGTTGTGATTTGTGTCATTCCTGAACAGTTAATTCTAAGATTGGACTTAATAAATCATTTCCTATTGAAAGGTTAGGCAAGGGTGAAAGGGAAAACAATGAATTTTTCACTGGAGCTAGAAATCCTTTAATCTTCTTGGACCCAAGTTTCTCTAGGCCTGTTTTTTAAAGCTAGAGTCTGACTTCCTTCCAGTATTGTTTTACATTCTTACTGATTCTTTCAATGATGAAGCAGAGAGTACCTCAGTAAATGCTCCTGAGTCTCCAAATGTGATTGGTGACTGTTATTAAGAGAACCGGATGAAAAGTCCAAATGATTTAGCCATGTAACCTAGGAGGGACGTAAACTAGAGATAATTGAGGACTGGTAAACACAGGGTGATTAGCTTACAGAGGGAGAGAACCTGAACCATTTCAAAAGGGGGAAACTGCAGTAATGTCCCGTGATGTGCTGTGTGAATATGATGCTATCTGGATTTAGTAAATGAGAACCATGAGGTCCTGGATTTTTGGTAAGGATGAAGCTTTCATGTGTCCCATTGCATTGGAGACCTGCAACTGAAGTATGTCAGAATCCAGGAAAGAGCTACAAATAGCCAAGGCAGGTGGATCGTGAGGTCAGTAGTTCAAGACCAGGCTGACCAACATGGTAAAACCCCGACTCTACTAAAAATACAAAAATTAGCCAGGCTTGGCGGTGGGTGCCTATAATCCCAGCTACTTGGGAGGCTGAGGTAGGAGAATCACTTGAACTCGGGAGGCGGAGATTGCTGTGAGCCAAGACCATGCCATTGCGCTGCAGCCTGGCGGCAAAGTAAGACTCCATCTCAAAGAAAAAAAGAAAAAAGCTACAAACATAAGTCAAAGATTGGAACATAGGTTCTACAGTGGAGCAACTTACAGGTGTTAGATTTTTGTTACCAAGAGGAGACAAAAATTATAGCATCCAAGTATATGACTGAGAACATTGATTAGGTTGTTCATTCAAGCTAATATTTGTTAGCTGCTTTGGAGGCATAAAAATAGTATGTTTCTGTGGTGATAGATGTATTCTCCATTTCAAGCTCAAATTCAGTAGAGGAGGGAAAGAACAAAATCTATGTCAGAGTCAAAATGTCCTTAGACATTGAGAGTTCTTGATGATTAGGGTTGTACGAGCCTGTATGTATGGTAATTGATGGAATACAGGTTTTCTGTTCAGAGACTTTAAATAAAAGAGAATAGTATAATTATGGGGACAATTTAAGTGCAGCAGAGATGTTTGATACCACGGCACAGTTCTTTCTAGCCTTATGATTTGCAATGCCTTTTCTACCATTGGAAGAAACAGAACTGTTGATTCTGGGAATTCTGATTAGATTATTCTCACGTCTGTCAACTGTTTACTAAAATTGTCCAAAACTTCTGTTGTTTCCTATGGAAATACAGATTTTTCTCCCTCCTACCAAAGAAATCCTGCCAAGGTTTTATTGGGGTTACATTGATTCCGTTGTTTAATTCATGAAGAATGAACACCTCTACAACATCAGGCTTCTAATCCTTGATCACGGTATATCTCTCTCTTTATTTAGGTCTTCAGTTTTTCTCAGCAGACTGTGATACTTTTCACGGTAGAGATCTTGCTCATCTTTAATTAGATTAATCTCCCTAGGTATTTGAAGTTCTTTGATGCAGGTGTCAGTGGCATGGTGGGAGCCCCTGAAAGGCACACCCACTAACACCTGTCCATTTCTGACACTTCTGTTCACCACGGGCATGCAAAGTAAAGTTATAATCAGCTTTTCCGTTTGTAGAGAGTCAGTGTTCCTTTTCTAACCCATCAAGGTAGAAAAAGCATAATAGCTTCACTGCAGGAAACTTATTTCAGAATCCAAACACTGGCAGCCCAGAAATTACTCCTTCAGTCTAACCTAAATTCCTCCAGTTGGCATTTCAGCTTATTTTCCTTCTGTTTGGTTTGAAGATTGCCTTCCACAAAGGTTTCCTATCTGGCACTCTGCTATTGAAATCATCACGTTTTACCCAGGAAAAGCATGTTAAAATATGCATAACTTTTATTAGGAGGGAATTTGCTCATGATACAAAACATGAGGTTAAAAAATACAATAACATTCTAATTTTATTTTTTAAATATATGTGCTTAGGGAAAAATGCCAAAAGAAAATGTATAGCAGTGGTTATTTCTGGGTGATTAGTTAATGGACTATTTTTATACTTGTCTGCATTCTCAAAGCTTTTATGATCGACATGCATTATCTTTGCACTAAGCAAAAATAATAAGCATTTTTAAGTGAACAAAATAACATTTTAAATATGTATTAGGGCTGGGCACGGTGGCTCATGCCTGGAATCCCAGCACTTTGGGAAGCTGAGGCGGGTGGATCACTTGAAGTCAGGAGTTCAAGACCAGCCTGGCCAATGTGGCGAAACCCCGTCTCTACTAAAAATGCAAAAATTAGCCAGGTGTAGTGGCAGGTGCCTATAACTCCAGCTACTTGGGAGGCTGAAGCACAAGAATTGCTTGAATCTGGGAGGCAGAGGTTGCAGTGAGCCGAGATCGTGCCACTGTACTCCAGGTTGGGCGACAGAGTGAGACTGTCTCAAAATAAATAATAAGTAAATAACTAAATACGTATTAAAATTGCTGGCGTGCACTTTACTTTCCCCCTTTCTTGTATAAAGCCTATTAG
This sequence comes from Cebus imitator, assembly GCF_001604975.1. Taxonomy (NCBI): domain Eukaryota; kingdom Metazoa; phylum Chordata; class Mammalia; order Primates; family Cebidae; genus Cebus; species Cebus imitator. The sequence continues at coordinate 6,363,544 of NW_016107376.1, forward strand.
AGTTTCCTAGTAAAATTAAAACCGGTATGTGACATATCTTAAGATAATCAAGAAAAATAAACTTCTTTTTCAGGAAGACAGCAAACTGTCTGTCTTCCTGCCAGTTCTTCTGACTAGCTATAAATTCCATGCAGTGCTGGAATGTGCTTCTCACAGTTAGAGTGCTGAGCACCTGTTTTATTTCACACTCCCTTGATTCCTGGGGTAAATCCCATCTCCGCAGCCTGGGCTCCAGTTAAATTCATTAGTGGTCCAGATGTGTGTCCCCTGTCAGCTGGCCAAGTAACCCCACTGTTTATTGACAGGTTCTCAGGAATCAGATAGCTCGCAGTCGGCCAAGAAGGACATGCTGGCTGCCTTGAAGTCCAGGCAGGAAGCTCTGGAGGAAACCCTGCGTCAGAGGCTGGAGGAACTGAAGAAGCTGTGTCTCCGAGAAGCCGTAAGCCTTTCCTAGCTCATCCTGTTGAAATTGGTGTTGTCTGTGATGTCATTGATCTTTCTGATGTCATTTGATTATTTTGACAGAAGGCAAGGGTGGTGATAGAAGGAGAGCCTATCTGGCTGGTAAGCACTCTCCTGCAACACAAATGTTGGAAACGTCCAAACCTCTCTAACGTGCTTTGTCAGAGAAAGAATTAGAGCAGAATCACGTTAGCACAAATCCATTGCAAATCTTAGAAAAGCAATTGGCCCGGCTGGGGAGTGCGCTATATGATACTGTTAGTATTAGTGAATTTTTATACAGAATATGCTTAAAGGGTTGGAAAACATAGGGCGTTTGGTGCCTGCCTTTAATAATTTGGAAAGCCTTGTTTTGTTTTCAGTAAAAGAAAAGGTCCCTAAACCCATCAAAGAATTAGCTGATGAAGCACTATGAGGACCAGTTAAAGTTGGTGCTGGTGAAATCTCAGATAGGACCCCACGGGAGTCCATGTGACAAGTCCTAATGATGATCTTTCATCCTTGCTTGGTAGTTCATAAGGCATCTCCTCACGTGATGCCTCATTGATGATAATGGCTGGCCACCATCTTCTCAAGGCTTTGTGCCCGAGTTTATTGTTGTGGTGGCTTTTGTTCATCTTTAGGGTATTTCGGATTAGTCTTTGGACATCTTAGTGAGATGCGCTGGTGGTCAGCAAGGAAACCAGGATCTCACTTCATATATAATCACCTTTAGACCCTGTGATCTGGTGTTTCTTTAACTTTTTCATTAAAAAAGATGAAATCTTAGCCTAATGACATTTTTAAATGTTACGTAGCCTGGGTGCAGTTGCTCACACCTGTAGTACTAGCACTTCGGGAGGCTGAGGCAGGAGGATCACTGGAGGCCAGGAGTTAGAGACTAGCCTGGGCAACATGGTGAGACCCTATCTCTACAAAAAACTTTTTAAAAAGATAGCCCTAAGTGGTGGTGTGTGTCTGTACTCCCAGCTGGCGGGGAGACTGAGGCAGGAGGATTGCTTGAACCTGGAAGGTTGAGGCTGCAGTGAACCGTGATCACGCCATTGCACTCCAGCTTGGGTGACAGGGCAAGACCCTGTCTCACCAAAAAAAAAAAAAAAAAAAAAAAAAAAAAAAAAAAAAAAAAAAAAAAAAAAAAAAAAGAATGCAAAGTAATGCTTTCTCAAGCCTGTGTATGTGCTAGTCTCACAGAAGTTGCTGCAGGCTGCTGTCTACATTTGTTTAAATACCCATTTCCACCTTCTTCTGTTTATTGCATGACTCTGTTAGAAGTATTTGAAGACTTCATGTTTTAATGCAGTATACAAGACTTTGTGTGTGTGCGCACACGTGTGCATTGTGTACCTGGGCACAATGGGGTGGGAGCTCTCTAGGGAGAGAGCGACTGTGCACCACCTAACATTACAAAGAGCTCTGCTGGTAAACAGTTCAGAATGCGAAGTCAAAGAGGTTCCCAAACTAAGTCAAAGAGACGTATGCCCCTCCCCCAAATACTGAAGCCCTGCAGCAGGAAGAATGAAACAAGGGGCCGGGGAGTGAGATCACATTACATTTCAACTTGGCTTAATTACAGTCTGGCTTGATTTAAACCCAGGCCTGCTTGGAGCAGACCACATTAGCACAAAACCATTGCAAATCTTAGGAAAGCAATTGGCCTGGCTGGGGAATGTGCTATGTGATACTGTTAATATTAGCAACATTTTTATAAAGAATAGGCTTGAAGGACGGGAAAAAATACAGATTTTGGTGCCTGCCTTTAATAATTTGTGCAGCCTTGTTTTGTTTTTAATAAAAAGTCCCTAAACCCAGTAGGCAATCGACATTTGAAAAACGCAAGGCGCATGTCAGGGCAAGATGAGCATGCGTTATCAGAAAAATCTCAGCGTCTCTCTTAAAGACAAAAGCAAAAGAAGGAAAACAAAGCTGCCACTTCTTATAATGTTAACTAACACCAGACAACGTAACTTGAGTGGAGGCAATAACCCACCAAGGAGTCAGTTGCAGGCAGATTTCTCCTCCGTTCATTCCCTGTAGTTTCTCTCACCTTAGCCTCTTGACTCCCATGTCCTCAAGGGCTGGGGGAAGTCTTCTTGCTAAATCTGTGCTGTTTTGTATCTCTGCTCTCAGCTCAGAGTATCAAGAAGTGCTGTTTGATCCCTGGGAAGGGGGGCAACTAGAATGAGGGAGAGGGAGAACATTTGGCAGGATACAGGGAGGCACCACGCCGAGGTCCCACTGCAGAGCGTTAAATTACGTCTTCACCGTGCAGCTCCAGTTACACATGAAATCAGATTAAATATCTGGAGAATCAAGACTTCGACTCAAATACCTTCAAGTGCATGGTGAAAAAAATCAGTAGCCTCATTGAAACTAGATTTTAAAACCACAAGCAGTTTAGAGTTCTAAATCTATGGCAGTTTTAACAAATTTTCCCTCCTTTTTGGAAGTTTCTAGGTTAAAGAAAAAATAAAATCCTGACAATATAAAACCCTCAATAGTTGTGTTATTTATAGACGCACTTTTAGGGAAGCAGATTTAAAAAAAAAAGTTGCGGAATAAACACTTAACTACCTTGGAGACATTTGAACTACATTTTTTTTAAAACAAAAAAAAACGGAAGTAAATTGCAGGGAGTTTGATACTCAGATAGTTGGCTATTGTGCTCTGAAATGCTTACATTGAGGAATAGAAAGTCCATGGGGTCATTGCCCAGCGATCTGAACACAGCAGGGCAGAAGCAGGCGAGTGAGGGTTTAAGTGTGCTGATGCTCATGTCACATGCACACACACGCGCACACATGCACACACACGCACACACATGCACACACGTACACACGCATGCACACCCATACACATGCACACGGCACACAGTAGGTAGAGAAGAAGGGCCAGAATCACACTCTCACGGTTTGGATTTTCCCACCTGCTGGGCATTCAGGGCTGGGCTGCCCTGCATGAAAGCTTTCTGTGTGACTGACGGATGTTCCTGAAAAGAGCCTTCTCAACTTCCTGGTCAGAGCAGCTCCTGAGTCTTTGTGTAGCATCCTCGCTGATTTGGGCTAGAAAGTCAGAGCTGGTCTTTGCCTGGCAGTGCCCACTTTGCCATTGGAGACACACACAGTGGGTCCCCCAGCTTTTTCTGGTCCCTGGAAGTGACTTCTTGCAGTTGATGACTGGCTTCCGCAGTACAGGGCAGCCGCTGACTCTGATTTGATCATTGTTCAGCCCTGATACAACTCAATCACAGACAGCCTGATTCTAATCCTCAATCACCCCCTTCCACCAGGATCACTGTGACCATGGAAGCCTGTCAACTAAATTCACTGTCTTTGTACCTACAGCAATTAGATTTCCAAGGCCCTAAATACATACACAACAGATGTTGTTTAGTAGCCTTGTCAGTAACATGGATTATATGTTTTATGTTCAGTTTCTACTAAACTTTTTTGTTTAATAGACAGAGTCTCGGTCTGTTGCCCAGGCTGGAGTACAGTGGCACGATCTCGGCTCACAGCAAGCTCTGTCTTCCGGGTTCAAGCAATTCTCCTGCCTCAGCCTCCCAAGTAGCTGGGATTACAGGCGCCCATCACCATGCCCAGCTAATTTTTGTATTTTTAGTAGAGATGGGGTTTCATCATTTGGCCAGGCTGGCCTCGAACTCCTGACCTCAAGAGATCCGTCCACCTCAGCCTCCCAAAGTACTGAGATTACAGACATGAGCCACTGTGCCTGGCCATTCTACTAAAACTTTTAAATTAAGCAGTTTAATGTCTTTTAAGCACAGCCTTTTCCTGTAGCATCTGGCCAGAGTAGATTACTACCCTTACTCAGTTTCTAAATTATGTATAAATGCGCTTTTCTGGGATTTGCCATATAGATACCACTCCTCTTGTGAAAATTCATTTGAAGAAAACTTTAAACTTAGATATTTGAGCGGGACTATTTGATGCAGTTTCAAGAGCATGGGATTTGAAGTTAGGAAGACCCGAGAACTCATGTTGACCTTTGCTCCTAACTGGCTGGGTGACCTTGCCTGGTACAGAGGGGGCAGGCAGGAAATACTTGCTCAGTTAACGAATGAATGAAATTCAAGTGTTATCATGAAAGCCAAAATGGTAATTGTGTTGACTTAACAGAAATGTACTTTGGAAAAAACTTTGAAAGTGCATCTATTCTATGTAAGAGACATTGTTAGAGAAATGGAATTTCATTTCTGGAACTCTTATTGAGGCGTAGTGCTTAATGTGAATGTTTCAGCATAGGCATTGAATCTGTGCATCAAAGCGCATGCGCACATGTGCGTGTCTGTGTGCATGCGCGTATGTGTGTTCGTTCTCGGAAGTAGACACGCCCCACTGTGATTTATGCTCACTCTGAATGTCATTTCACATATGCAGGAGCTCACCGGCAAGCTGCCAGTTGAATATCCCCTGGATCCAGGGGAGGAACCACCCATTGTCCGGAGAAGAATAGGAACAGCGTTCAAGCTGGACGAACAGAAAATCCTGCCCAAAGGAGAGGTGCGTCCTTCCTTTCTGTTGTCGGATTCTCTCACGTTATCCTACTTTTTCCCATTTGTTAGGCCTTCCAGGTTTTTTGTAACAATTTTTTCCTTTCTGCCCAATGCCAGTATTTTTGCTGAGAACTCTTGAGTGAGCTGGCTAGTGGGTATGTGGCTCCCCTTGGGAGGATTCGTTTGCTTGCATTTGCAGGCATTCGGGTATCTGTTGAAATTGCTTGTCTGACACTGTGCGCCTAGCACAAGCAGCCATGTTGAGCTTGGGGAGAACATTTCAGTAGCATTCCTGTAAATGTTTCTGGCGTCGGCATTGAATCTGTGCATCAAAGTGCATGCATGCATTTGTGTGTGCATATGTGCGTGTGTGCGTGTGTGTTCTAAGAAACAGACATGCCCCACTCTGATTTATGCTCACTCCAAATGCCATTTCACATAGGCATTTGTCCACATTTGGCTTTGTAATGGCCTCCCAGCCCTCAGTTACTCAGAGCCAAGCTTTATGTCTGATCTGTGGAAGCCAAGCCGCCAAGAGAAGGAAACTGAGGCCATAGCATCAGGTGCAAGGGTACACTGGCTGGGGAGAGACCGGTCAGGTGCACCGTCCCGTGGTGGTAGCTTCACCTAGCTACTCAAATCCCCAGGAGAACGTGTGCAGGATGCTTGGGCGCTCCTGGCCTCGCTTGTCTGTGTTTGGAGAAGCTACTTTTTTCCTTTGGATTGAACACTGATGAAGCTGGGGCTGGAGAGTTCAGATGTGGGGGAAAAAAAACAGTGAAGACTTGAATCTCTGGCTAGTTAATGAGAATACAGCCTCAGGCCAAATGAAAGTAGAGGTCAGGCATACATACCTTCAGGTCCTGGGGCCTGCCCAGGAAATGCTTTCCCACATTTATTCTGAACAAAGTTACTAATTAACATGCTCTTGAACAGAGGCCTTAAAAGGTCCAGACTTAGAGCCTGGGGGAAAAGGAATACTGTATATTTTTAGTCTTTTAAGAAAGCGATTGGGAAAAACCAACCCCTGGGGTAGGTAGGATTTGGGTAAGGGTGAATTCAGAGAGGGACCGAAGAGCTTGCGGCTCATCTGAGTGTTAGATGAATCTCCTAAGATCTGCAGTGGAAGTTCTCTGGGACACAGGTACATACACCAATGTGTTTCAATCAAAACTAAAGCTCATGTGGCTTACGCCTTTTGCTGCAAAATCCCAGCATTTTGGAAGGCCGAGGCGGGCAGATCACTTGAGGTCAGGAGTTCGCAAGCAGCCTGGCCAACATGGTGAAACCCATCTCTACCAAAAAATACAAACATTAGCCAGGCTTGGTGGTGCGTGCCTGTAATCACAGATACTCAGGAGGCTGAGGCGAGAATCGCTTGAACCCGGGAGTTGGAGGTGGCAGTGAGCTGAGATCTTGTCATTATACTCCAGCCTGGGCAACAGACTGAGACCCTGTCTCCAAAAAAAAAAAAAAAAAACCCTAAAGCTCAATTAGACAGTTCCTGATCTATAAAATGGAGCTCATGGCCCTTACTTCTTTGGATGTGCCTAGGATTGAATGAGCCGGTACTTGGAACTCGTGATGCTCAGCAAACAATTGCTTGAGGGGAAGGGGAGATGGAATCTCAAAGGAAGGGAGCTACATTCAAGGCAGGGACTGCAGGGGACGGAGGATGGGACTGAGGTCAGGTATTTCCAAATCCTGCCGGTCATTAGAGACTCCCTCAAGAGGAACTTCAGCTCCTCCTGTTGCTGGGCGGATACCTGGCCCTTAAGCTTTAAAGAGGGACCCCACTTTTAGGGAGTTCCCCCCAACACTGTTCCTCCTTGGTCTTCCCAGAGTCCCACCACACCTTTCACACACCTCAGTACCTTGTGACCTTAGCTCCGTGAGAACGCCCGAGGCATGTACTTCCTTACTGTCACCACACAGGATCTTTCCTAAGTTTGTACGAGGAAGCAGCCCGGGAACAGCTGGCGTTCTGCAGAGTACCCCGAGAAGCATGACATGCTCACCTGCGGATCGCACCACTGCATTCCAGCCTGGGCAGTGGACTGAGACCCTGTCTCAAAAAAAAGAAAAAGAAAAAGAAAAATCTAAACTAAAGCTCCGTTAGGCAGTTCCTGGTCTGTAAAATGGAGCTTTTACTTCTTTGGGCATCCCTAGAACTGACACCCAAAGGAGGAAAGCAGAGCTGCGCACTGCACTGCGGCTCCTGGGAATGCGCTTGCTTCCCGTTCGTACACTAGGCAGCCGTTTGCACGGACAGGGCATGCAGCCTTGGACTTGTCTTAGTTTAAATAGTGAGAATTTGTCCTGGGCTCCCCACAAAACTCTGAATCAGAGTCTGGCACCAGGGCTATTGTGACAGCTCAGGAACAGCTGCCCCGGGGAGCCCATGCTCACAGAACAGTCTTTGTCCCTTGGTGACTTGCCTATTTCAAGACCGCAGGCAGGAGTCCATGTCGATGTTCTTTTCCCTCTGAGAGAACAAATGCAGCCAGCACTGGCAGGATTTGGCAGGAGTTTATTATCTCCAAAATAGTTCCCTTGAACCTTCACCGTTTCCTCTCACTCCTGGTTCCCGCTCCCTTTAGGCTTAAAGTGCTCAAAAGTCAATGAGATCAGGCTAAGAACTTCTCCCTGATGGTGGCCCCCAGCTTGGTGCATTATGCACAGAGGCAAGGATGTTTTACTGAGCCACTAAATAGGAAGATCTGTTGATTCCAGCCAACAGTTGATCTCCTCCTATTGGGCTAGATCAGTTCCCATCCAATTGCAGCATGTCTGTGAATTTCTCTCTTCCTGGCCTTGAGAGGCTGCTGATGCATTTGTCCTGGGTTTACTGGCTGTGGAGTTAGCCAGACGTCCTACATCTCCTGCAGGCTCCCAGGTATGCCCACCCTGCAGGACCTGTCAGTAAGACAGCTCACTGCTCAAAATCTCAAACAAGAAGATGCTAGGTCTGATCCAGAGGGGTTTTACTAGGGAAGGGAGGAAATAGAAAAATGAACAATCTGACAATTTGGGGGGATTCTGCATTCACCCCCAAATCCTCACACATGTACGAGCTGCCTCTCCCATCCCTCAGCAGCTGGTGAACACGCATCTGCAGAGGAGAGGCTTGATCAGCAGAGAGGACAGCAGCAAACAGGCTATCTAGGTGTCATCCGTTAGGTCCATCAGGCATTTCTGACAGCCACAGCTTCATTCTTCCAGGTCTCCAAACTCTGTTTAAGGAGAATCTCATCCATCTGCACTTCTTGGCCAAAGGAAGGGATGGAGGTGGGAGGGAGCTACACTACAAAAAGAGGAAGAACATCCAATGAGCTGGAGGTATGGGGGTGGACTGCCTCCACCTCCACCCACTGTCCATCCCTGCCCCTTGAAGTGCCCAGGCGTAGCCCAGCAGGCATCCATGAACAGGCAGATGTGGGACAGACAGCCAGAGCTTGCAGAAGAGCTCCCAAGACTGGGTGCAGTGGCTCACACCTGTAATCCCAGCACTTTGGGAGGCCAAGGCGGGTGGATCATCTAAGGTCAGGAGTTCAAGAGCAGCCTGGCCAACATGGTGAAACCCCGTCTCTACTAGAAATGTAAAAGTTAGCCAGGTGTGGTGGTGTGCACCTGTAATCCCATGTACCCATCTACTTGGGAGGCTGAGGCAGGAGAATTGCTTGAACCTGGGAGGCAGAGGTTCCAGTGAGCTGAGATTGCAGCACTGTACTCCAGCCTGGGCAACAGAGTGAGATCCGTCTCAAAAAAAGCCAAAGAAACAAAAATGAGCTTCCGAAAGACACACGGATGAGTGGGGATATGCGTCTTTCCCCACATCCCCACAATATGTGAAACTACAGGGAAAGACACACTATGTGGGTCAGAGCCCCGAGGGTTAGATGCATGTGAGGGGCACACAATGTCTGAGTCAGAGGCCCGTGCGTTAGGTGCATGTGTGTTAGCTCCTTGGTAGCAAGCCCACAGAGAAGAATGGCATAAAGAAACTGTAAGAATCATGCTGCATCCTACATCCAAAACGGAAAGGAAGTGGCAATTTCGAAGCCTCTGTGGGCTCTGAGTTTCCACAGAGGCTTTGGTTTGTCTTGATGGACTTTTCTGGAGATATTGAAACAAAGCCAGGCGGTCCCTAAACCTGCAGCATGGGAACTCTGTTCTCAGTGATGGTGACGGCGTTCAGACCATCACTTGTGTCCGAAAAGTAACAGGAGCAAGGGTTGTGGCAGTGGGTGCACCTGGGGACTCCAGTGGGTGAAGATTTTAGGATTGGGGCCATCCTTAAGAGTGTCTCCCAAGGAAGTGGGCTTGCCTTGGGGCTGGGGTTAGAAGAGGGGTTAGATGAATGTCTCCTTGCTTAGCATCCCCAATAATGCAAACTGGTGCTTTCCCTCCCACAGGAAGCTGAGCTGGAACGCCTGGAGCGAGAGTTTGCCATTCAGTCCCAGATCACAGAGGCTGCCCGCCGCCTAGCCAGTGATCCCAACGTCAGCAAAAAACTGAAAAAACAAAGAAAAACCTCGTATCTGAATGCACTGAAGAAACTGCAGGAGATTGAAAATGCAATCAACGAGAATCGCATCAAGTCTGGGAAGAAACCTACCCAGAGGGCTTCACTGATTATAGACGGTCAGTGCCAACCCGGCTGCCCCCATCCCACTCCCATGCCCAGGCCTCGGGAACCAGACACCAGGTTCCGCGGGTGGTCCCTGCATGACCTGAGCAGCTACCTAACTATGGTGCCTTCATTTGCCCATTCGTAAAATGAAGCGAATAAGGCCTGATCCCATCCCACATGAGAGAAGCCATGTGGACCCAGACACAGGTGAAGGGATTGTGTGAGTCAGGCTGTTGGTATCCATATTGTCTTCCTCCCTGGGAGAACCTGCAGCCAGGAGCTAGCATTCTTCTCAGCCCTCACTGTGAACGGAGCTGAGTTGACTGGGCTGGCCCAGGCTCCGACACTCTCAGGGACCTGACCATCCGTACTCAAGTCTGGAAGGACAGTGGGGCTGGGGTACACAGCAACAGTGACCCCTCTCTTTGAGCAGCCCCTGTCAACCTGATCGCCCATATGCCTCCAGGGGCCTCCTATCCCAAGAGCTGAGGCTCGGGGACACTGGCCTCTCCGATTGTCTGGAACCCTGACTGAGGCTTGGGGAGATTCGCCCCTCCGATGGTCTGAAACCTGAGCTAAGGCTC
>NW_016107376.1:6374524-6417315 GCF_001604975.1 Cebus imitator
GGGGAGACTGGCCCCTCCGATGGTCTGGAACCCTGAGCTCCAGTCAGGGGTTAGGAATTTGGGTGATTACCTTTGGTTAACTCTAGAAGCAAATCTCACAAAGTCTACCCACAAAGCATCAGGTCCCCTAAACTGTTAGAATCCTTCTGAGTCAGTGACTTCCTGAAACTATACAGTAAGCATTCTTTCCTCCATGTGTACGCATGTTTAACGTACTTTTGCTCTAAAAAGACAAAAAGTAGAACAGTGTTTCCATGGGGTTAGGGGACAGGGGAATGCGGAGTTGCTGCATGATGGATACAGAGTTTCAGTCTGGAAAAATGAAAATATTATTCAAGCAGATGATGGACGATGGTGATGGTTGTACAACAGTATGAATGTGCTTCAAGCCACTGAACTGTACAGGTACAAATAGTAAAGCTGGGATGTTGGCATGCGCCTGTAGTCCCAGCTACTCAGGAGGCTGAGGCGGAAGGATCACTTGAGCCAGAGGTTTGAGACTGTAGCGCACTATGATTCTGCCTGTGAGTAACCATTGCATTCCAGCTCAGGCAGTGTAGCAAGAGTGCATCTCTGAAAAAAAAAAAAAAAAATGTTAACATCGTAAATGTAATGTTAATATATTTCACTACAATTGCAGAGATAGATAAATATAGATAGATACAGATTTGCAACCTAAACTCAGTATCCTAGGGTAGCAGTGATGTGCTGGAGATTCCAACATGCCAAAGTCAGAGCTCCTGTGTATTCTCATAGTCCATCATGCAAAATAAATAAAGTGAATTCTTTAGTTAAAAAGAGAGAAATTTTTTTTAATCTTTTGGCACTAGGAAATTTGGAATAACCATCTTTCCCCATCTTACCCTGTTGTCCTTGGCCAAGACCACACAACTTTTCCCCCACCTCCTAGTGGAGCTCCCTCAGCCGGGTGGAGTGCAGTGGCACGATCTCAGCTCACTGCAACCTCTGCCCCCTGGGTTCAAGCAATTCTCTTGCCTCAGCCTCCCAAGTAGCTGGGACTATAGGCACGTGCCACCATGCCCGGCTGATTTTTTGTATTAGTAGAGACGGGGTTTCACTTTGTTAGCCAGGATGGTCTCGATCTCCTGACCTCATGATCTGCCCGCCGTGGCCTCCCAAAGTGCTGGAGTTACAGGCATGAGCCACCACGTTCAGCCCCAGCTCTTTCTGACACCCCATTTGAGACCTTCTGCCCCCCTCCAATGCAACTGGGGGTTTCCAACAGAAACATTTTCTTATAGAAACATCCAAGGGCCCACCTGAGCTAGAGGAGTAATTAAGGTTCTGCTCGTTCCTTAGCATATTATTTTAAGAGAGAAAACACTAAAGTTGGAATCTGAAGACTTGAGACCTTGGTTCACGTTGCCAGGGAGCAAAACCGCCTTCCCTTACTACCCCTCAGTTTCCCCAGCAGTGAAGCAGGCAGGATTATTTTACTGTCTCCCTCTTGGGCGTGTTCTCTTGGTTCACTGAATGACATCTATAAAAATAAGCTTTGGAGAGATGGAGCCTGTATTTAGCATGCTTGTTTTCTCTGCTAACGACTGACAAAGTTTATTGAGAAGCCATTTATTGCCATAGGAGCAAAGCAAAGTCCCTACCCTAGTTTCGCATTTGTAGAATAAAGGCAGTTCGCTTCCTTTGGTTTTGCTGGTACATGCCCTGGATTTATGCAGGGACAATGATGTGGTTTAATCAGGCTGGGGCATTGTAGCATTCTGTGAAACCAGGGCACAACACACAAAGGCTAGGGCACATGGCAGCGTCGGGGTGCGGAGGGTGAGCTAATGACCCGCCACAGGGACTTTCGAAAGAAACACCCAACAGCATTTTTATTATATCTCGTAGGTTCTTTCTGGTTAAAAAGAGAAAGGTCTGGGTGGTGGTAGACATGCTGTTTTTATAGACAGGGCTTGGTTGGAGGAATGTGCTGAACTCAGAGGCTGTTGCTTTTTGTCTTCTCAGATGGAAACATTGCCAGTGAAGACAGCTCCCTCTCAGATGCCCTTGTTCTTGAGGATGGTAGGTTGATGCATTTCCTCCCCACAAACTTGGAACCCCCAAGTGCCTTGGAAGGGGGCACAAGGTCTCAAATGGGGCATCAGAAAGAGAAAGCCTGGCTGAGGGAGCTCCACTAGGAGGTGGAGGGAGGTGCTAAGTAAACGGAGATGAATTTAGATAGTCTGGGGATTGCCCTGTGTAAAGACACTAGCCAGGCCAAAAGGCAGCTGGGCTCCCAGCAAGCTCTCTCAGTTCCCAGTATCCACCTGTTTGGTTGGGAGTGGGTAGGTGCTGCATTAACCCATGTGTATTGGAATGTTAGAATTTCCTGTGGCCCAGACGTAAGTTCATCAGTGAGTGATGCTTTACTTTTTTAGAAGCCAAAACCTTTTTTTTTTTTTTTGAGACAGGGTTTCACACTGTCACCCAGGCTGGCGTGCAGTGATGTGATCTTGGCTCACTGCAACCTCTGCCTCCTGGGCTCAGGTGATTCTTCCACCTCAGCCTCCCAAGTAGCTGGGAATACAGCATGCCACCACACCCTGCTAATTTTTGTATTTTTTTATAGAATCGGGGTTTTGCCATGTTTGCTGATGGGCTCAAGTGACCCACCCAGCTCGGCCTCCCAAAGTGCTGGGGGGGATTACAGACATGAGCCACCACACTCGGCCCAAAACCACATTTTTAGACAGAGAATCTCAATACTATGCATAGCTTCCTTTTGAGTATTCATGGTATCTGGAGGAAAAGGGTAGAAATTGATTTAGATCACAAATCAAAGACTGAAACCCACTAGGAGGGTCTAAGGATCATGGGAAGAAATGGAATAAACCCTCTGTTGCTTCCCAGGACAAGAGTGAAAGTAAGAGGGGAGACATCCTGGCAGACGCACGGTCAGGCTGGAAAACTGTCTTCTTACTTTCCATTGAACTCTTAAATCTGGAAGTTAGCAGGATATTTTCTTGGGAAATTCTTAGAAAAACAGAACCGATCCCTCCCCGAAACCCCACCACCACCCTATGTAGGGGAAGTAAGAATTGCAAACCCAGAACCATCTGAGAATACTCCTGTGGCTGTTGAACCGTCACACTGGGAGGCAAGTGCGTTAATTATGTGGAAATACATTAAGTGGCAGTTAATTTTTTTGCCCTGTAGGGAAACCTCAGGCAGACAGTGATAAGTGGCTGTTCAGATGGAAAACAGAAAAGGTCCACACTAGTCATAGTAATCATGATAATTGCAATAATAATAATGATTACTCTTGATGTGGGGAAAGTCTGGCGGGTTATTTACCCAGTCACCTTGGCTGTGCTGTTAGAAATCACATTGGAATATTTTTGTCTGTTTCATTACATAGGCGGGGCAGGGGGCTATGGGGCTACAAGGAAACGGGGGGGCTTGAGCATCAGAGATCCCAGCCCTACGGCTGGCCTGAGTACCCCAGTCTCTCCTGGAAAGGGAACAAGAAAGACTGAGAGAGATTCCTTGGTAATAGAGTGGTGCCCTGAGCAAGAGGTGATGTCAGTAGGTAATTTTGAGGTATCATTCAAGGTGCCAGCTTCTCCCCATGTTCCAGATCCAGACCCTGGACTTCCTCACAGGTGTCATCACATCATTTTACACCCCATGGTCCCATTGCAGGCTCTTTTTTCTGGGGATCCTTCCTTTACTGATTTGAGGGCAAAGGAGGAGTAGGTGCAAAGTGGGTGAACACGGCTGGGGGACTGAGAATGAGGCTGTGAGAGGAATCACTGAAAATGGATGTAGGGGCAAGTGAAAGGTAGTTGGTTGTTTTTAAGGTCTGCTTCTGTCCACTATTGCCCTCCAGCTCCCATCTCTGCCTTCCCCATGAAGTCTAAATCATTCTCTCCTTTCTCTTCTCAATGCTGATCTCCAGCCTAGAGTCCTCGTTTATCCCCCTCCAGTCTTTCTCCCTTCCTTTCTAGTTTTAGAATGCTGCCTGGTGAATACTTGTAAAACAGGACTTTTCACCCTGATGCATCTGTGCTTAAGACATTGCAGAGTTATCCTGTGGCTTTTCAGAATCTCAGCTCCTTAGCTCGGAATTCAAGGCCCCCATCAGCCGGGCTCTTGATGCTCACAGTGCACACAAAAGGCAGCTGTGCTGACCAGAGCGCCTCCCTCAATCTCCCGCTCCTCCTCCCCAGCCCCTGCCGGGCCGGATGTGCCTGTAACCTGGTATCCTGCCCTTGGGGCCTCCACACTTTGGTTCAAGCCCTTGGTTCCTCCTCCTCTTTGCCTGGCCACTGCTCAAGCCCCTTCAAGACCAGCCTCTCCCACAGGACCTTCTAGTCTCACTGAATTTGCTTTTTCTGAAAGTCCTCTAGCACACTGACTGTGAGAGCATTCCTTTCCTGGAGGCAGGGACTCATTTATTCATACTTAATCTTTGTAGCTAATCTTCTTAAGGCAGTTTCAAAATCATACAGGAACAGATTAAAAGAGAATATACACAGCTCTGGGGAAAAAAGCACAGAGTAGACACCCCTGACCCACCCGGCAGGGATTTACAATGGACAGATAGACCTTCATTCATTTTTTTTCACTCCAACCAATGTTTATCAAGCGCCTACTGCGTGTTGGCTGTCATTTACAGCACTGAGGATCTAGCAGCAGATGAAACAGACAAAACTCTCCTGGAACTCAGACCCTCCCAAAGTGAATTAGATGCTTAGTGTTTGTTGAAAGACAACTTACTCTGGAGCAGTAACTACATTTTGCTGTTTGGTGTGAAGCAGTCATTTGTCGGTGCTATTTAATGACGTTCAGACTTCTCTCCATTCATGTCAAATCAAAAGTGAGGCATCTCATTTCCCATGCGGTCCCGCCTGCAGTGGGGGTTTGGTTTGCCTGGTTTGGTTTGACTCGTCTTGACTTGTCTTGGCGACTGGGGAAGAGTCCCAGGGTTTCTCATTACAGGAGTGAAGGAAAGGTGTGGGTTTGGCTGTGTGGCTCCAAGGTGGGGGTGAGGGGCTGGACGGGGGGGGCTCTGTCGCAGCCTGTGGAAAGGATGACCGGGGCTCAGTTCCTCTCTTCCTGTCTTTGTGCAGAAGACTCTCAGGTTACCAGCACAATATCCCCCCTACATTCTCCTCACAAGGGACTCCCTCCTCGGCCACCCTCGCACAACAGGCCCCCTCCTCCCCAGTCCCTGGAGGGACTCCGGCAGATGCACTATCACCGCAACGACTATGACAAGTCCCCCATCAAGCCCAAGATGTGGAGTGAGTCCTCTTTAGATGAGCCCTATGAGAAGGTCAAGAAACGCTCCTCTCACAGCCATTCCAGGTGAGCTGGGTCGTGAATGAGGCCAGAGGAGGCCTCTGTCCATGCTTTGGAAGAATCAAAGGGCTGTCCCAAGTAGCATCCATGATGACAAAATCCCCGTCAACCTAGTTCCTCCCTCCGGAGTTTGCCTTTCACGGGGCTGTGCTCACAGCACCCTCTGCTGATGACCCTGTTGAGGTACAGATTTGTGATTTAAAGGGAAATCTGGCGTTTGGCCCACAATCAACGTGATGGCAGATGGCTTGAATGTTGTTAAATTCCAGAGGAATTAATTAGGAGATCTCAGGCAGCACTACTGCAAAATGTCAAGTTGAAGTCCACTGGTAGCAACTGCAGAGTGGTTCAGAACTCCACCCCCTCACCCAGCAGAATTCTCCAGCCAAGCAGCTATAATCCAAGCTCATTACCAGGCCGACCTTGGAGGGAGGGTTTTTTTTTTTTGAAGGCATTTGGGGTCTGCTTCTCTGCTTTTCTCATTTCCTTTAGTCACCCTACTGAGCTCCAAGGGGGTGCCACAACAGGTCAATATTTGTTTCTTGGAAAACAAAAATTGTAAGGGCAGGACAGTCACACTGCCTGATAAAAAGAAGGCTGACCAGGGTCTTCGTCTCATATTGCCTAGGGGTTGGGGGGGTTCAGGGACCAGGATGCCTACCCACTGCTGGGGAAAGGCTGAGAACACAGCAGAGGTCTGACCGAGCGAGGTGAGAGTCATTGGCGAGCTTTCCCCATACTGGGATCAATGTCCTGAACTAGCCAGCACCCATCCCCTGCCACCCCCCCCCCCCAAGGTGCTGTCTGTCTGGCAGTGACCACATGGCCTCCTTGGCTTTGCAGCAGCCACAAGCGCTTCCCCAGCACAGGAAGCTGTGCAGAAGCAGGCGGAGGAAGCAACTCCTTGCAGAACAGCCCCATCCGTGGCCTCCCGCACTGGAACTCACAGTCCAGCATGCCGTCCACGCCAGACCTGCGGGTCCGGAGTCCCCACTATGTCCATTCCACAAGGTGAGTCCGCCCGGCCTTCGGGCCACCTCCCTGCTCAAACCAGACCTTCCTTTTTAAAATTGGGCATTGCCAGCCCCCAGCTGGCCCAAATAATGGATAAGCTGCAGTCAAACCTGAACCCAGGAGGATAAATGAAGCAGAATAAAAAACCTGGCTGGCAGCAGTCAACGCCGTTAGCCAAGAGACCCATGCAGAGGGCACTTGGAGTCAGCCAGAGAATCGCCAGGCTCCTGGAGACAGGGAGCATGGAAAGTTTCCTAATCAAAGCAGAGGTAGCAGAGGCTAGCTGGGTTAGCATGGGAAGAGCTGGGATGGGGTGATCGCTAATCAGTAGTCCTCTTATATCTTTCTACGGAGGCCTAAATTTATACTGGACTTCCTTTAGTGCCTCAAAGTGTAAATTCATAAAGAGCAAAAGAGCCAGGCAAAAATGAGCCTTCAGTGAGTCACAACTTCTTTTTCTAAAAAGAAGCAAACCAGATCACCACGGGCCATGTGATGGGGGCTTTCAGCTCCCTTCTGAGTGGCAGTCAGAAGTGGGGCTTACCTCTTCCTGTGCTTGGCCAGTGGGGCCACTGAATTTCACATGCAGTCCCAGCATCGGGCAATGTCATCTGCCGTGTGATACTGTCTCGCTCTTCCCTGAGTCCTCAGTGGACTCAAATGAGCAGAATGAATTATAGATAAAGTAATGGTGTGGTGAGTATCTGTATCATTCATTTTTTAATTAGTTCATTTGCCACCAAACTTCTATTTCCCAGTTTTCACAGGAAAAGGGAGTCTATTTATATGGATTTTGTGACAGGATTCGGTTAAACTGTAGGACTGTTCTTTGATCTGATCTGTAAATATGGACATTTCATCTGGTTTGTGTTTTGCCTTTTTTTAAAATAGAGACTCCCAGGCTGGAGTGCAGTGGTTTGATCAAAGCTTACTGCAGCCTCCAGCGATCCTCGCTTCTCAGCCTCCTGACTGGCTAGAACCACTGGTGTACAATACTACACCCAGCTAATTTTCCAAGTTTTTTTTTTTTTTTTTTTTTTTTTTTTTTTTTTTTTTTTTTTTTTTTTTTTTAAAGAGACAAGGTCTCACTATGTTGCCTAGGGTGGTCTCAAATTCCCAGGCTCAAGCAATTCTTCAGCCTCCTGAAGCCCTGGGATCACAGGCCTGAGCCACCGCGCCCAGCCCTGTCTGGTTTAACATGATACTGGAGTCATAATAGAATCATTTCCACTTTAAAAAAAAAAAAAAAAAAGCCTCAGAAATGGAAATACTTCTTTGAGTCCTAGCTTCGGTCCCATTTCCCACTGGGAATCAAGGTAGAGATCCCAGGTTCGCCTCCCGAAAAGGACAGTTCCATTCACCTGGAAACAGCAGGCAGTTCCCGGATCCCCGGGACAACCCTGCTGAGGGAGACTTTGGCTTGCTGGGCTGGGGTCTGAGCCCGCGTGGAGGCCCCCATTGCCCTCCTCGGGACCCCCTCCTCCCCCGGCCCACCCCCTACTTCCCACCCCCAGACCAACCTGGGACGTCTTCTGGCAGGTCGGTGGACATCAGCCCCACGCGACTGCACAGCCTCGCACTGCACTTTAGGCACCGGAGCTCCAGCCTGGAGTCCCAGGGCAAGCTCCTGGGCTCGGAGAACGACACCGGGAGCCCCGACTTCTACACCCCGCGGACTCGTAGCAGCAACGGCTCGGACCCCATGGACGACTGCTCGTCGTGCACCAGCCACTCGAGCTCGGAGCACTACTACCCAGCGCAGATGAACGCCAACTACTCCACGCTGGCCGAGGACTCGCCGTCCAAGGCGCGCCAGCGGCAGCGGCAGCGACAGCGGGTGGCGGGCGCGCTGGGCTCGGCCAGTTCAGGCAGCATGCCCAACCTGGCTGCACGTGGGGGCGCGGGGGGCGCAGGGGGCGCGGGGGGCGGCGTGTACCTGCACAGCCAGAGCCAGCCCAGCTCGCAGTACCGCATCAAGGAGTACCCGCTGTACATCGAGGGCGGTGCCACGCCCGTGGTGGTGCGCAGCCTGGAGAGCGACCAGGAGGGCCACTACAGCGTCAAGGCCCAGTTCAAGACCTCCAACTCCTACACGGCGGGCGGCCTGTTCAAGGAGAGCTGGCGCGGCGGCGGCAGCGGCGGCGACGAGGGCGACACGGGCCGCCTGACGCCATCGCGATCGCAGATCCTGCGGACTCCGTCGCTGGGCCGCGAGGGCTCCCACGACAAGGGCGCAGGCCGCGCCGCAGTGTCGGATGAGCTGCGCCAGTGGTACCAGCGTTCCACCGCCTCACACAAGGAGCACAGCCGCCTGTCACACACCAGCTCCACCTCCTCGGACAGCGGCTCGCAGTACAGCACCTCCTCCCAGAGCACCTTCGTGGCGCACAGCAGGGTCACCAGGATGCCCCAGATGTGCAAGGCCACGTCAGGTGAGAAGGGGAGTCCGGGCACTCACGGGAAGGCCTGGGTGGGATCTGCTCCTGGTGTTCAGGGCTATTGCCGGAAGGTACCCTTACAGCTGGGTGCAGTGAGGAACCAGTCATTCACTCCCGGAACCCTGCTGTCAGCTGCGGTAGACTTGAGGCCTGTGCTGACTCCCCTCCCCAATTGCACCCTAACCGGGCACCTGACCCTCCGGGGGGCACTAGGCCAGCTCTCCCACTTCAGCTTCCTTAGTCAAAGTCTAAACCATCTCTTCCATCCAAGAAAGATAAGTAACGTCTCCAGCTTTATCCAACCAAAGGTGCGCCTTTACCCTAGTGAGGAGAGGATCCCAGTAAGTGAGAGCCCATAGCTGTAGCTTGCAAAGGAAGCGGGGTTGGGGATGCGCTTGGGTCAATCCTAGAGATTGGGCCAGTGTCTCCCCAGGGAGGGGCAGACTGGCTGATAAACAGAGGGCCGGGCGTGCATCTGACAGAATTTCTCACTGCTCCTGGCTTCCCATTTCAATGATGATATGGCATAGCCACACACTAATTTTAGTTAAGTGTCTTCAATATCCTTGATATTATGCCTGAAAATTTCCATAATCTAAGGTTAAGGTTTACCTTATATTCTTGTACTCCACAGCATTGTGCAGTATTGAATCAAGTTTAAAAAAAAAAAAAAGTAGAAACCAACCATTCCCTTATGAAGTTATTTAATAACAGTGTCAGTGACGACCAGCACTGAGCAGTTGCCTCGCGCTCTGGTCTCAGCACTCATAAAAGGGAGAATGAGAACAGAAATGGTTAACACTAAGAATAAAATGAGAGTCAGAAGCCAATGGGAGGAGCTCTGAGTCAGGAATTTGACAAAGATCAGGGGAAACAGAGTGACCTGAAAGGTAATGGGGGGTTCATCTTGGGGGAACTGTAGGACATTCTTGGTGGCTGGAGACAGCAGGGAAAGAGGCAGAAGCTGACTGCCCAAGTGAGCCAGGCTCCTGCCTTCTGTTCCCATATCCCTGTTGTTGGCCAAATGACAAGCTCCAGAGATCAGGCAGTCGTGGGAGTTCCATGGACTTCAAGGTCCTGGAACCTTCCTTATATTCCTCCTTCATCTGTAAAACAGCACAGTGAAATTTGCCATTGACTCCCCAGGAACATCTTGAGCACAATCATCTGTGACCCTATTAGATAAAGAACCAGCAATTTCTAAGAGTGTTTATGTTCTATCAAAATTGCAGCACTTGTCTAGTAGATTTGCTTTATGTAAGGAGATTAGGTAGATCTTTTGGAACATACTTTAGACTAAAATTTTTAAAAAGCTGTATCTGAAGTTTACTGATGGAAAAGATTCCATCCCCAAGAAAGCAAAGGATGCGTTTAAGTAGGATTGACGTCCTACTAAATCTGCCTGCATCAGTAAATGCCTAGCAGTCAGGTTTGGATGAGCTATTAAAAGTCCTGCTTTTTTCCAAACGCACTACAGTAGCAATGATAGTAATGAAACGGCAGAGAGCGCAGGCTCTAAGAACCTTTCTGGGTGCACTGTCTTCACAATGGAGAGAAACAGGCCCTTCCTGTATGAGCTCTGCTCAGGTGTTGTCTCACTCAAAGGACATAGGGGCATCAGGTTCTTTGCTGCTGCAGAAGCGGTCACCATCCCTATGGCCACTCTGTGATGGCAAAGTGGGGACCTAGGATCCCAGGTCAGCTTGGCTCAGAAGGAAGGTGCATGGTAGTGGGGAGAAAATGCAATTGGTGGGATGCAGAGGTTGTGGGGTCGGCGGGGGGGGGGGGCATGCAGATGGTTCCCCACTGTGACCTTGCCATAGGGAGGCTGAAACCCTGCCATGGGGTCCTTTCCAGCATTCCTGGACAGGGTGACCTCTGGCCACTGGGTTGGTGTCGGCCAGCAAGTCACAAGCCCCTTCACCTGTGTCTGATCCCTGTCTTCTCTTTGCCTTTGTTGCACCACCTGCATCCAGCTGCCTTACCTCAAAGCCAGAGAAGCTCAACACCCTCAAGTGAAATTGGAGCCACCCCCCCAAGTAGCCCCCACCACATCCTAACCTGGCAGACTGGGTGAGTTCTCCTTCCAGGCCTTTGGCCTGGTTCTTATTCCATGTTCTTCACTGTGTCAGCTCCAAAGAGTGTCACAGACGTTCAGATCCTAGTGATATAAGGGTAAGACAGTAAACTGACAATGAGGGTTCATCACTGGGAAGTGTCTTCAAGAGAAGTCCCATGATCTGCTGTCACCTCTGCCTACTCCTTTCCCTGGCTGTGCCTGTACAGAGGTGAACTGTCTGTGTTCTCTTAAAGTAGGCGGTGGTCCTTGGGATGTGGGGAGATGGAAGCAGGAAGGGGGACTGTGCTGCTCGGGTCACATTTCCAGGTAGCATTTGATTTCGGTTCAGATTATACCCAGGCCAACTCAAAATGCCCAGCAAGAATGTCAGGAGGAGAGAGCGAGCTGATTAACTGAGAGGCAGGTGACATCTGCTGTCTTAGGGTGTCTCAGGGTGCAAGAAAAAAGGCTCTGTCCTGGCCAAGCACTTGTTCTTTATCAGCACACAAAGGAGATCAGGTGCCCTGAAGCCTTTCAGTGGAGGCTACAGGCAGCAAAATAAATGAAACCAAAAGGCAGCTTGATAGCTTTATATGTTTGCATAGAGCATTATAATGTTGTGGCCAGTGAGATTGTTCTGACCGACTAGAGGGTCTGGCAGACACAGGTAACCTGCCTGGCCCTTCAGCAGCTGCCTCTTCTGTTGCCCGAGATATGGTCTCTAAGTAGATGTTAGGTTCTGTCAACATCTATTGGTTAGAGGAGTAACAAGTCCCCTTCCTCAGTTTGTCGGTGCATCGGGGGATGTCTGGAAAAATCTGACAACTGTGAGTTGAATCATGAGAGAAGCACAATTCCAGAATGGACTCCACTGCCTGCCTTTCAGGCTCTCATACTTGGAGTCTCACTCTGTTGCCCAGGCTGGAGTGCAGTGGTACAATCTCGGCTCACTGCAACCTCCGCAGTTCGTGATTCTCCTGCCTCAGCCTCCCGAGTAGCTGGGATTACAAGCGTGCACCACCATGCCTGGCTAACTTTTAGTAGAGAAGGGGTTTCACCATGTTGGCAAGGCTGGTCTCGAATTTCTGACCTCAGGTGATCTGCCCACCTCGGATTCCCAAATTGCTGGGATTACAGGTTCCTGGCCAACATTTTTGTTCCTACAAGTTTGTCTGTAGCAATTTTACACCAGGTTTTCTGGCACATTGATTTTTGGCAAGAAAGAAAGGGTCCTAACAAACATTTATCGAGTGCTTGCTATGTACTCAAAGGCTGGGAGCAGCTTCTAACACATATGAGCTTATATAATCCTCACCACACCCTAGCAAGGGAAATACCCAGATGTTTTAGTTTCATAGCTAAGACTCAGGAAAAATAAGTGCCTGGCCTACCATCGGACAGCTGGAGGGAGGTGGAATTCTAGCCCTGCCCTCTGTGACCTCAAACCCTGTCTTTATCCACTACACCAGTGGTTCTTAAGTGTGGTCCCAAAGCAGCAGCATGAGTGAGCCTCACCTGGGATCTTGTCAGAAATGCAAATTCTCGGACTCTCCTGTACCTAAAAATCCAAAATTCTGGGGGTGGATCCCAGCAGTCTACCGTCTAATAAGCCCTCCAGGTAATGCTGCCACACGCTCAAGTTTGACAGTCACTGAACGATCCCATGCTGCCTCTGATTCTTTTTCAAATAAGGGAAACGGGAGCCACCAGCTTGGTGCTGTGCCCACTCCTACTTCTCCGTCCGTTGGGCACTGGCTGCCCCTCTGTCCTTACTATAGATCACTCAGATACCACCCACACCCCAGCTCTCACCTGTGTGGCCAGGCCGCCTCTATAAGGTTTAGGGTCTAAGAGTCTCAGTAAGATTAATTCATTAAAGGAGGACACATCTTTCGTATATGTAATACATACCTCCACTGACTAAACCACCTCCTTTAAATATGAAACTTCAGATCGCAAGATCCCTCTCTAGAGCTTCCAAATTTTCTGAATCATGCCCAATGTCACCAGATCCAAATATATGATTGTATTATTTCACTGGCAGCAAGCTCTGAAATGTACAAGCACTCCTCAGGGTCCTGTGCACTTAAGATGGTCTTGAAACTTGCCTATTTCACCATCTACAACTAGTGGGGACTCAAGACAAATTTGAAACAAAAGAGCTATTTTGGTTCTTGACATAAACTGTAAACTGTTTGCTATGATGTGATAAGAAATGAGGCCATGAGTAAAAAGTACCAAAGAGGGCCCAGCCCTCCTACCAAACTAGGTCTTGACTCAGTTATGGGGACTGAAAGCTCTGCATGGCTTGGCGCTAACTCGCGTGTCTAATCAGGGGCCTTTCCGATGTATTAATAAGCTACTAATCGTGTCTGTGTCAGTTCCTCTCTGTAACATGACCTCTCTTCTCTTCCTCCTTCTGCTTTCCTTTGTTCAGAGAAGCAACAGAAAACTCACCCATTCTGGATGGGTCTGAGTCTCCACCTCACCAAAGTACTGATGAATAGAGGTACCGTAAGGGGAATTTGCTTCCTACTGCCCATGAGTCTGTGTTCCCACAGGTGCTGCCTACATGTTGTTGCTTTTCTTTATCTCACCATTTCCACAACGAGGCATCTGAATGCTGTATTTATGCCATATTTCTAGATACATGGGGATCTCTATGTTTAGATGAAGGTTCTTGCATCCTATGTTAGATATTGTAAACACTACTTGGCAGAAAAGACCCCCAAAGTATGTTTTGTTTTGAGATAGAGTCTTGTTCTATCTCCCAGGCTGGGGTGCAGTGGCGCAATCTTGGCTTACTGCAACCTCTGCCTCCCAGGTTCAAGCGATTCTCCTGCCTCCCTAGTACCTACAGACACGCGCCCAGCTAATTTTTGTATTTTTAGTAGAGACGAGGTTTTGCCGTATTGGCCAGGCTAGTCTCAAACTCCTGTCCTTAAGTGATCCGCACGCCTGGCCCCAAAGTATGTTTCAGGGTCACCATGTTCTACCTACATTCTTCAATCCAAAGCCAGCATTTTGATCTCTACCACCATCACCTGGGAGCTCATTAGAAAGCTCGACCCTGGGCACCACCCTGGCCTACTGAACCTGATGTGCATTTAACAAGATTCCTGAGTAAATCAATGCACGTTGAAATTTGCAAAGCACGGGGGCAGAAAACCTGTGTACCACCTGGTCTGGTTCCTAGCCCTGGGGCCCTTACTACAGTCTGACTGGGACACTAGGCATTGAAATCCAATTGCCTATCAGGAGATATATGAGGGGCATGAGAAACTGCCACACTTATGTATTAAGTGCTCTAAGACTTAGACACAAAGGCCTCTGGTGGGAGGAGGAGGGAGGCTTAGACAGGTGGAGATGGAGAGAGATCATTCCAAGTGCAGAGACGAGGGTGAAGGGTGGTGAACAGTAGAGTCTCGTTTTGCTGTAGAAAAAAAAATATTGACTTGAAAAGTAGGTTAGGACAGTATGAACAAATTAGGCACTGGAAGGAAGGTGGACTTCCAACCCCATCAACCACATGCCAGAAAAAAAGAAGAGGATGATGTCATGAGTCAACATTTTTGAAGGAGGGAGAATGGCCTTTTTCTCCCCCGGGATGGGGGAGCTGATCATCTGTTCAAGGTGATGGAGGTAGGGATGATAGCCAGAACGTGAGAATTAACCAGGGTTGAAAGAGCTGCTGTGGGAATGTAGGCAAGTCTGCTTGAAATACCTCCACACATACAGAGTGCATGCTTATGCAGACATGTGCACATGCATGGACACAGACTGAGCGGCAGCCCCTTCCCAGACCAGGTAAGACAGACAGATGGGTCTACAGGGCCTCGTCACCCATCCTCTGGCCTGTGACCAACTGTGGGACTATTCAACAACCCAAGTATGTGTCACCAGTTGGTTTTGTAAGTGAAACCATGTTTCTCAAATATGACTAAGCTATGAAGAGAAAGGACTGCTGAAATATACATTGACAGTAATAATTCAGTTTGAAATTCCTCATTCTTAGCAGCCTTACTTCCCTATGCCAAGCAGTTATAAATCACAAACTCCAGTGAGATGTGGGTGAATTTGCCGTCTGTCTGGTATCAGAGGGCCCTTGCTTAGCGAGTACCCTTTGCAGGCCACACACCTCTGAGCATAGCCCTGGGAAAGGGCATTCTTGCAGTGAAAAGTCCCCATAGGCACAGGATATCGCAGATTCTGAAGTCACCGCTTCTGTGACCCAGGGTGCCCAGGTCAAAGCCAGTCTTGTGGGTCATAGCTGAGAGGGCATGCCTAGATCCTCATCCTGCCCTGGCTCAGGTTCCAGTGAATGACTAACTTCGGTTTACTACGGCAACTATTTAGTGGTCCCATTTGTGTTATTCGTGAAGAATAAATGCTTCCTAAATGGTCTCTTGTTAATTTTGCTTTCACAGCACACGGCATTCCTTAACTATTACCATAAAATTGAATTTGTACTGAGAGACAAAGGCTTAGCTCAGCAGCCACAACAAGGTTTCTTCCCCAAACCTAAGAGACCAACACAGGAAGCAACATTTATAGCTTTAAAAATACCTTGGCTGGGCGTGGTGGCTCACGTCTGTAATCCCAACTGCACGGGAGGCTGAGGCAGTACAATCGCTTAAACCTGAGAGGCGGAGGTTGCAATAAGCCGAGATCTCACCACTGCACTCCAGCATGGGTGACAAAGAGCAAAACTAAACAAACAAACAAAAAAAAACCTTACATACTTCAATAACAATGGGGAAGCACTAAGAAAACGTCGCAAGTTTGGAAAAATAAAACTTCTTCTCCGGCTTCATTTTCGGTTTTTTCTTTTATTCCTTTAGTGTATAAATTTTAATTTGGAAAAAAAATGTACATGTCGGACTACTCACAGCCTTTTCCGGACTGTTGCAAGTTCCACCCTTCTCAGAGGCAGGAGCAGGCCAGTGGTTTCCATACTGAGGCCTCTCTGGGAGCCGCCTGGGAATCAAACCGCCATTCCAGCATCTCCCATCCCACCCCATCATCCAGATCTCAATGCTTTCTCGTATTTGGATTCTGTGACCCAGAAGCCTCCATGATGAAATGCAGGAGAGCAGCATGGGCCAGCCAAGAGCTAGGCTCTTCATGTACCAAATCAACCACCCCAAGAACCCTTACCCTCATCTGCCTTATGCAGACGTCGCTGCTTTGAACTCGGTGGTCTTTCCTTGAGCCTTTATGATCAATACATAGTGGACTTTTAATCCCCCTGAAGCAGGTTATATTGTCACAAAAGTACTTGGTATTTGTGATACAATTATTACTCAACTTTTTCTTTAGGATCCAACATACAAGAGAGTCAACTACATTTTATAATATTAGCTTGAGAGTATTTTTCAAAGTATGCCCTGTGGGTGTTAATAGGTGATACTGTTCCAGAAGTTCTGGGTCAAACAGCATAATAATGCAGGACTTCTCGGAACCTTTAATATATGTCTCACATACATTTCAGGCCTCTGAAAGGCAGAGTCCTCAAACTTATCCATGGAACCTTTTTTCCCCTCAGAGCATCTCACAGGATGCTTTGAGAAACACTGGCTAAAGTGGTTCCTTAGACCTCACGAAGCCTCCTAGGGAATTTTTGTCCCAAACAGACGCAGATCGTGCTTGTGTTAGAAACAAGAATTACATCAACAGTTCAAGAAACTACTTAAATGTGCCAGTATTCATTAGCTTCATATGAAAACAAACTCAATTCAACAAGCATAAGCAAATAAGAGCACATACCGGCTGATGTCACTGGAGCCCAGGGTGGCTGGGTCTCATTCCATCTCTAGCTCTGCTTCTTCCACCTGTTAACTTCGTTCTTAGGAGGAAATGACATCCTTGTGGTTTCAAAGCTGCTCAGGCATGTGGCCATCTTTGAACCAGGAACTGTGATCAGGGGACTCTCATTGGCCCGGCCCTGTTGGTTTCCTCGTCCCCTGATCCCCGTGGGAGCGAGGATGGAACCGTGGTAGAGAGCACCACCAAGATCACATGGAGTTAGGGAGGGATTGTCCCCCTGGAGGGCCCAGCCACTTCTCCCCTTAGAAGTTTTCCAGTTATTCAGGCACAATTGCAGAAGTAGCTGAGTCAGGGTGGACAGTGTGCAGGACAGGTGTCCCAGGATCATCCACTTACCACCTACACGTAGTAATACCCATGGCCAGTGTCATCATCTAAGGCCTTTTGTTACTTTGCTTGTGAAGCTGGTTTATTTCTGGTGCTCCAAGCACAGGACTCTCATTAAAATCCGCCGGCATGTGCACAGATGCCTTGGCATTTTCAGCTTTCATGCTTTTTTTTTTTTAAGGCCAGGTGAGAAACATTCACAACATCCAGTTGTTCCTGGAGAAGTTAGCAAATGAAACAGAAAATGATATGACTGATGGTTCTCAATCATGAAGCTGTGTTTGGTATTGAAATGCTCCTAAAACTCACCCACCGTGAACTACGCTGGGTTCACGTAGGGTCACTTCCTGTCACCCATCCCTGACCACTCCCCTAGCACTACCCATGGGGAGATCAGTTGCCAGAGAGGGATTCAAAGGGCTCATTCAGGATCACTGGAGAGACACTTTTTCCTAATCATGATCCCTAGTAATGACTATTGGCATCCACGTATCTATGATCGTTTCTTAAGATTGACTTCTACCCAACCTAGATGGTGATACCTACCTAAAATATGTTTTAAAAAAAGCCTTTTATTTTCTTTAGACTTTTCTACATATTTCAAATGAACACAGTTTTATAATCACAAAACAATACATATTACTTAGAATAAAGCAAAGTCAGCATTGATTTCTTTAAAACTTTTAAAACACAATTCAAAATACCACCGCAGTTTCACTATAGTGAAACTTCACATTTCAAATGGTCTTCTGGGACAGAATATAAATTTCCTAGTGACACCTGTTTTGCCCTGGGGTCTCACAGAGCTGTGGTGTGGAAAAAGACACCTGAGGATAACAGCGCAGGGGTTCTGGCTTTGGCTGCATCTGAGAATCACCTGGTGGGGAGCTTTGACAGCCCCAGCGCTCACACACCCCAGACCGTAATAGGCCTGCGTCTCCCCACAGAGGGGCCCAGGCATGTGTATTTCTGGGAGTTCCCCGGTGCTCCGCGGATGCAGCCACACTCATGAACCACTGCACTGAGTGTTACTTTCCATCTTCCTCCTTTACAGGAGGCCCCTTTGTGTGTATTTGGAGGGTCTTTGGGGGCCCTCTGTACACACCGCACTGTGGAGGGTCTCAGGCCTCACTGCTCTGTACAGGAACGACACGTGATTAGCACAGAGCCGGGTCAAGCTGAACGCGTCCTCCTCCACTAACTGTCTCGTCTCCTTTCTTGGGCCTCCTGCAGGAGCTACAATGATAGCTGTTTCCTGGATTCCTCCCTCTATCCAGAACTAGCTGACGTCCAGTGGTACGGGCAGGAAAAAGCCAAGCCCGGAACCCTCGTGTGAGCCAGCCCGGCCTAATCTGACCGCCTCAACGCCATTCTGAGATCACCTCACTGCCTCTCATTTGCCTTACCCAGACGCACCGTCACCCTGCACCAGCTTCGGCCCTCAGCACTTTTTTTCTCCTGTCTCCACATTCCCTCCCCTTTGAAAACCTGACTGAGGAGACATTCTGGAAGGTTCCGGTCCCACTGTGTGTCCCCTGGCTCTCTTACCCATAGAGAGCCAGACACCAATCCTCAATGGCACCTTGGTGGCTTCCCCCTGCCATGACAGCCCCTAGGCCAGGAATCATCAAGGGGGCCGGCTGGCATCCAATTCCTGCGGACAAGTCGTGCTGGGAGAGAACCGGAAAGGGGACTTGAGTTACAGGGTGACCCAGAAAGACGACTCAGCTGTGTCCAGCCTGCCACCCACAGGTCAACCAAGCACTTCACCAAGAGGAGGCCTTGTGGCATATTGAGTTTACACCTGAAATATTCCTTGAGGAGACAGCTTGTGGGGAGTGGCTGTGGGGGAGGGGGGATAAGAAAGCAAGCTCTCGACACCAGAGATGCATCGGAGGACCACGATCAGTTCTGTGCAGCCAAAGATTAACAAAAACACAAAAAATTAAGAGGGGCCAAGAGGAAGACATTCTTTCTGCAAGGAAATTGCTTTTAAATTCTGAACTGCTACCACACACAAGTGAAGGTCAGCCCTGTGTACACTGGTGCCCTCTCCAGCCTTCTCCCTTCATGGTCCACTTCTCTCTCTGTAGAAAGCCTGAGACACTAACCCAATGCAACGGTGAAGACGAGGGACTCTGGGCTGGCATTGCTGACTCACAGTCGCCATCCGTCTGGACACGAAGAGAGACCCGTGGGAGCCGTGGAGGGTACTGTTAGCCCCAGTCCAAGCAGGGGGTTCAGCCAAGCCCAAGACTCAGAGCTGCTTTCCTTTCAGGATCTGTAGTAAACATAAGGTGATAATGGCCAAAAGTGGTTCTCTCTCATTAAAACAACCAGTAAAAGCATATCCTGTTTTTTTTGCACAAGGTGTTTCATTTTCTTTTTTTATGGGAAACCAAGGGAAAAGCACATTGCGATCCATTCAGTGTTTAACTGTCGTGGCTCATTCTCTGTTTGTTAGCAGTTGTGTGACAAAAGAGCTCAGATCCGACTTCTCCTGTGTGTCACTTACTCCAAGAACCCAACGATGCCCTTAGGTAGAAAGATTTGACTCATGTGTCTACTAGCCAACAGGCAGAGCAGGGGTGAAAAAAAAATTGCAGCTCCCAAAGGGCCCATGTGTCTACATCATCAGTTACTGTCATGCACCACAGTTGTGTGCAGACACCAAAAGAGGAGGAAAAAGGAAGAAAAGGTAACGTGTGGGAGCTGCACGTTTACATGTGTTTTGAGCTGTGCTTCAAACACAACTGGAAAGCCATCAATCTTCAAAGGCCTCAAAACTACTTTTATAATAACTAACAAGTGCACAACCTTAGTTGGGTTATTCAAGATGGCACAAAAAGGTTTCCGCAGAGGTGGTATGCTGTGCTTTTAGCGCAAGTGGTGGGGGGGTGGGGGGTGGTATTTTTTCTCTAATGACTTCCTATTGGAAAGGCATTTGACAGCCAGGGACAGGAGCCAGGGTGGGGTAGTTTTGTGGGAAAGCAGAACTGAAGTTAGCTTTAACATCAAAGTAACAGAAAAATCTTCGTTTTTCATGTATGTGGAATCCAAGAATAATCATAGGCTCTACCAGACCAGGAGGGTAAGGAAGGACATTAAGACAAAATAAATACTCACGGTGTTCCTCTGCTGCAGCATGGAGACCACTGAGTTGGGCTGGGGCACTCACACCTGGCTGGGGCCTGCCCAGGACAAGGCGGACCGTGGCCTCCTCCACCAAGTCTCTGTAGACGATTCAGGGCCTGCTTTTCCCAGCTCCATGCATGGCTGGACTGGTGATTGCAGCTTACAGAAGGGATCAATATTCCCAGGACACTTTAGGTGTCCACCTGCGGGATAAACAGAAATCGGTTATATTATTAAATGATTCTAGGGATTCACGGGGGGATATTTTTGCTGCTTTTATTTTCATGGTCAGAGCGACAAAGAGCAGGGATTTTTCTCCCTTTCACATTCAGAAACGTTATACATTGGGCCATTTTTCGTTCTCTCAAAGAAGATTCATGAATAATCAGACTGAACTGTGTGCAAGAGGAAAAGTCAAAAGGGTAACAGAAAGTGATGAGGTTACACGTTACAGGTTCCACACCATGCATAGTAGTGTGAAATCTAGTCTGGAGAAAACTGGATCAAGATTCTAACCCAGTTGAGAAGCAAGGAATGAGAGGCAAAAAGTCTAAAAACTTGGGTTATGTTTTCAATTTGGGGGACAGAGAAAAACGGAGTGGGAGCAGGAATTACAGTTCCAACAAACATCAGGATAGTCTGGTAGTCAAGACAGATATTAAGTAAAACAGGTTTTACTGTTTCGCTGAGTTCAGTTAATACAAAATGTACATAAAGCGTTAGTCCTTTGAGGCTGACATGATTAATGATCAGTGTGGTGGGAAACGATGTAGTTACTGTACACAAGCACTTGCAAACTCTTTATATATCCCTATTTCTTTAAAACAAAATAAGGTGAAATGCGAAGTCCCTGGTCTGATATAAAGCCCCTACTGGATTCTTCGGATGCATATAAGAAATTGCCTATTTCAGCCAGAAGACTGGTGGAAACACATACATCAGACTATGTTGTGAGCCAGGTTGATTTTTTATTTTATTATATGCAGGTGAGTGTTGAATCTGTTAAAATTCCAATTTGTTTTCATTCAGTATTAGTTTAGTTCTAAATATAGCAA
Source organism: Cebus imitator (assembly GCF_001604975.1). Lineage (NCBI taxonomy): Eukaryota > Metazoa > Chordata > Mammalia > Primates > Cebidae > Cebus > Cebus imitator. The sequence continues at coordinate 6,395,704 of NW_016107376.1, forward strand.
ACCCCATCCAGGTGCTATCAGACGACCAGTTACTGCTTAGTTAACTAGGTGTAAAGTTTTACATATACATTCATGTCAATAGTTTATTAAGAGTTGTGTAAAATGGACTCTAGTTTAATAATGGGGGGAAAAGAGATTAGGTTGCTCCTGAAACTGACTGTAGAGCATGTAAAATGATTTTACTGGATTCTGTTCAACTGTAATCAATGAAAAAGATGTACGTTGTAGACAAAGTTGCAGAATCAAAAAAGAAATCTGCTTTTAATTTATTCTTTTTGTATTAAGAATTTGTATAGTACCTTTACATTTTGCAAAACAGTGTTGTCAACACTTATTAAAGCATTTTCAAAATGAAAAGATCCCAGCTGCCTCCTGGAGATTTTGTTCCTTTGTCAGAGATAAATGCCTGCGTGTGCTCCAGGAATCTGGAATTCAGGTGCTTTTGTCCTCAGTGGGGCTCCTTTATTAAGGTCAGTCTATGGATGGTATTTTTATGGGCTTGCTAGATGATACAGAGCAGCTTTATTTGATCAGCAGAGGCGAAATCCCTCTTATTCTAGTTTCCTTTTGTTAACTGTAGAAGACAATATTGTCTAAATCATGTATTCCTCCTACTACAAAAAAGGACTTGAGATTAGAGGTCAGTCCTTGGCAGGATACTATCTCTGTTCTCTGCAAACAGCTGCCCATGTGTAATATGTGTCAGCTTGAGTACCATCCCTGCAGGACAGTCCACAGCAGAAGGAACACTGAAGGAAGCTAGGCTTTAAGGGTCATCCTTAGTCTCTCCATGCTGTCCCTTGGTTCCACGTAAGATGCAGAGGGTCACTCACACAGGCTGCTCATCCTCTCTGTGACTATCATTGATCCTCTATGCTCACACTGCAGCTCAAACCCTGTCACTCAGTCTAAATCATGCCACCACAGCAAGTACCTACCGGGACTGCAAGTACAAAGAGCCCCTGACTTATGGATGAAATGGTGACTGGCTGACCTGAGTAGAGACTGCTGCAATTTAATCCCTGGCCCCCTAATTTAACAAGCATCTCTCACTAGCAAAACTGGAAGTCTGGCCTCCAGCAGCATCCCTGGATGAAAAGCTCCTGGATGGGAAGCCTAGCAGAAGCCTTGGCCACTAGAGCCAGGTGATGCTGCCAAAAACAAAGATAATCCACTGAGAATCACATCTGGAAGTCAGCCCATCAAGAGTGTTCTCTACTTCCTACATCCTAAAAACTGCCCATGGGAGACCCTGAAGCCTCCTTTCCTTGGGGAAGCAACCAGCCCATCTCAAAATAATCTACACTTAAAGGAACCTTATGTAAGTCTCTTACATGTAAATATGTCACAGCTCAGCAAATTAACCTATTATCTTCTCATGAAGCTCTATCATGAAAGCAACTGGATAGGAAGATCCTCTTCCCATTTCTTTCCCACCCCTTCCTAATTTTCACCTCTTCATCTATCAATCTGTTTATCGGTCTCCCCTTTCATTGTGCCAAAAAGATAATTCCAAACAGTTGATATTAGAGAACACAAAGTAAAGACCCCACTCCTAGTAGAAGGTATTACAAACAGCCAACTGTTTATTTTCCCAGAATACCAGTTCAAAAAAGTTCTATGTAAAACCCTTTAAAAAGACGAGTGTGAAGTCAACACTGATGAGAGCCACCAGGCAGGCAATGGATCTCCAACAAAGTCACTTCATTGCACATTTGGTGCAGAGGTCCAGTTCTTAAAAGTTTACTCTCACAGATGAGACAGACAGGCACACAACCACATATATGGGGAAAGGAGGTCACCAGCATTAAACAGGAACAAGAGATTAAAATTATTCCTGAGGCTAAGCGATCAATGAGTGCGTAGACAGGGTGTCTCTCAATGGGACCTGAGCTGAGTGGTCAGAGATGGCAGGGAAAAAGTAGAAGTGCTGCAGAGGTACAACCTCTGCATTCTCCAGCAAAGTCACTATCTACTCAGGCAACAGCTGAAGGACCTGCACTGCATTCAGAAGAATAAAGCAGTGTGGACAGTAACTCAAGAGCCCATAGAATTATAATGGCACCAAGACTGGCTTTTTAATCAGAAACCCACTTCTACCTTCATAATTTTTATCCCCACAAGCTGTTTTTTCCTTCATTAATCCATTTTCTCTCAAACGCACTGCAACTATGCTTTCATCCCCTCCACTATACTAAGCCCGCTCTTATCAGGGTCAACAATGGCTCCCCTCAATGACAAATCCAATGGTTAACTCTGTTTTCATCTAGTATCACTTGCCAGCAACACTTGTTGGAGTGTGAAGAAGTGGGACACTTCATTGAAACACTTTCTTCACTGGGACGTCAGGATGCCACATTGTCCTGGTTTTCCACCTGTTACCGTCATCCAGGGCTCTCCTTTTCAATCTCCTTGGTAATTTTTCTTCCCTGACTTCTTGGTATTGCAGTGTCCCCAGGCTCAGTCCTTAGACTCCTCCTCTTTATTACTGACAATTACTCTTTAAAGCTCCTATCTAGTCTCATGGCTTTAAATGCCATCTTTATGTTGACGACATCTTTATTTATCCCTACGCCCTAGACCTCCTCTCTCAAAGTTGTACATCCCACTGCCTGCACAACATCCCCACATGGATGTCTAACGTGCTAACACATCCTGAACTAAACTCCTGACTGTTCTCTCCAAATCGGCCTCACGAATGACCATCCTCAGCTCAGTTATAGGCAACTCCAGGCCTTCCAGTTCTCAGGCCAAACATTTTAGAATCATCCAAGATTTTTCATCGGCTTTATTTTTCATCAGCTTTCTTTTCCTCGCACCTCACATCTACACAAAACAGATGCAAATTCTCTGCCCTTAAGACTTAGATTACACTGAGAGTGGAGGGGGGCAACAGAAAGTAACTTAGGTAACATAATAGATTAGGAAAGCAGGACAGTGGAAGATTTAGCCTATGACAGAAGGAGGAACAGCTTTTTCTCCAAAGCAAGTAAGACAAGATGCTGGTGGGTTTGGAAGTAGAACTAGACCTTAGGATTGCCTCCATATTCAAGCTGTATGAGAAGGGTAGGTGACACCACCCTCCAAGTGAGATGGGAAGGAGGCAGCAGGGTAGGATCAGGACAGAGCAGAGGCGTCAGGAGAGCTATGGCAGGGAGGGTCTGGCTGACAGTGGATGCTTAGACTATGAATTTCCTCCAGCAGCAGTTACTACAGTGTCACAGCCTGGGAGAAGGGAGATTGGAATGAATCTGGCTTGTGTTTTGTCAGGTATGCAGGGCAACAAAAGCATGCAAGGGTAGACAGGACTGGAGGGTGACTGAAATGATGGTAATGGGATTCAGACTGACTAAAGAGAAAACGGAAGCTGAAAAGGTGCTGATTAAGTAGGAAAAACAGAGGAGTGAAGGGACAGAGGTCTTAGAAACTGCAGGGTGGGAACCAAGGAGGGAGCAAGGAGAGGTCTTCATGACCAGGGTGTAGGTGAAACATTCGTTTCCCCTAATCCTGCAGCTCTCCCCGTGGGGGTGAATCACATCATCTAGGGAGAGATCCCCATGTTGTGATACGGAAAGCTAGTGAAAAATCCACCTGAGCTTGGGATTGTGTAGAAGCGTACCTGGATCTCATGGCTCTTTTCCAGAAGCTGAAAACCTGGTTGCCTGTTGTATCTCGGACCAAGACCACAGCAATTATTCTAAGAGATATGACTGGAAAACGACTGTCAACCAGTGAGTGAAGAGGTGGGAGGCAAAAAGGGGCAGTTATCACAGAGACAACGGCAGTAGGCAGCCACCACGCTTAGGGCTGGGAATCACAGGCAAGGCCCGGATCATTAAAATGTGGAAGCTTTTCCAGGAGCTGGGAGTGAAACCCGTCAGGACTGAACACCACTCCCCCAGTACTGGCACCTCAGAAATGTGAGGAACCCACAGAGCTGGGATTCAAAACTCTGAAGAGGGGGCACCGGCCGACAGTGCTGCGATCTTTCAGTGGCAAGATGAAGCTGGTTCTACGCGTGTGGAAAAGCACACCCTGGAACCTACGATTCCTTCTGGAGTGAAGAGCCACTGCTCAGCTTCTCGAGAACCACGGCTGTGCCATTGTTGTTAGGAACAGGAAGTGAGAAAGGGGCAGCTCCCTTTTTCCCGCCTCCACGTTCCAATCTCTTACACGTCTGTTCCTGGTGGATCCTAACAAAAAGCTACCCAGCAAAGGACAGATGTGGTTTGCAGAGTCTCATGACAAAGTAGAGTATGGAAGGTGTGTGTTGAGCTGAGACAATAGCCTCACAACCACCTCTCCTGACCAGAAACTGGGCCCTTATCCTGAGTCCTGGCTACAAGTTCCTAATCAAAGGATGAACTAACAGGCTCTCAAATCTCAAACAGACCTATAAAATCTATTGCTATCATATTTAAGACAAACTAATCTTCAGCTTTTTAATTTTTAAAAAATTTTATAAAGGTCAAAAACACAAGCACTTTCTGGCCCATGTTAGTGTAACCTGAGTTGCTATCTCAGAAGGAACTGAGTAATAACAAGTCAAAGCAGATCAAGCAGCTTTTCTCAAAATGATGAAATCACAATCATATATTTTCTCAGCCAATTCCTTATAATAAATCTCTCTCCCTCCCCCACCAACAACCTTCTCTTTCTCCCTCTCAATCTCCCATCTCTTCAGTTTTCTGTAAAATATTAATAGAGCAGTTGAAGTTTTACACAAAATGATTCCAGGATGCCATTTTAAAAACCCAAGCTTTATCTTCTGCTTGGCGGCATTTAGCACATCTTCATCATCAAGATCGCAGGATGGACACCAAGCACCTATGCATCATGTTCACAGGGAAAAGAAAATATCTATGTCAGTTAAGTCTCTCTGTCTCTTAGAAAACCAACAGTTTTCCAGGAAATCCCACTCACCCAACAGACTTCTGTCTGTATCTTCTTGGCAGGATCATGTGACATGACCAACCCTCACTACAAAAGGTCCTGGTAGGGCAAGTTGTTTTAACTGTGCGCATTACAGTTCCAAACATATTAGGGCTCTGTTAGCAGAGAGAGAGAGAGAATGAAATTTGGGTAAGTAACTAGCAGTATCTACACCACACATATATGGCACATAAACTTGCACACCAAAAGCAGCAAAACAAAAATAGCCATGTCTCGAATGAAAGCAATCCAATACAACATTTAACAAAAACGTGCAAAAATTCACATAATTTCCTCTTCTCACAGATCTTACACTCTTAAGCACGTCATTTAAACAAGAGGAAGAATTGTTATTTAAGCTTGACACATTATTTGATTTTTATAAATTCTATCGGGCAAAGATAGTTGACAAAGGTTACATCAATATTTAAGTTAGTCATAAGATTATTTCCCCATTGCATAAAAAGTAATCTAGCACAAAGGGAAGCCACTGAGTGGAAGGTGTATTAGCAATACAGATATGTAGCCAGAATACAGAAAGTACTATAAATCAGTAAGAAAAAAGCAGGCAATTCTGTAGAGAACAAATGGACAAAAATAGATACTGAACAGGAACTTCACAAAAGATAATATCCAAATGATATTTAACATCCAAATGATATTTAACACATTTCCATTAAACATATGAAAAAGGTACTCAACTGTACTAATCATCAGGGAAATGCAAATTAAAGCCACAATGTGATACCATTATGACTACCAGAAGGGCTAAAATGAAAATGACAGAGGATATATCAAGGGCGGCAAGGAGGTAGAGTAACTGAACTCTCACATCTTGCTGTGGGAGTGTCAACCGGTACAAGCCCTTTGGAAAACTCTTTGACAATAACTTTACTAGCCAAGTTTATACATACCTTATATCCCAGAAATTTCACACCTTGGTATACATTCTTATGAATATAAATACAGAAATTTATATTCACCAAGAAACATATACAAAACATCCCATGCAAAAACCAGAAACAACTCACATGTCCATCATCAGCAGAATAAACTATGAGAGACAGCATCAAGACTGAAAAACCACAACTACACACAATGAGAATGAATAAATATCAGAACCCCTAAGCTGAGTCGGAGAAGTCAAGCACATACTGTCTGATTCCATTTATAGACAGGCGAATTTTAAACACAGGCAAACGGGGTTCTTTTTGGAATGATGAAAGTGTTCTAAGACTGTGGTGATGGTTGTATAACTCTGCATATACTGAAAACCTTTGTACACTTTAAATGGGTGCAACAAATGGTATGTGAATTACACATCAATAAAGATGTTTTTTAAGATTATGATGTTAGAAATTAGGACCATGGCTATGACTAGGAGAGAACATGAAGAGATTTCCGGGGCATTGGTAAGTTACCGTTTCTGATCTGGGCGCTAGTTACTCGTACTTTGTGAAATGTTTACTTTGTGAAAAACCTATTATGATGTGGTACTCTAGTGATTTTCTGTGTATATATTATACTGCCAATAAGAAAATTTACATTAAAAGAAATTTAATTTAGCACTGAGTCTTAGGAAATAACTTTCAAACGGTCAAACCACTTTCCTCTCAAAAGACACTTGGTGCATAACACTAGACTCCTTGCATCTATTTTTGCCTCAAACCTGTCTCATACTTAATTATTTTTGAGACAGGATCTTACTCTGTCACCCAGGCCTGAATGCAGCGGTGTGATCACTGCTCACTGTAGCCTCGATCTCCTGGGCTCACATGATCCTTCCATCTCAACCCAAGTAGCTGGGACCATATGTGCGTGCCACCATGCCCAGTTAATTTTTGTATTTTTTGTAGAGATGAGGCCTCACCATGTTGCCCAGGCTGGTCTCAAACTCCTGAGTGCTGGCATTACAGGCATGAGCCACCACACCTAGCCAAACCTATCTCGTACGTTAACTGACCTCCCATTTATTTTGCAATACCTCATTTAATCTTACTTTATCCAACAATGTGCAGCCAGCCCAAGGTGCTCACCTACACATACTGCCAATTTTCTTAGAGATGACTTAAAAGCTGCTTGATTCTTCTATAGATGTCTCCTCATTTTTAACTTCAGAATTACATATTAATTACATATCACTACGAAGTATTTAGCATTGTGAAGTATTTGAGGTTCTATAATCTGCTAAATTTCACACTAACCTTGAGAGCCAAGTGTTATTTCCATGTTAAAAAAAAAATCAAGAAAGAGCTACAGTCCTTTTGCCCTAGATTTATCTAACAGGTCATTTCCTTCTTTAACTCTACTGATAATTGCTTTAATCAGTGGTTTTCCAAACAACTCCATTAACAAGCAGACAAAGGACATGAACAGACACTTCGCAAAAGAAGACATATATGCAGCCAACAAACATACGAAAAAAAAATCTCAACATCACTGATCGTTAGAGAAAAGCGTATCAAAACCACAATGAGATACCATCTCATACCAGTCAGAATGGCTATTATCAAAAAGTTAAAAAATAACAGATGCCGGCAAGGTTGTGAAGAAAAAGAAACACTTTTATACTACTGGTGGGAGTGTAAATTAGTTCAACCATTATGGAAGATAGTGTGGCAATTCTTCAAAGACCGAGGACAGAAATACCATTCAATCCAACAATCCCATTCCTGGGTATACAACCAAAGGAATATAAACCATTCTATTATAAAGACACATGCACATGTATGTTCACTGTAGCACAATTCACAATAGCAAAGACATGGAATCAATCTAAATGCCCATCAATGACAGACTAAAGAAAATGTGGTACATACACACCACGGAATACTACACAGCCATAAAATGGAATGAGATCATGTCCTTTGCAGGGACATGAATGGAGCTGGAGGCCATTATCCTTCGCAAACAGAGAAACAGAAAAGCAAATACCACGTGTTCTCACTTTTAAGTGGGAACTAACAATGAGAACACATGGACACATAGGCGTAACAACACACACTGGGGCCTGTTGGAGGGTGGTGGGTGGGGGTGGGGAGAGAGGTTCAGGAAGCATAGTTAGCGGGACGCTGGGCTTAATATTTGGGTGATGGGATGATCTGTGCAGCAAGCCACCATGGCACGTGCTTACATATGTAACAAACCCGCACATCCTGTACATGTACCCCTGAATTACCATAAAAGTTTGAAATTTTAGAAATAAAAAAATCAGTGATTTTCAAACTGACCACCATGCATTAACGAGCTGTCAACCAATTTTGACGATAACCACCAACCTATTTTTAAAAGAAACAACAGAGTAGAAAACGTAAGAATGCCTTGCACATGGTATGGCCAGTGCTTTTGTTTCAGGTATACATGCCTGTGTACATGTACTACTGGGTCTCCATGTACTTGTTTGCTTTGAGTTGTGGTCCAAAAGTTTCAAATTCTACAGCTTTTACGCTCCTACTTCCAAGGATGGCCAAACTTAGAAAGGCAGGCTCACACTACAACACTCATTGGTCCTTACATCTCCTGAGTCTGAAAGGAAAAGCAGTTGGCAGCAAAGGCAATTTAGTTTTGGCAAGATGTAAAACTGGGAGTTCAGAAAGGCCAGGACAGCAGATTTTGGGAGTGACTCTTCACTGTCCCGGCCTGAAGCTCAGTGAATGAGTCTGAGATCACCGAAAGGCAGCTCAAAAATTCTCAGCTGCTCTCGTTGATAAAATCACGTGTTACGCTTGAACACTGTGAGAAAAAGTTGAGGAAGCTGGTGCTTAAAGAGAGGGCAGAAGAGACTAAACAGAAGGAAGTGGACTAGTGAGAATAACCAGCAGAGGCACATGAGGAGTCATTTAAGCAAGTTGTATAAAGTTTACAATGAGGGAAAATAATTCATCGATGCTTTTATGATAAATTGTTTTGGCCAACAACAAAATACATTTTAAACAGAGACAGGGTTTCACCATATTGGCCAGGCTGGTCTCAGCCTCCCAAAGTGCTGGGATTACAGGCGTGAGCCACCACACCCGGCCCAAAATACATTTTTTTTTTTTTTTTTTTTTGAGACGGGAGTTTCGCTCTTGTTACCCAGGCTGGAGTGCAATGGCGCGATCTCGGCTCACCGCAACCTCCGCCTCCTGGGTTCAGGCAATTCTCCTGCCTCAGCCTCCTGAGTAGCTGGGATTACAGGCATGCACTATCATGCCCACCTAATTTTTGTATTTTTAGTAGAGACGAGGTTTCACCATGTTGACCAGGATGGTCTTGATCTCTTGACCTCGTGATCCACCCGCCTCGGCCTTCCAAAGTGCTGGGATTACAGGCGTGAGCCACCGCGCCCGGCCAAAATACATTTTTTAAATGAGCATGTTTCCAGCCAGGCACGGTGGCTCACGCCTGTAATCCCAGCACATTGGGAGCCCGAGGCAGGTGGATCATGAGGTCAAGAGATCAAGACCATCTTGGCCAACATGGTGAAACCCCCGTCTCGACTAAAAATACAAAAGTTAGCTGGACATGGTGGCATGTGCCTGTAATCCCAGCTACTCAGGAGGCTGCGGCAAGAGAATCGCTTGAACGCAGGAGGTGGAGGTTGCAGTGAGCTGAGATCGCACCACTACACTCCAGCCTAGCGACAGAGATTCCATCTCAAAAAAAATACATTAAATAAAGAGCATTTTTCCAAAATTCTGAATGGGGTCAGAAACAGCTGTGTGGCTGGCCACGCTGCACTCCTTAGCTATTCCACACCACCAGAGATTATTTTTAAATTTCAAATCATTGTAAGGTTACTGTTAACCATTAAAGGACTAGCGTGTGGTTATAGTTCAGACAATAGAACTGCAGAGTCTGTGATGAAAACCACTTGCCATAACAGTGTTCCCATAGCAACCCTCTGGGGACTGGCGCTGGCGCTAGTGCTCTGGACAGCTGGAAGCTCTTGCATCAATATGCCGTGAGAAAGTGCTTTTCAGCTCAAGGTTCCCAATCTGACACCATACCATAGATTGCTATGGGATAAAGTTATTCTTTAGGGGCTTCATGGGAGTGTACTGGGGGAGGGAGGAGGCACAATCCATATGCAGATATGCAGACAAAGGAAAGGCACAGCTCAGTTTAGTGTTCCCTTTCATTCAAACTGCCCCACTTAGTTCTACCATCCTTCTGTGTTAAGAAGCATTAACCTGGCGTGGCAGGGTAGCTGGGGGTGGGTGGTGGCGTTGCAAGGGCAGGCACATGTGGCTGAAAAGGAGCCAATGATATGAATCCCCAAATTCAAATCTATCAAAGATTTGGAAACACTAGTGTTTTCCAATCTGCTTTCTTTCTGAATATATTATTACTTTCTTTCCAACAAAAAGATATTTGTACTTCTAAGTTACTTACTGAGATAAAACCCTGGAGTACTCTAAAGTGCAAGAGTAGATTAGGAAATTACCAGAAGGCAGAGCTTAGCATTAAAAAGTCATACTGCCCTTCTGTCAGTTTGCTGAGAATGATGGTTTCCAGGTTCATCAAACACCGCATGTTCTCACTCATAGGCGGGTGTTGAACAATGAGAACACATGGACACAGGGAGGGGAGCACTACACACTGGGGTCAGTTGGGGGGAAATAGGGGAGGGACGGTGGGGGGTGGGGAGCTGGGGAGAGATAGCAAGGGGAGAAATGCCACATGTAGGTGATGGGGAGGAAGGCAGCAAATCACACTGCCACGTGTGTACCTATGCAACATTTTTGCATGTTCTTCACATGTACCCCAAAACCTAAAATGCAATAAAATAAATGGGGAAAATAAATAAATAAATAAATAAAAAGTCATACTGCCATCAAGCCTGTTTCCTAGTCATCTGAGTTTTCACTGAGTCCTCTAAGCCCACAGCAGATCACTAAGTTCCATTCTCAGTGACAGCTGCCTGCCTAGCTCTGGTCTTTTAGGACCGCTGCCTTCTTCCTACGAGATTCGGACTGTCCTCTGTCTCTCTCTCTACGTGTCAATTATCTTTGGCCTCAGCTTTACTTTCCTAATTGTCCCCCAAAGACCGAAATCACAGCCACAACTTCCAGATTGCTGCAGGCTCCGTGTTGCAACACTAACAAATACTGCTCTGTCTTTGCAGCTGGCGATGACACGCCTAGGAAATGCACTATTTACTGCTGAGGGGAACTCACTGTTTTGTTAAATTTGAATTCTGAGACAACTCTTATGGATAGGAGTCTGGAGAGGAAGAAAGGGAGACATATATTTATCTAAGGACTGTGACTGATTTTAAAAGGTATGTCTTTTATGATTTTATAAACAACTACAAAGAGAAATATGTAGTATCTGCTGAACCAAATTTTCACGATTTGAAAATTGGGGAAAGGCATTTTTCTATATCTCCTCATGTTGTTTGCAGTCATCTGAAGATGTTTAATTTCAGGGAAATGGAAATTTCTCTGAGTTTCCCTCCATGGAAGCCCAAAATGGTCAGTCACAGCCCAGCCCTGTGTAACAGATCCCTTTTTTTCCCCAAACCATCTAACCACACTGACCAATTTTAGGATGTACTGGTGTCACATGACAGTTTCTTCTTTATGTGAAATATTAACAGCAAAACAGAAGACAACAAGAAATTAATGGACTATCCTACTGTGACCTGATGGTGAATACAAAAAAAGTAACTTGGGGAGTATTCATTCCACAATATTTATAAATAGGTCCTATATAAGACCACAAGACAAAACTCTAGATTGCTGTCCTATCTTGTGAAAGTCTGTCTCTCACTTGTGCTGGTTAAGTTCCACTAAGCTCTAATTTAATCATAAAAAAACATTTCCAAATGGGGGAGTGGGAGGTAGGGAATCCCAATTCAATTCCAGGCAGTGGACCTCAGCCACCACCATGCGTGTAACCAGCAGAAACGATCCTGTCTAGGCACAGCAGAAGACCACAAGTGGCCAAAACTGGCTTTTGAACCCTCCCAAGAGGGGCCAGAACAGGCCACTGTGAATCTACGCCCACCTACTTGGCAACACGCAGCTCCCACCACATCCTCGGCCCTTCTAGATGCAGAACTGCCTGAAAGCAGGAGCAGCCACAGGGCTCAGATACAGTAGATACTTGATGAAATTTCCATGATTACTGCTGTTGCAGCTGACACTATGGTATTACTGTTATGTGAGTACACAGCGCCCCTAAACACAGGGCTCCTGACAGGGACTTTGGCTCCCCTCTAGGGACAACAATGACACAACAACTAATATTGATGAGCTCTTATTATCTGCCAGTGTGCTAAGCATTCCACTTGAGCACAACAGTGATGCTGTGAAGCATGGACTATTATTATTAACTACATTTGAGACAAGGAAGCTGAGGCTTAGAAGGATCCAGCTGCTTGCCAAAGTCATACAGTGAACAGGTACTGAGCTGAGACCTGAAGCTGGACGTTCTGCCTTCGGAGCCCCCACTCTTACCGTCATCCAGCGCTGCCACTCCACCTGCTCCGGCAGCATCTGCTCACCCATGCCGCCGCCGCCACATGAACGGAGGCCTCTCAGGTTCTAAAGCACAGTGACAGGTCACAATGATCCGAATATGACACTGTGCAACATTAGAAGGAGCCCTTGCCGTGGAAAACCAACGCCGGGACAGACTCTCAGGTGGGGAAATCGGTACCGGCACCTTCCTCCTCTGTTGACAGGTGTGGCTGGGAACACAGTCTGCCTGGGTCTACTGACCTCATCACAATTTCCCCACTCTCCCAGGCGTCACAAACCACTGTCCCACCTTAACCTTGATGCACTGGGGTTACTTGGTTCTGAACTTAGTTTGGTATGATACGCCATCTTTGTTTCTTCACACTTCTATTTCCTGTTAATTGTATCTGTCCTGAGAGATAACAAATAATAAAATTTACAGTTCTTAGAAGATAAAAGCGAGCTTGGAAATGCAAGAAAATAACATTCGAGTTATACCAATAATAATATTTACATTCAAATTCTATTGCAAGACAGCAAAAGTTCAGCAACACTTAAAGACTGTACAGTTTCATTCAATGGTCCCATGTTTTTGAAATATATAAAAATATTTTATATAAATACTACATAAAATACAATATGCAAATTATAGTATTTTACTGAAATAATTAAGTCCATCCTCAAATGTTTCTTTTTAATCATCTAACCACAACTTTCAGGTCAACTGAAAAAACAGTCATTTTAAACCCCCTTCTGTTGTCTACGGATTTAAATTGTGAGAAAAAGTCTTTAAAACTTAATTTTGGACTAATTAAAATGAAGGCAAGAAAGAAAAATCAGCTTGTAGTCAGATACACTACGAAGACCAACACAGTTCCAAAACCAATCAAGGGTGACATCAGGTAGAACTCAGAGACTGGAAACTCCAGTTTTCTTCTTTCCTCATTCCTGTTGGTAATTCCAAAAGTCCACAGCCTGCTTCTGTAAGTTTCTTACTGTTATTTACACACCATACACATCTCACAGTGCATTGTACTCCACACATTTGGATGGATCAGTAGGAAAATGTTTCTGGCAAATAGTCATTAACCTCTTCAATCCCTAAGAAAATAAAGAAAACAAAGGTTGGTTATGACATGGTTAAATTATTCTTAACTGCCTTCCTCTGAACTTGCATCAGTTTGTCAGTGTTCCCAGTAAAATGCAGCAGACCCAAGCAATTTCACTCAAATGTATGCCTAGAGAAATGTTTTCTTCCTGTACACTTGCAGATTCGCACAAGAATGTTCACCACAGAATTGTTCACAATAACAAAACCAAAAAATTGGAAACAACAGAAACTTCCATCCATAGGAGGACATATGAAAAAACTTTAGTGTGCTCACAAATGGGATGTCTTACAGCAGTAAGAATGAATTAACTCTACCTACATGTAACAACTGGGCCTGTCTCAACCAGGTTCCAATAGAGAATTAAACTCACTGCCCAGCCTAAGGCATCCATTTACATAATGAGGTAACTTCTCCCCTATGCATCTAAAATTTAGGAAACTATTTACATATCAGTTGGGAGGACTGAGAACATACACTGAAATTATTTTCTGTGTTCTGTGGTCAAGATGAGGAGCTCTGTTTGGGAAAGGTCGATATATATGATGCTTAGAAGCAATGCTGAATGTAAAAAGCAAGTGGCATGAAGTGTTACTACCTTCAGTGTGATATCCTTTTCATAAGATTCAAAAACAAGTAAAAATGTATTGCTTAGAAATACACACATAACACGGTAGAATTCTTCAAAAACAAAGGAAACGACAAATGCAAGCTAACGGTTACTTTTGGAATATGGAAGAAAAATACAGTTTCAATGGTTTTCAGAATGTTCTAGTTCTTGAACTGGGAATAAGGCTTTTAGACATTCATTTTATTACTTCCTAACTTGTGCCTTATATGTTCTCTTTTGTATGTACTAAACATTACACAATAAAAACACTTCAATATGTCAGTAAGAACTGAGTACCACATTCCAAGTGTGACCTGGCCATTCTTGCAGAATTCACTAGAAGCAGTGACTGCAGTGCCTTTGTTCTGTATCTTTGCAACTCTAACTATGACCCTTGGCTGTTTTTAGACAACTACAATACACACACCTAATTCCCACTGATCTCACAAAATTCAAGTGCCTTCTATCTCCTCAGCGGTCTGGCCAGTTCTCCAGTGTAAAACTTTATAGTGATTTTTTAAACTAATGACAACAACTATCACTATTCAATTTCATCCTGTCTCTTTCAACTCATCCTTCAGTCTGTGATCTTTTAAAATCCTTGGGTGACATTTAGCTTGAGTTATTCTTCTTAGCTTTCTCATCTACCACTCAGTAAACATGTCCACTCAGTAAACACGTCCGCTAAGTCATTATTCAAATATTCAATATTCTTCACAAACAGGCCAGGGCAAAGACAGAGACCTGAGACAGCCATGATCAAGCTCTCTCCAAAACAATGCTGGGAAGAAGTCTATAACCAGCAATGAATCTTATTAACTGTGTAATCCCTTAATGCACACATTTCTTTGTTTACAAGGGAAGACTTTGCCAAAGGTGTTACTGAAATCTATGTAACTTAACACCATTAAGCTCAGTAAAATCACCAAAACAAACACCACCACAAACATCCCTGCAAAATCTCATTGGTCCCATAGTAAGCAGGCAACACACTTATCACAGTCGGTATCCATGGGTTATGTGTCCGTAGAGTAAACCAACCCTGGCTAGAAAATATTTGGAAAAAAAGCAGCAACAAAAAAAAAAAACACCACCACAATAAAAAATAATACAAGTAAATATCACATAACTATTTAAATAGCATTATATTGTGTTAGATATTGTAAGTAACCTAGAGATGATTTAAAGTATACAGG
This sequence comes from Cebus imitator, assembly GCF_001604975.1. NCBI lineage: Eukaryota > Metazoa > Chordata > Mammalia > Primates > Cebidae > Cebus > Cebus imitator. The sequence continues at coordinate 6,410,996 of NW_016107376.1, forward strand.
AGGACGTGTGTAGATTATATGAAAATACTACGTCATTTTCTACCAGGGACTTGAGCATCCAGATTTCGGTATCTGCCTGGTCCTGGAACCAACCCCTGGGGATACAAAGGGACAACTGACGTACTTCTATGAATGGAGCCATAATCTAACAGGTTCCACATCAGAGAAACAGGACTGTGAAGTATTTAAAGTACTTTGTGGATTCAAGGATTGTCCATATTATGTGATTTAGAAATTAGGGGTGTGGAGGGAGGTTATCTTTCAACTAATTTGCAAGAAGAAAGGCTTTTGCGCACATGATTCACTTTGCTTATTTTGTTGTTGTTGTTCCCTGTGTAATAAGGCATTTCCTTTGGGATAAAGACCATTCCTTCACATAGTCCAGCCTCTGCTGTGAATTCTAATCATGTGCATGCAGAATTGTGATCGGTAGCCATGGAAATACAGGTGATATCACTAATTTGGCGTCTGAAGGTTCCTGAAGGAATAGGTTAGAAGAAGGGCAAAGCCAGGCAAGAGAACACCCTGATGAAATACAAATAGCTTCACTCAGTAGCAGAGCATGGCAAGAACTGTTATGAGCAAGTACAAGGCAAACTGATGGTTTGCCTTGGAGGTGGTTTTCCCCACATTAGAAGAATTGGAATCTTAGGTGTGTGTTCCTTACAGAAGACGAGTGGGTGATGCCTATTTATACTCACTAAGCAGATTCTGTGATTTAAAAATACATACTAGTGTTCTGCCTGAAATCTTAGCTGTCAAAGGTTGTGAAACTCAATCGTTTGAGTCATAAGTAGTTACCACAAAGTACTATGATAAATTTTTGTAAACAGGTCTGAGAGTACATGGCACAGATGTTTGAGGGTATGTCATCTCAGGACAGCATATGGTTATTTTCCAGATGTAAACAAATCTTTTCAATTGGACCCCTCAGGATTTCAGTTCAAATTGCTTAAGGATGCTTAAGCCAGTAAAACAAAAAGCTGCTTAGCTTAGCTTATGGCAAATGGCTTAAAAACTGGTGGTATTTTTAATTGGTTTATTTTTATAAAGCAATACCTTTCTCTAATAAACGTTTATTCAGTGCCTACTATATACACTGTTCTATGCTCTGGAAATAAAGTAGGGAACAAGCCAGAAAAAAATCCCACCCTCCTGAAATTATATTGTAATAAGGGAAGACAGACAAGAAACAAGATAAAGTCATACAAAACAAAAAATATGTTCAACGATGCTAAGTGCTTTGGAGAAAATAAAGCAGGGAAGTGGGGTGTGTGGACACGTGGGGCAACCTGAAGGACTTTGGCTTGGACTCTGTATACTAGGAAGCCACTGCAGAGCTCTGAACAAGACAGCAATACGATCTGATTGTGTCTGAACTCGATCAGTCTGGGGACTGCTGCTAAGAAACTGGAGAGGAGCAAGAAGAGAAGCTCAGGGACCAGAGAGAGGACACTGGAATAATCCAGATGAGAGATGGTGGCTGGACCCAGTGGCAGCAGGGAAGGTGGTGAGAAGGGATCGGGCTTCTACATTCTTTGAATATAGAACCATCAAGCTTTGACATGGACAGGATACGGGCTGTGACAGGAAGAAAAAAGTCAAGGATAATTCAGGGTTTTGTGTGTATGTTGAGAAAAAAAAAATCATACAATTCTTATATCAAATAGTAGCAGTCCCCTACCTCACTCTTTCCAAATCCTAATTCCAACTCTCCAGAGGCAACCCTTTTCAAACCTTTTAAGTAGTTCCTCTGGCATTTATTGCCGTATTTCTAAATACTATACTGGCAGTGCTTGGTTTTGTGTCTCAGATACTAATATCTCCTGACTTCCTACTATGATGCAGAGGATCTCACTCTTACACTGCCCACTGGCGTCACATATATACACACATGCTGAAAAAGCACTTTCTCCCCCATACTCCCCAAACCACAATTCTTAGTGAAATCAATACTCAAGGTTTACCTTAGAAAGGCTACACAAATATCGTTCAAAACAAAGCTACATAACATATTATGGTAATGACCTTCCCTTTCATAATTTTTCTTTTTTCTTTTCTAATCCATTCTCCAACATGAGATGACTCTTGCATGCCCAAACATCACTCGGGACATAATCAGACACACCAGGGAATATAACCCCTTCCATTTCTTCCTGGAGTCCTTCATCCATCTACTCTAACCTGGACCCACTTGTACTGCTACGATCCTGGAGCATGGCAACCCCGTACCCCCAACCTGGGAATTCCTCTCACCTCGCTCTGTGGTGGATCTCAGCTCTTGGATCTTTTTGCTTGGGTGGAGGACATCCTCGGGTAGAGTCAAGACTGCCCATGATCCAATCCCAATTCTACTACTGACCAGCCGTGTGACCTTGAGAACTCACTTCTCTATGCCTGTTTCCCCGCTTACAAAACAGGGAAATGTTAGTGTCCATCTCATACTGCTGCTGTAAAGTACTGAAGGGAAGCAGAAAGTAAGCACTATACAAGTGTCAGCTATGACGATAATGACTACAGAGAATGTGTGCATGTGAGATGTCATCAACCTATATTTACCCTTCACCTGATGGGTCAGGCAGAAAAAGAATTCTGAGTTGGGCATTTTTTCCCTAGCTATTGCAAAGGTACAATAGCTTCTAGTACAAAGGTCTTCTAGCTTCTAGTACTATTAGTGAGAAGTATGATAGTATTTTAATTCCTGCACCTTTGTAAGTGATCTTTTCTATGAAGCATTTGAAATCTTTAGCCTTGGCCTTCCAACACTGCATTCTTTTGTGCCCTGATGTGAACTCTTCCTATTCATTTGCTCTGTCTTAAGTTAAGTTATGTTAAGTTAACATAACTTAAGTTCTGTTAAGTGAATTCTTCTTTTCATTCTATAAACTCATGTCCTTCAGGTCTGAGAAGTTTTATTGCATTAATTCTTTATTTTCTATCTTCCCCTGTCTACTGGAATAGCTACAAAAAAATTGACTCACATTTTATCTTTTCTGCTTTTCAAATTTCTTCAACTTTACCTTCTAACTCGCTAATGTAATCGTTAAATTTCTGCTATGTTTAACTTTTAAGAGTTCATTTTGATTCTCAAACTTTTTTTGTAGCCTAATGTTCTTATTTCATGGCTGCAACCTTATCTAAGATTTTCTGTAGTTGAGACAGGGCCTCACTTTGTCACCCAGGCTGGAGTACAGTGGCACAATCCTAGCTCAATGTAGCCTCAAACTCCTAAGCTCAAGCAATCCTTCTACCTCGGCCTCCCAAGTAGCTAAGACTACAGACATGCACCACCATGCCCAGCTTTCTTTTTTATTTTTTGTAGAGAAGGGATCTATTTTGCCTAGCCTGGTCTAGAACTCCTAGTGTCAAGTACTCCTTCCACCTCAACCTCCCCAAGTTGTGAGATTACAGGCATGAGCCACCACACCTGGCCTCTAAGGATATTATCATTCTCATTGAAGTTTTTTCTATTCTTTATCATTCTGTTTCTCTGAAGGTCTTTTTTGCTCTGTTTTGGTCTCAGTCTTCATGTTGGAGATTTTCTCCAAATGTCTGATGAATCTTAGGTGAGCATTCATGCTGATGAGTAAGGCACTACATAGCTGAATAGAAAACCTCCCTGAATGGGTGGGGCTTGTCCACAGGACTGCATCTTCGGACAGGACAGCAAGATGGTTTTTTCACTGAAGGAACACTAAGTGTTAATAACTTAGATCCTTTCTCTTGGGTCAGTTTCACAGAGCAGAATTCTCCAACTTCTTACCTGGTAAGTAAAACCCTGGCTGCCAGCATCAGAGGAATCTATGAACTAAAGGTCCCATTTGTCAATATCACAGACTTTCACTTAATTTTCCTGTTTTCAGTGTGGCATCCCACCCTTCCTGAGTAGCACACATCTGTCCAAAAGCGAACCTATTTTCTGCTACAGTGGGAGGACGGCAGGGACCCCAGCTGGGCAGGGAACCTCTGGACAACTTATCCTAATTCTCAGCCACTCCCTATTTTCAGCCTCCTCCCATGGCCTGGCCTTTGAGAAGTACCTACTATCCCCCATGTCCACAGCTTTTCTAGTTCCTTAATGACTGCCTCCCACACAGTATTTAGCTATGTTGATTTTTCGAACATCAATATGTTTACAGGAAAATGTTCTGCATTTAAAAGTCTACTTGGTGAGGCCAGGTGCAGTGGCTCATGCCTGTAATCCCAGCACTCTGGGAGGCTGAGGTGGGCGGATCACTTGACGTCAGGGGTTTAATATCAGCCTGGCCAACATGGCAAAACCCTGTCCCTACAAAGATACAAAAAAAATTAGCCAGACATGGTGGCACACACCCTGCTACTCAGGAGGCTGAGGCACAGTAAGTGTTTGAACCTGGGAGGTGGAAGTTGCAGTGAGCCAAGATTGTGCCACTGCACTCCAGCCTGGGCGACAGAATGAGACCTGTCTCAAATAAATAAATAAATAAATCTTAACCATTTTTATGTCATAGGTGAACTGTACACATAAAAATGGTTAAGATGGTAAATTTTATGTTATGCATGTCACAATTTTTAAGTCTAAATGGAAGTAATATAGAATGTTCCAGATATACAAATATCAGCTACAGACATACTTTGGTGTATCATAGCATGTGATAGAGGACATATCCTGGATAATGAGTTGTTTATACCCAGAGAAATCAATGAACCATTAAAACAACCAACGTGCATCCACTAAAAAGATCAGCAATTTATTACTGCAGGAAACAAAAACTTTTTAAAACAAACCAAACTACAATCACAGTTCTTTGCCTAGACTTGACTTTTTTCTTTTAAGATGGAGTTTTGCTCTTGTTGTCCAGGCTGGAGTACAATAGCACGATCTAGGCTCATCGCAACCTCTGCCTCCCAGATTCAAGCGATTCTCCTGCCTCAGCCTCCCCAGTAGCTGGGACTACAGGCATATGCCACCATGCCCAGCTAATTTTGTATTTTTAGTAGAGACCAGGTTTCTTCATGTTGATCAGGCTGGTCTCGAACACCCAACCTCAGGTGATCCACCCACCTCGGCCTCCCAAAGTGCTGGGATTATAGACGTGAGCCACCACGCCTGGCCTAGATTTGCCTTTTTACTATATCATCAGAACTTCAGGAAAATATTTTGTTTATAAATAATCTTTATATTGGCATATAAAGGCACTTTATTAAATCAATTGTTTTTGTATTTTTTGCTAGTCTACACTATGAAACAAAGCCTTAAAGAGGAAAGCACAGATCCAATTAGTGGTGCATCCTAAAAATGTGAATGAGTAAGATGAGTGACATTTTCCACCCAGCTATTTAAAATTCTGTCACAAACTGCAAAAGTTCTAATACAGTAATGAATTAACATGCAATACTTCAGTTAAAAATTAATCCTGACTTCATACTCTAGGAATGCTCTTTTGACCTGAAATGTGATGCTCAAAAAATGTGTACTTAATAAGTACATTTCTACCATTTCAACTAAGATCTGTAGTCATGTATTAAAAGGCCAATACTTCAAATACTGCCCACAGGAACTCTTTTCACACAAGTATATTGTTAAAATTAAATTCATCCAAACAAGTCATTCTACACTTTTAAATCAGTGATCTGGGTTCAGCCACCAGGGATGATGGCAGATGAAGGCAACTGCACGCTGGTTCTAATGAGAAGCCCCGCAGTAAGTAATAAACATACAAAAACTTCAGTATCTGAAGGACTTAGCAAAAAACAAAAGAAAACAGCTTGGGACTAACTCAAACTGCCCGCATAATACATGGTAAGAAACAGTCTGCTGCTCTTTTCACTTATTTGTATTTTCGTTTTCTATAGGATAACAAGTTTCCATTGCAAAGGTTCATTTCACAGAAAGTAACACCAAATTACAAACAACAATTCAAAAATTAAGTAAAAACATACTCCAAATGACTAATTTAAGGGAAGATTTCATTTATGTGGGTACCAGGCTTTCACAATGGAGACTGGTCTGGCTTTTTCCAACCAAGTGGTTGAGAAACCTACAATTTAACGCCCTGAAGTAAAATGCCTCTTTCCCATCAACTAAGCTGCCAGCTAGAAAGCAGCATGGCCCAGTTTAAATCAGCATTCCCCCAAATCCGTTTCCAAAACACACTAATGTTCCATATTAAAAGTATTACTATGTAAAACATACATACTAGCAATATTTTTTTCTAAAAAGGTACTCTTTTAATATGCCAGGAAGAGTAAATGGGTAGACAGCTGCCATCATGCAACAACTTGCCACTTGCCTTTAAGAAATACCTTCTCCATGCACAAGTTTCAACAGCCAAATTGAC
>NW_016107376.1:6418705-6420133 GCF_001604975.1 Cebus imitator
TGAACTCAGACCTGGACCAAGCTAACCTAACAGACATTTACAGAACTCTCCACCCCAAATCCACAGAATATACATTCTTCTCAGCACCACATCACACCTACTCCAAAACTGACCACATAATCGGGAGTAAATCACTCCTCAGCAAATGCAAAAGAACGGATATCATAACAAACAGTCTCTCAGACCACAGTGCAATCAAGTTAGAACTCAGAATTCAAAAACTAACTCAGAGCTGCACAGCTTCATGGAAACTAAACAACTTGCTCTTGAATGTTGACTGGATAAACAATGAAATGAAGGCAGAAATAAAGATGTTCTTCGAAACCAACGAGAATGAAGACACAACTTACCAGAATCTCTGGGACACATTTAAAGCCGTCTCTAGAGGAAAATATATAGCAGTAAGTGCCCACACGAGAAGCAAGGAGAGATCAAAAATTGACACCCTATCGTCAAAACTGAAAGAGCTGGAGGAGCAAGATCAAAAAAACTCAAAACCTAGCAGAAGACAAGAAACAGCTAAGATCAGAGCAGAACTGAAGGAGATAGAGACACAAAAAACCCTTCAAAAAAATCAATAAATCCAGGAGCTGGTTTTTTGAAAAGATCAACAAAATAGACCACTAGCCAGAATAAAAGAGAATAACCAAATTGATGCAATAAAAAACGATAAAGGGGATATCACCACAGATTCCACAGAAATTCAAACCATCATCAGAGATTATTACAAACAACTCTATGCACATAAGCTAGTAAATCTGGAAGAAATGGATAAATTCCTGGATACTTGCCTCCTCCCAAGCCTAAACCAGGAAGAAGCCGAAACCCTGAACAGACCCATAGCAAGGTCTGAAGTTGAGGCAGCAATTAAGAGCCTACCACCCAAAAAAAGCCCAGGTCCAGATGGGTTCACAGCCGAATTCCACCAGGCATACAAAGAGGAGCTGGTACCATTCCTTCTGAAACTATTCCAAACAATCCAAAAAGAGGAAATCCTTCCCAAATCATTTTATGAGACCAATATCATCCTGATTCCAAAACCCGGCAGAGATGCAACAAGAAAAGAAAACTTCAGGCCAATATCCATGAACATAGATGCAAAAATCTTCAATAAAATACTGGCAAGCCGACTGCAACAGCACATCAAAAAGCTAATCCACCATGATCAAGTAGGCTTCACCCCGGGGAATGCAAGGCTGGTTCAACATACGCAAGTCTATAAACATAATACACCACATAAACAGAACCAAAGACAAAAACCACATGATTATCTCAATAGATGCAGAGAAGGCCTTTGACAAAATTCAACAGCCCTTTATGCTAAAAACCCTCAATAAGCTAGGTATTGATGGAACGTATCTCAAAATAATAAAAGCTATTTATGACAAACCAACAGCCAATATCATACTGAATGGGCAAAAACTGGAA
>NW_016107376.1:6422355-6432139 GCF_001604975.1 Cebus imitator
GGCTTCTCATAGGCAAGAATGCCAGGCTGTGGCATGAAGCCACTTGACCCACAAGTACATGACATACATTATAGCACTGGGACATGGGAGCATTCACCAGCAGCTATGATACTGTGTGTGCAACATACGGATCAAGCTGTGATCACTACTGCAGTAATGAATGTTTCTGTTTTATCAGTTTTGGTAACACGTGAACACATCACAAATTCACAAATGTTCCAAGGCCAAATAAATTTGGAAAATGCTAGTATAGATTATGCCAAAACCTGAAATAACTGACATAAAATATTGGAATGATGTCTTTACTAAAAAATTTATAAACTTAAGCTTACTGAAAACAACTTGCCAGAGATTAATATTATAGGACATTTACCTTTGTAAATAGCAAAAGCTTAAGAGAAATTATTTAGAAGATTACTATTCCTTAATCTTCTAGCCTCCAAAGGAATCTGTAACACCGTGCACAGATCAATCCATCCACACGTATCAAGGAGGACACCAGCAGTCAAACTGGATACTGTGATGGTGGTAGTTTTGAGGATGTTACAAAGGAGTAGGCAGGACTTAGGACCAACAAGACAGCAGGGCGTCCTAGCACTGGCAATCCTCGGAAGCTGTGGCTATCCGAGTTCTCCAGGCAAGGGAAGAGAGCGGCCACTGGAACCCAGGGAGGGTGGCTGTATGGAGACAGCCCCCGAGAGAAGCGATGGCCTCGGGTGGAGGGGTGCAGTCGCCCTAGGGACCTCTGTAGGAAGGAAGTCAGGAAAATAAATACCCTAAACTCATTCTTCTCCAACCTACAAAATGTCTTCCAGTCCTCTCAGCCTGTCAGTCAGAAGTCACAGGGCCAGGGTGCCTATGAGTGTTGTTGATAAAAGTCATGTCTGGAGGGAACACAGTGAGGAAGGGTGAGGGTGTTCTGGCAGGGCAATAGCCCGCTGATATGCATTTCACCTCATCTTTTTCTCCTGTCTACCTTCCTTCCCTTCTTTTTGACAAAGAGTGCCCAAGATGTGAACTTCTTCAAGAGCTATCTGGGAATTATTGAATTATGAAGTCTCTAAATAATGAGTTTCCTATAATATATATAAAAGAAGCTTCACCCAAAGTCTGGACCAGTGGTTACATCTCTATTTGGAAGAATGAATGAACAAAGGCCTTAAAGCTACTACCACCAATTTCCATCTAGCCCTAGACTTGAAACAAGCTAATAAGCTATAGAACTTTTCTTTGATCTGCCTGGAGAGAACCCTCCCTGTGGAGAACCCTCCCTGTGGTATATTTAAATTTTGTGAGAAATATAACACTTCAAACAACTTTCATTGTTTAAATTCGACAGAGGTTTGCATAAAACCAAAAGATGAAATCTATGTTCCAGTGAAACAGCCCCTTGAATCATTTTATAAATTTCATGAAACCTATTTTTCACCAGTATTTCTAAATAAAAAAACAATTATCCCACACATTACAAGTTTCCATTTACATGATGTCCAAGAACAGGCAAAACTAACCCATAATGGTACATGTTAGAATGATGTCCAAGAACAGGCAAAACTAACCCATAATGGTACATGTTAGAATAATGGTTACTTCTGATAGGAGGATGACTCAGGCTGGGAACAGGCACGAAGGAACCTGCTGGGAATGTTCTAACTCTAGGTCTTGTTTTATAGTTTGATATACAAGACATGTAATCAAGAACCACTGGGCTACATAATTAAGGTTCATATACTCCAAGCACTACCGTGTTTGTTGAGGCATTTTAAACTGCAATTTAAAAAGAAATATTAAGTGATTTTCACATTTTCACATTTACCAGCAAATATCTTAATGTAAAAAAGGTTTGGGTTTATACATTTACTCGGGCGCAGCAAACTGTGGTTCTCAGGCCACTTGCCTGTTTTCTACATTGTTTTACTGGATCACAGGTACTGGCTGCTTTCGTGCTATAGCTGCATGGGTGAGGAGCTGCAGACAGCAAGAAATACAACGCCAAAGATATTTACTATCTGATCCTTTAAGAAAAATTCTGCCAACTCGACTTAAACTTCATATAATAAATTGTCCTTTTTTTTTTTTTTTAGGAGAATTCAAATCAACCTCATCCAGATACTAAAGTAACAACAGGAAGATTTTTTTAGACAGCTTAGTAAATTACTCAGTGAATTGCAACCAAGAATTTCACAAATCTCTAACATAGGGTGGCTGCATTCTTCTGTTTCAGTTACATTATGAGTTTAAGACACAGATCATAAACTGGCATTCTGTTTAGCCTTACACAATGTTAATTTTTTTTTAATTTTATTCCAACCTTTTAAAAATAGGAGAGTATGTTTTTTTCAAAAACCAAGATTTAACTTCTCACTAAAAAAATAAATGGAAGATCCACCAACACTGGAACCATATTCCTACAAGCTAACAATGAGCTCAACTGACTTCGTCAACAGAGACGTCAAGCATCACTGACGCTCTGTATCACTTCCGCATCATTCATTTCTCTTACAGCACAGTTCAGAGGAAAATGAAATGCTGCTGCTAGTTGCACCTATATAAAGAGTAGGAAATGGAAGACAGAAGGCCAGAGGTTTCTTTAACACTCAGCTCACTTGTTATCTTAGTGACTCTTGGGCACGTGAGTTGAAACATGAGATTTAAGCAATGGCCTCTAGAGAAAACGGCAAAAAATGAGAGAAATCTGGCCAGAAGGGCCAAAAAGGGCAATGGTTTATGCCTGCAGACATCAAGAGGTGGCTATCTTCCTCTATCTCCCCCCCTTGGGACAATTCTGCCTATTAAAACGCTTCTTAATATTTTTTGCAGCTACTTGTGAGTCTGTAATTATTTCAAAATAAAAGGTTTTCTGAAAAAGCTTTGTCTTACACTGACTAAAAAACTGTCCAATTGTATAAAACAAGTTTAATCCTCTTCCATCAGAAAGTTCTGCTATTATCTATAGCAGGAATTCCCCAACCCCTGGGCCGCAGATCGGTCCTGTTCCATGGCCTGTTAGGACATGGCCACACAGCAGGAAGTGAGTAGTGGGTGAGTGGACTACCACCTGAGCTCCATCTCCTGTCATATCCATGGAGGCATTAGATCCTCACAGGAGTGCAAACCTGACTGTGAACAGCACATGTGAGGGATCTACGTTGCGTGCTTCTTATGAGAATGTAAAGCCTGATGATCTGGGGTGGAATAGTTTCATTCTGAAAGCAACCCCAACCTCCCCAATCCATGGAAAAATTGTCTTCCATGAAACCAGTCCCTGGTGCCAAAAATGTCGAGGACCGCTGATTACAACTCTTACCCAGATTCTCACCAAGAGTCTCCTTTCTCGAGGACTAGAAAAAGAACCATTATTATCACCTCTCTTGCTCTATCACATATTCATTCAATTAGCAAATATTTATTGAGCATCCACCATTAGTCAAATACTGTTCTAGATTCTAGGGGTACAACACTTGACTATGCTTTTAACCTATAGAACCTGCACTAATTTATTAGGTTTCATAATGCAGCATAAGCCATCAAAGCCTTCTGGCCTTATGGCCATATCATACTACCAATTTTATTACACTAAATTTAGTCCACTAAATTTTTTTTTTTTTTTTAATTTTTGACACGGTCTTGCTCTGCCACCCAGGCTGAAGTGCAGTGGTGCAATCACAACTCACTGCAACCTTGAACTCCCAGGCTGAAGAGATCCTCCAGCCTCAACCTCTCAAGTAGCTGGGACTACAGGTACACATGACCACAGCTAGTTTTTATTTTTTGTAGAAATGGGATCTTGCTATGTTGCCCAGGCTGGTCATAAACTCCTGGCCCCAGGCAATCCTCCTGTCTCAGCCTCTCAAAGTGTTGGGATTACAGGTGTGAGCCACCATGCCTGGCCCCTCATTTTTTTCTATATCCACTGCCTAAATTATAAGCTTAAGCAAATGGGTTATGGATCCAATTTTCTTATGGTGATCCTTCCTTCCTACATAAGGTATGTTTAGACTCTGTCTTTCTCTCTAGTCTGTCAAGAACTTCTACAACAGCAGTTTCTTTTTCACCTTAGCATACACTCTATCCATTCTAGTTTCTTATTGTCTGCAAACCTGATAAGTCCATCCTTCTGTATAGTCATCCAAGTCAATCATTAAAAGTTGAATGGATAGCATTGAGGTCCCTAAGACCCCAGACATACATCTCTTGCATGACTTTAAGAGACATGAGTCCATTGTTTAATGTCCCATGGGTTCCCCCTCTCTCAATGAGCTATGAGTTCAACCCGAGTTGCCCTATCCACAAGAGTATCATTGGGTCTACATCAAACCTTCCCAAATTTGAGATTCAGTTTGCTCACCCATTTTTCTCTAATCACGTTGTGGGGAAAAGAATTTTTTTTTTTAATGGGAAGAGAACAGTTGGAAGAACAACGGACTAAGGACAGGTCATTACATAGCTTCCAAAATAAACCAGAATTCTTGAATAAATGCTAGGTATACATAAGAAAAAAAAAAAAAAATCACTCTTTGGGGATGTGAAAATCACATCACTGTTTATTAGAAATGTTATTTTTCAGACAATTGATTTAATCATATGAACTTTTATACATGATAGCTTTGGCCACAGTATAGATGAAAACAGTTAACAAATTTAATCCTTGGAATGTTTTCTATTGTTAAAACCAAGTAACTTTTTTTTTTTTTCAGCTAAAAGCTTCTGCCTTTAATACACTCACTGGTGGTTATTAAAAAATGGAAATGTGTTTGAATGTCTAGAAGTATATTTGAACTCTGTATACAGTTCACATGAGGGAATCCAATTGAAATCGTATTTTAAAATGCTAATATATGTGACTAAGGCATAAAGCATGACACAAATTAACATTCAGCACTTGGAAGTAAAATAAAAACAAAAAGATAATTCATGAATATGGTAATGACTGTTCTCTGGCACAAAATCTGAAAGTGCTTTTACGCATTTTAAGTAAACTTCCACAGTATCATCTTCAAGTTTTAGAACAATCATCTAGCAAGTCATTTTACAGACACAATCTGGGATTTATGACAATTTGGCAAACAGTCTATTATAGTTGATTTTCTTCTCAATAAGGAGAAAAGTTTAGCCCAAGCACAGTAACAAGTTTATGTGAGGCATGTATAACCTGGAGAAAACAAATCATCAACACTTGGAGAAGTACTGTTATATGCTACTTAAAAATGATTATACGCATTAAAGCCAAGTCTTTATTCTCCATACCTTTTTAACCCGGTATATGTTAGACCACCTTGAAAGTAACAAAGCAGGGCTTATTGTAAAATACTCTTAAGTTTGTTATTCTTCACTACACTCCCAAACTTCTCTGATGAGCTCAACTTTTACTTGCTAACAGATATGTCTTTTAAGGAAAAAAAAAAAAAAGCAGCAAAGGGCAATCATTTTATATCAGTGCTAAGGTAATACTAGAGCACAACACTCACCCTGTCTTCCATCAGATATGAAAGTTGAAAGGTTTTTACTTTATTCAGTGAAGGTGACTTCAATGCCAGTGCTCATAAAGAGGGGACTTCCATCCTATCACACTATGTTCTATTTGCTTTAATTCTGTGCTGACTTTCCAGACTTACAGAGTTTCGGGAATTAGAGAATACTCACCTCCAGGGCAATTCCTGGCCCTCCAAACTGCTTACCTGAATATATTTCCGCTGAGTTTCATCATTTAAAACATGTGCAACATGCTTGGAAAAAATCTTTTCTCTTCCAGTTCTGGCATGAATACCAACCATAGTGACCCCGATGGGCCAAGGCGCATTTCCAATGGCCATCTGAAGATAAGCATCATTTGCCTAAAAGGAGCGTGTAAGAAGAAATCAGAAAGGCAAAAAGTTGTATTGACCCAAATTCTTATTTCAAGTATTTCACAGTCCTTTACGATTTAATTTTCATCCACCTCCTAGGTACATTGAAAATACCATTACTGTTATGCAAACAAAAGAGATTAAAATATAGGGTAACAGACTGCCCTGTCCAGGACCACAAAGGTCCATGGAAATACAGAAGCCAAAGCTAGGTTGTGAAAAAAAAAAAAAAAAAAAAGGTAAATGTTCCTTTGCAGCCTTTGTGTGCTGGAAATTAATAACGTTTCAGATGTGGAATTAGCAAGTAGGCACTTCAATGCACTGATGAAAATTCTAGTTTCGGTCTCCTACAGGCCCAGTCTTCTCCACAGGGGGTCATGTAGAAGACAGGGGCTAACGAGTTTTTCTTGGTCCAATCCGAAACAATATCCACTCCCTACACAGCACTGTGGCTCTCTGAAGGCAGTGGGGGCTCAGTATGCCGGGACGACCACACAGGGTCCATAACAGATGTGTAAACAGAAAGGAAACACTGGCCCTCTAGTCAAATAGCTGAAGGATGAGATCGCTCCACTTTGCCCCCCATCCAACCTCCCACCTGCCAAGAACCTTTAAAGAGCCACAAAAAGTGAAGACAGAAACCAAGGAAGACAAATGGCTCTTTTTCCTAACCAAACCTAGCTAGCTGTATGGAAAACCAAAAAAAATAATAACAGAAAGCAAATAAATTCTAAAAGACCTCAAGGGCTAAGAGAAGCTTACAAAGCCAGGCCTCAAACAGATTTTACTTTAAAAAATCAGATACCTATGAGATTGATAGGTAGAGTTAATTTTTTTAAAATCAGATACTACAAATAGGGTAGCTAGAAGATCATTTTCTACCCCAAAGATAAATCTGAACTTGTTCTGCTCAACAGATTTTAGAAAGCTTAATTTTATAAGGGCATAGGTACATTTTTATCACTAATTTTCATGCATATAAATTTTAACATTAGATCTTAACTGATAAAAATTCCAATATTTAGTTTCCCCCAAATTCCAAAGAAACTGTCTAAACAGGTTATTAAAGTGTCTTGGTTCTTTCTGTAGTTTATACAAAATAAGCTTACACTTGTACTTAGTTCTGATATGTGATCACGAGAAAAAGCAGTAAGAGGAAAGGCATCCATTCTGGCAGGCAGGTGATGTGAATTTTCTTCCTGCAGTGATGGTGACCTTATCTATCCATGCCAATGCAATCATCCTTAGTAAGAATCATGCAACTGACAGAATCTAAGAAGCAAAATTATAATTGTAAGGCAAAAAATATTTTCTTTGAGAAAACTGGCTGGCTCTTAAAAGCAGTAAAAATCACTGCAGGAGCCTCATTAGCCTAACGCTCTAATCAAGTAAATCATCCAGTCACTCAGGAATGGCAGCAGCACCTTGTTCCGTGAGTGTACAGATACAGCACTGAAGCAGTGTTATTCCCAGTTCCCTACTGCTCTGGCACTGGCACTGTGCTTGCTGCACTGAAATGCTCTACTCCCAGTGTCTTGGGAGGCACAGCCACAAGAAGCCTCCCTCAAACTCTGTCCTTTCTTCATCTCCGCTCCTGGTGCACTGGGCCCTTCTCTTCCTGTTCCCCTGTACCAACTGACAGTCCTCCACTCATCCCTTTCTAAACTCTACTGCAGGGAGCCCTGATACCAGCGCGCTTTCCCTCACCACCGCCTCCCAGAGCCCACTCAGGAGTAAAGACATCAGGGGGAGGAAGGAAAGGCTTCCCCTGCACAAGGTCTGCTACTGTCGCAGCTGAAATGGGAGAAATGAGTCCTAGAAGCCTTACTTGAATTGTTACCCCATAGAAACAATCACGAAGAGTGGTTAAACCTCACTGTACCATAATATAGGTACAACTGTTCAGCTATATTACAGATTAAAAGGGCTTTTAGAACCATCCTGGGAAACTAATCTACAATGTTGTTTCTATGGGAAAATTTGTTCCAAGCCATAACCAGCCATTTACAAAACTTTGAAATTCAATCCCATTGGTCAAATGAACACTGCCTATATCAGTTCATGCTCCAAAGAACCTTCAGACTGACTTTAAAAATGACTAAGAAAACAAAGCTGAGGTCTGTATTTTCTTAGTTAGGTTTGTTATTCAATGCCTAACAGTAAAGCTGGCAAATACAATAGAAAATAAAACATTTTTTACTACTAACTCATCTCACATTTATTCTTAAATCTACTACGTAAAATCCTCCTATCCCAAATGAACATTATATTACGTACATAACCTAGATACACTCTTAACAATTTCAAAGAACAGCATGAGAATGTACCTTCACATATTCTCTCTGCAACATGAATTTAATAATATCCGTTATTGATTCTTTAATATCCGCAGGAAGATTCTGGAAAAAAAAAAAAGAATTTTGGAAGCTACTATGTATACTGAAAAAACGGACTACTGCATTTATTCCAAATCTATACTGTAGTTTTTAAGTCAGTTAAAAAAGGTATTCACCAAGCAACCTCACCCTTTTCCGTAGCTTTCTGAAAAGCGGTCTGAGGTAGGACTCGGTCTGCTTCTGGGTAGCGCTGTTCAGTTTACCCTGCACACTGCGTTTCACATAATCTTCTCTGCCATTCAGTTCTTTAGCCCAAACACCAAGAAGAAACTGTTGAAAGGATCGGTCAATTTAGACTACAACGCCACCCAGTGGTTCAGTAAATTTAAAAGCTCTCTAGCACACAAACACGGAATACAATCAACCTTAAATGTCTTGATTGATTAAAATGCCACCAAATAATACTGAATAAGCTAGTTCTGTTCATTCATCATACTAATGCTACGAAGCAGTACCTTTGGCAAGTCACCAACTTCCATAGTCTACATATATTCCTAGCGCAAGATAATGTGCTTCCCCAAAAAAGAATACCAAGTTTCACAGTTAACTATTTGACAGGAAATAAACTTGTATTTGTATTTCTATTATATATATAAAATTCAACAAGTTACAAGTTACAAAGCTGTAGAAACCACAATTAAGTTTAAAAACCACTAAAGCACCTGACTAAAGAAGAAGGAAAACGATAAACAGAAACCATGACCCAGCATTCTCACCCCACCCATACCCCTAGAAAACCACCTCAGTGCCCCTTGAGTTTAACTGTATAAATGGCACCCTTTCTAGAAGTAGGTAACAGAAAAGGCTGAGGAAGGTGTTTTCCCCTAGAGGCATTGTCTACGCATGTCCTAGAAAAGAAGAGGTCATCATTCAAAGAGGAAATTCTAGTTCATACTAGTTCCTAAGCCCTATCTAGACAGTTCCATGCCATAGTCTCAATATATTCAGAGTCTTGATGACTAATACGTTGTATCTAAAATGTACGTACAAGAAAAAGCATTCCTTGCGTGCAAATCTTAGTCTGAACACAGTTTGTGAATAAACTGTGTTCAGTTTATTCAGTTAAAATATCTGTGATTTGTTCATACACTACCTAAGACCACTAAACAGAGGAATGGTGAGAAGAAAGTTGGAATCAGCACGTCACAGTAAAAATAGGCAACCATCTGTAGAACTGAAGAAATGAACACTCTGAAAGGTTCTGCATGTGTTTACCTTTTTCAGTGACAGTGTCTTTCCACCTCCTGCTTTTCCTGACCATCATCAACCTCTCATAAAAGCTTCTAGGCCAGGTGTGGTGGCTCACATCTATAATCCCAACTCTTTGGGAGGTGGAGGCAGGCGGACTCCTTGAGGCCAGGAGTTTGAGAACACCCTGGGCAACATAGTGAGACCCCGTCTTTACAAAAAACTAAAAAATTAGCTGGGCGTAGTGGTACCTGCCCAACTACTCAGGAGGTTGATGAGCCCAGTATTTCAAGGTTACAGCAAGCTATGATTACACCAGCCTGGGCAATACAGAAAGACCCTTTCTCTTACCAA
>NW_016107376.1:6432154-6434636 GCF_001604975.1 Cebus imitator
AAAAAAAAAAAAAAGCTAGAACCCTCTTTCACACTTCTTCTTTGAGTTATCTTTAAAAAATAAGAAATTCAGCTGGATGCCATAGCTCATGCCTATAATCCCAGAACTTTGGGAGGCCGAGGCAGGCAGATCCCTTGTAGTCAGGAGTTTGAGACCAGCCTGGCCAACAGGGCAAAACCCTGTCTCTACTTAAAAAAAACAAAATTAGTCAGGTGTGGTGCCACGCTACTCGGGAGGCTGAGGCAGAAGAATCTCGAGAATCACTTGAATCTGGGAAACAAAGGTTGCATCAAGCGGGGACCATGCCACTGCATTCCAGCCTGGGTGACAGTGCAATACTCTTTCTCTCTCAAGAAAAAAATAAGAAACTCCATCAACTACTTATTAATTCTGCTGTTGTGATACTATGTGTTTACATTAATAAGCCAGTTTTTAAAAATACGCCACAAGAAAAGTAGACCAGGCACAGTGGCTCACACCTATAATCCCGGCACTTTGGGAGGCTGAGGCAGGTGAATCACCTGAGGTCAGGAGTTCAAGACCAGCCTGGCCAACATGGTGAAACCCCGTCTCCACTAAAAATACAAAAATTAGCCGAGTATGGTGGTGGGCGCCTGTAATCCCAGCTACTCAGGAGGCTGAGGCAGGAGAGTCGCTTGAACCTGGGAGTTGGAGGTTGCAATGAGCGTAGATTACGCCATTGCACTCTAGTCTGGGAGACAAGAGCAAGACACTGTCTCCAAAAAAAAAAAAAAAAGAAGAAGCCACAAGAAAAGTAAATATGAGTAAATATGCATTTTCTCTGCTGTATCAAATGCATAACGGTATCATAAACATCACATCATGTATGCGCAAGTAATGTGTACTGAAGTTTTCCTGTTCCAGCCTTTAACCTCTGGTAATCTAAAAATCTAAGAACAGTTCACAAGGATCCAAAGCATCCTCCTCCCCTAGCCTAAGACACGCACCTTCAGGAATTTGGTGATGATGTCCATGTCTTTATGATCATCGCCTTTTCCTAAGGACTCTCCCAGCGCCTGAAGAAAAAGTAACAATGCTTCTGTTTGTTAGCACAGGGCAACGATTAAACACATATATTACCAACACCAGTCTAAACATGGCTCTTGGTCATATACACTGTTCAATTTTTACTTAAAAACTTGATGGAATTTCTAGGTAAGAAACTAAAAACAAAAACCTGAAACTTGGAGAACACGTTATCTTTTATGAAAAGACAAGAGGGGGTAATGAATGTGAGATTTCTTTCGGGGGGAACAAAAATGTTCTAAATTTAGATTGTGATTTAAAAAAACCAAATAAATAAATACACAAATAGGAAGAAAAAAGCCCACAACTATTTACCCCTACCAATTATTTTAGTAAAATTTAGGGACCATAGATAGGTATTGGAGGAGAGAGGGGATTAAAATGACATCTTCCTCAACTGTGATCTCATTCAGAGGGACAGCTACATGTGCAAGAGCC
The DNA here is from genome assembly GCF_001604975.1 of Cebus imitator. Taxonomy (NCBI): domain Eukaryota; kingdom Metazoa; phylum Chordata; class Mammalia; order Primates; family Cebidae; genus Cebus; species Cebus imitator. The sequence continues at coordinate 6,433,640 of NW_016107376.1, forward strand.
AGAAATTAAAGGAAACAGAAAAATAACACTTTATGTTTCCTTAAGCATTAAGAACTTAAAGTCACATTTATTTTACATGCTACATACTTACATGATACAAAATTGCTGTTTAATTAAGATTATACATTAACACTCCACACGCAGAACTGTGGCAGAAATTAGAAAACAAGATATTGCCAAGTGTTGGCAGGGCTGGAAAGACACAAGACCCTCACACTGCTGGTGTAGACTAGGACAGCCACTCCAGAGAGCAACTTGGCAATACTTAGACAAGCTAAATACGCATATATAAATCCCACAGTCCTGCTTTGTTAGGCCATCATGGTTACGCATAAGACTGTTCATCAGGAAGCTGTCTGTGGCAGGAGGGAGCTGGAAATAATCTAGCTGTCCATCATTACCAGAGAACAAAAAATCAAATGCAGTGAATGCCAGAACACATGGAATCCTATGTAGCAATTAAAAGCAAAGGATTAAATGTACATACAGCATTAAGGGTGGCTCTTAAAAACATAGTGGTAATTGAAAAAAAAGAAAAGTAAAAAATAAAAAATTTCACAGCATAACATCATTTTTATAAATCAAAAATACATGCTCACAAAACACTGCAGGTCACAAAAGCCTATTAGAATAGTTCCTGTTGAAGGCAGCAAGTAGGGGAATGTGAGTGGATGAGAAAAAGGGGAGTCAATAAAAACAGGGTGTAAATAAACAAACACAAGACCCAACAGAGGAAGCGTGCTCTGCACTGAACAATCTGCCCGACTCAGCCATCTGCTCCCCAGGAAAGAGGGGTGGTAGGGGACGCGCTGAGCTTGGAGTAGAGACTACCTCTAACTCTTCAATTGTGGTGTTTTCCTCATGAACTTTCAAATCATTCTGTGTGTCTTCCTCTCCAGGCTCCTGACCACCCACGATTTCATTCAGGTACTGCTGATCAATCTTATCCAAGGCTGCTTTCAAATCATTCCTCAATCCCTAAGAAAGGTTTAAAAAA
>NW_016107376.1:6435061-6445179 GCF_001604975.1 Cebus imitator
CAATGTCTAACCTCAAGTACTGTGAACTCCCAAAACATTCAGAAATGTCAGTGGAATAATACTGGTGCCTCATCTATAGCCTAGATTCTCAACTATGTTTCTACCCAATCAGCAAATTCTGCATTTTATGCACATATGGTTTAAGACCATTTAATAAAAAATGGGAGCCTCAGTTTCCTAAAAATGAATGAGAATCAGCTGCAAGGTTTAAGAGCCAAGGAACCATGGCCGTGAGGTAGCTTGAGGGTAATGGTTGAGAGCAAAGGCTATCTGGGTTCAAATCCTTGCCATGTACTATTAAACAGCTCTTCCACCGCTTGCCTAACCCCTGTATGCCTCAGTTGCCTCACCTACAAAACAGGAAAAACGGCACCATCTACTACGTAGGGCTGTCATGAGGATGCCATTTTTTATTTCAGTGAACAGTTACTATGCAATGGGGCTGTTCCAGAACCTCGCAAACATCACATCAAGTAAGTAAGCTAAGAAATGGACAATGCACTTTGAACAGTTGCTGGAGCACGGTGCCCATTCAACCAATGTTAACTCCTAACGTTCTTACATGAGAAGCATCTGATCATTGTCTACTGTCCTTTCATAAACATGGAAGAGAAACATTCAACTCAACGCTTTTAATTTCCCAAACACTGACTGACCACCTGCTGTGTATAAAGTATGATGCCAGGCATTCCCGGAGGCCATCTCATTGAATTCTCGCCGCATCCCGGTAAGCCAGATATCACTGTCTCTGTTTTGCCAGTGAGGATTCTAAGGCTCAAGTAGATTTTAAAAACTTGCCAACAGTCACACAATTGATGATTATAATCCAGGAATGCAATCTAGACCTCATGCTCCTGTGCTCTGTCCTCAAAACCTCTAGATGCACGTCACTAGACTTGGTGTACAAAGCTAAAACAGCTTTTGCCCACCAGGAAGAGCTAACTATGCATATAACTCTGATAATGGTGAAATACATTAAGGACACTAACAAAGTTTTATCATAGGTGTGTGGAAAAGGAAGCAATTAATTCTGAATTGGATCAAAAATTAATTCCGAGAAAACATGTGGTCATTGAATTGCATGTAAAAGTATAAAAACAATATTTCAACCACAGCACACAAGAGAGAAACACAGCAGGCAAAGGAAAAATGATAATCACAGACAAAGAGGACTGAAGGCAACTGCTAGTGTTGTGGGGCTGGAATGGCAATGCTGGGAGGTGAAGCAGGAAAGTAGGCTGAGAAAACAGTGAGACAGCCCAAGCTAGCAGACAGAGAGCACTGAGGGAGAGGGGCCTGGCCAGCCCCAGCTGTTCCCGCCATTCCAACTGAGATGCCAGTAAAGAGGACCAGTCCAGGGGCAGCCTCAGATGACTTCAGCCACAGCCTTCATCTGACTGCAATCACAAGGAAGACCCCAAGCAAGACACTGCTCAATCCAGCCCAATCAAACCACACAGCTGGTTATTAAGACAATAACAAATTACCTTAAGCTATCAGGTTTCAGGGTAGCTTGTCACCAAAAAAAGATGTTATAATAATAATTTATAACAAATAAACACTAGTCAGTTTTGGGGTAGTCGGTTACATAGTGATAGATACCACAACTGTCTCTCAATAATTGAGAGAGCAAATAGATACAAAGTTAATAAGGCCACAGAAGATCTGAACAACACTATCATCACTGACGTGTAGAACTGCACCATGAAAGCAAAACAATACTTTTTTAAGAGCCCATGGAATACACCATATGCTAAGCCATGAAACAAGATGAGAGCCTTAAATGTAAAAGGAAAACTATAATATTAAGCTTCTGTAAGAAAATAAAGAGTATTTCTTTGAAACTTTGGGATAGGCAAAGATTTCTTAAGCAGGACACAAAAAGCAATGACCATAAAAGAAAAAACCGATAAACTGGACTTCATAAAAATATAAAACTTCTGGGCTGGCCAGTTTGGGAGGCCAAGGCGGGAGGATCACTCGAGTCCAAGAGGTCAAGATAAGCCTGGCAACATAAGGAGACCCCATCTCCATAAAAATTAAAAAATCAGCCGGGCATAGTGGTGCATACCTGTGGTCTCAGCTACCTGGAAGGCTGAGGTTGGAGATAACTTAAGCCCAGGAGTCTGAGGCTGCAAATGAGCCAAACTCCAGCCTGGGTGACAGTAGGACCCTGTCTCAAAAAGTGTGTGTACACACACACACACACACACACACACACACACACACACACACTTCTATTCACCAAAAGATTCAATTAAGAGAAGAGGTAAGCCATAAACTACAAGAAAATAGCCACAAAACATTTCCATATACAGATATATAGAACTTCTATCCAGAATATATAAAGAATTACTATAATCCATCAACAAAAAGAAAAGTTAATCTTTAAAGTGAACAAAAGGCACCTGTAATCCCAGCAGCTACTCCAGAGGCTGAGGTGGGAGGGCTGCTTAAACCCAGGAGGCTGGGGCTGCAGTGAGCCATGGCTATGCCACGGCATTCTAGTGTAGGTGACAGGGTAAGACCATGTCTCAAAAATAAATTAATAAGGAAGGAAAGACTTTAATAGACACTGCATAAACTGGACTTCATAAAAATATAAGACAAGTCTATGGAAAGATGCTCCTCCTCTTTAGTCATCAGGCATTGTGATTGAAGCCACAGTGTGCTACTACCAGACACAAGAGAAGGGTTACAATTTTAAAAACAATACCACATGCTGAGGTTTGGTAATGAGTCGCATTTCTTAGTAAGTTAAGCCAACATCTACTCTTACCCTCCACCACCAATTCTACTTCTAGGTATTTCCCAAAAGATGTAACATATTTACCCAAGAAAAATAACATAGTTCCAAAAAAAGATTTGCGTAAGAATGGTCATAGCAGTTTGATTCCCCATAGCCCAAAGCTGGAAACAAATTTTGATATACTCATATAACTGAGTATAACTGAAAAAATGAAGAGGAAACTAGTGATACCTGCAATAACATGGATGAACCTAAAAACTGTTATGCTGAGCAAAAGAAGCCAGACACACAATCTATGAGTCTATCTGTATGAAATATCAGAGCAAGCAAAATTAATCCATGAAGACAAAATTCAAATGGTGGCTGCCCAGGGGTGGAAGAGGAGGGATATGGGGATTGGCTGAGAAGGGTACTGGGGAAATTTCCTTTTTCCTCAACTCTTAAGTTCAGGGGTACGTGTGCAGGATGTGCAGGTTTGTTACATAGGTAAACGTGTGCCACGCTGGTTTACTGCACAGATGATCCCATCACCCAGGTATTAAGCCCAGCATCTATTTGCTATTCTTCCCGATGCTCTCGGAGGGTACTTCCTCTATCCAGAATAGACAGAAGAAACATTTTCGTGACGAAAATGTTCTATTTCTTTATAAGGGCAGTGGTTACATGCTTGTATGTATTTGTCAAAATGTACTAAACATTATACTTGACGTGTTTTTCAAAAAAATTAATGGAAACTTCCATTCAGGAGCAGCAGTCTGCCCACTTTCTTCTTCCACTGCTGCCTATGGTAATGCACTTAGTCAAACTCTATCCTAGGGTACGCAGTAGAGTGGCATTTTTCGAGCTTTGTTCTGTCCTCTAACCTTGTTAACTTCTGGTGTGAGGATCTCTATTTTTCTTAAACGTTGAAAAGCATCATAATCGGTTTCTCCAAATAGTCTGATTGGTTCTCCTCTTTCTCTCAACCTTCTGATGACCTATAAAGTGAAACAAATACTCAGTAAATTATTTAACTTTTGAGAGAGGAAAAAAATGACACATCTCAAAACAATTTGTATATTGCACCTTAAAAGCCAAGCCTAGGTTTAATAAAGCTAATTAAACACATGCTGCTGTGGAAAGTATAAAATCCTTCAAATATTTTAAATCATTTCAATTAGGCTAAACAAAGCTGTTTCTGAATCAAAGAGAAAATCAAGCTCTTTAGTTAAAAAATCTATTTTGACTCAAAAGTCACTGTTATTAATTTTATCACCGAATAGGTCCCAGAAAGCAGTCTATGAATCTACAATTCAAATCTAAAGAAAGATCCTAATATAAACCACCTCTTTTATTGTGAGATGTTAAAAAACTCTTCTTTGTAAGAAAAAGGGCATGTTTTTGGCCCTCATTTTAGATACTTATAACTGTTCTGTCTTCGTTAAGAAACACTGGAAAGACCATAGTAATCCTTTATGTCAGCATGTTTTTGGTGAGCAAACACTTGTTTTGAAATGTACATGCAAAAAGGAAGCTGTTAATTCTTTAATTTTCCATGAAAAGATATACCGTGTTATCATTACACGTTAGGTAACCATAAAGTTTTGGTCGTTTAGCTGACTGCTTCGGTAGGATCAATCCGTGCAGCAGGGCACACAGGAAAAACACTAAAATGGGAGGGAATAACAGCATTTATAAAGAGAAGGAAAATAAAATCTGAAGCCAGCTGATAATGCAATTACCATGATGGAGAGTCAGCATTGTGATACCACCATCAAACCAAAAACTTCTCCCTCAGAAGAAAGGGAGTTATAATCTGCATATGCACAGCTTTTGAGATGCTGATAATCTATTTCCAAACTTGAGTGATGGTTATATGAATATTTATTTTGTAATTATTCATAATTATTCACATGTGTAACATATTGCCGTAATGTTTCATACACCTTATATATATGCTATATTTCATTTTAAAAAGGAAGAACCAGAAAACTTAATTAACAAAATAAAGGCTACTCTAAATTTTTTTTTAAAACAAAAGTAAGGAACACCAAGAGCTTTACCTTGGAGCATAAATAGCATCACACCTAGAATCCACTGGGAGGGTTCCCACTGGATTAACAGAAGTTTGAGATTAAAATAGAAATTTAAGAGGTCATCTAGTGCTATCGCCAATCAATGTAGAAATGACCTCACAAACACCCTTGTCAGGTCCCAGTCTGACAAATGACAGGAATCATATTTCTTCATGAAACATCCCGTCCCACTGTTTGGACAGATGTGTTTTGCTTCTCAAAACTGAAAACTACTTCCCTCAAACTTCTACCCATTTATCCTAGTTCCACTTTATGAAACCACAGAGAATATTCCAATTCTCCAAAATCAGAGCTACTTTCAATGCATTTAAGATATCTCTAATAATTCTCCCTAGCCTCAGTATTCTAAATTCCTTCACCTAATCTTCATATGATGATTATGATTCATATGATTCTAGAGTCAGTCATCATTCCTCTGAAAGTTGCCTTTTGTGCAATGTCCATCATAAAAATGTGGTAATATAGAACTAAAAAATAATACTGCCAACATGTAAACCTGTGAGAAGTACAGAATCCACAAGCCTTTGATGTAGACACTATATCTCTATGAATTACATTCAGCCCTACCACAATTACAGAGGTATAAAGAGAGAGACTACTGAGGACTCGCAAAAATGAAAGACGACCCTAAGTCAGTCAATCAAAGACAAAAAGAACCTCAAGAGAAACAAAAAGGGAATGTGAGCTAGTTATCACTGTAAAACACTGCTTAAGATTGGGTGCTATAACTTAGGCCAAGTTGTGAGGAGTGCTTATTATTTTCCAGATATCAGTTTAAATAATTAACTCTCATCTATCTGGAATTATGTAACAGTGGTTCTGCAAGGTAATAAACTACCTGACATCGAAATTTCTTTACGTACAAGAATTCTATTCTAATTTTTTTTTTAATAAAAAAGCTGAAGTATAACCACTCCCCCCCCACCACCAAAAAAAATGACACAGAGACTAAAGGGGCATCAGAGAAAGAACTCAAACCTCTGACTACTCTTTTACTATTTCAATAGAAGCTCCCTCAGTGAAGGCAGGAACATCTTCCCCATATCATGTCTAGTACTTAATTGATGTACCACTAATAATCACTAACAATGATTTAATAATGATGAATCTCACAAAAAGAACAACTTCTTAAAAGTACTTTGGTCTTTTAACCCAAACTGTTCAATGTTTAAAGATAAAGTAAATTCTAGGCCAGATGCAACAGCTCAGCCCAGCACTTTGAGAGGCTGAGGTGGGCAGATCACTTGAGGTCAGGAGTTCAAGACCAGCCTGGCCAACATGGCAAAACCCCACCTCTACTAAAAAATTAGCTAGGCATGGTGGTGCATACCTATAGTTCCAGCTACTCAGGAGGCTTAGGAATGAGAATTTCTTGAACCCAGGAGGTGGAGGATGCGGTGAGTCGAGATCACACAACAGCACTCCAGCCTGGGTGACAGAGCAAGACTCTGTCTCAAAAATCGAAAAGTAGCAGATTTCTAAAACATGTAAGTGACAGGAAATTTAGGTATTTTTCTGACTATGAAGTTAATACATACTCAATTGAGATACAAAATTAAAATATAAAGAAAACAGTATTTTCTATACATGAGTTCATAACGGTGGTGAAAATAATACATATTTTTTTTTAACTCTTAGGAATGGAGGGAATCTTTTTAAGCATGACACCCAAGACAAAAAACATAATGTAAAAGATTGATGTCAACACATAAAAATTTAAAACTTCTGCATGGCAAAACACAAATACACTGACAAATATATGTACATATATATACACACACACACACACACACACACACACACACCACACACACACACACACACGCACACACACAATGTACAGCTGACACATATACACTTAGGCACACAGGTTAACACCGTTAACATATAAACATGTTAATTTACAAATAAAGACAAATTTCACAAAATAAAAACAGCAATTCCACAAAAAAGGACACATTGATGACCACTGAACACATGAAAACATGTTCAATTCTAATAATCACTAACAGAAAGTTTCAAGTTAACACAAGATACCTATTTCACCCATCGGTTTGGCAAAAATTTAAAATAATACTGCTTTCGGATTGGCAAAGGCTGAAACATTTGCAAACAGTTGATAGAAATGCTAGGAAAATGGTCTTACAAACTTAAGAGTTGGAATGTAAATTGACGCGGCTTCTTTGTAGGACAATTTGACATACCATAGACACGCTCTTTGACCAGGAATTCTTTTCCTAGGAAATTATCCTATTGACAAACTCATACAAATATCAGGACATATGTATAAGGAGGTTCGCCTTAGCACTGTATGTAGTGGCAAACAATTAATCTAAATATCCATCAGTAAAGGGCTAATTTTAATAGATTACAAAACTACTACTAAAAACAATACCTAAATGCGTTGAGTAGCTCACTATTAAGTACTGTTCTCTTCATGTATTACCTTATTTTATGATGAAAGTCTCCTGAGGTGGACCCAGTTATCACCCTCATTCAGTCATCAGGAAACAGAGAAACAGACCAGGTAACCTGCCTAAATCACACTTACTGTGGTAAATGTTCATACACACCCCAACACAAAATGGCCTTCAAAATGTATTTTAAGTGAAAAGACTAAGGCAAAACTGCGTATAAATAATCTCGTTTGTGTGAAAGGGAAAAAAGTATACACGTACACACTGATGCTTGTACAGGTGAAGAGCTGGGTAGGAGGAGGACTGAGAGGAGACAGGGGCAGAGTGAGGGTGTGGGAGGAACGGAAGATAGAAAAAAGAAGAAAGTTTTGGTTTTTAGCCTTCTGTATTCATTTGATTTCTTTGTATCACATGAAAAATTTTAAATTTTTTTTTTTAAGTAAAATAATAGTTGATACTGATCAAGGCATAGACAAACACTACACGACAGCTAAGAGTATAAAGTGACACATGTCTAACACCTAAGACCTGTCTGGTAATACGTAGCAAAGTCTTAAAAATATACATAGTCTTTGCCCTAAATATCATGCTTCCAGAAATGTTTCCAAAGGAAATAATTACACATTATATATGCAATGATGTCTATATAAGTATGTTCATCTTAGTCTTATTTATAATAAGGATATGCTGAAGCAATCTAAATGATCATTAATAAATGATTTTTAAAATATTATGGTGCGGACAGGCACAGGGTGGCTCACACCTGTAATCCTAGCACTTTGGGAGGCCAAGGCAGGTGGGTCATTTGAGGTCATGAGTTTGAGACCAGCCTGGCCAACATGATGAAAACCCAGCTCTACCAAAAATAAAAAATAATTTAGCCGGGTGTGGTCGTGGGCACCTGTAATCCCAGCTACTCAGGAGGCTGAGGCAGGAGAATCCTTTGAGCCTGAAGGCAGAGGCTACAGTGAGCCAAGATCGCACCACTGCATTCCAGCCTGGGCAACACAGTGAGACTCAGTCTCAAAAATAAATAAATAAATAATTATGGTGCAAACAAGCAATGGAAAATTATATACTCATTCAAAATTATGCAGATCTCCATATTTTAATCTGGAAAGATGTACTATTTATTAAATAAGGGAAAGGGAAGTATGTTACAAAACAATAATTAAAATAATTTAACCATAAACAACTAGCATAAATGCATTTAATTATACTTATTTTTGAATATTCTTTTTTTTAAAGTTTAGAAGGGTAGGCTGTAAAAAAAGTTAAGATAATAGTATCAAGAAGCAGTGAGTAATTTAGAACTTCATGAAGAAAACCAGCTGCACAGTATTTTTAAGTCAGTCACTTTATACAGGAAATAATGACATTTAACTTATTTGGAAAAGCTGGAGATAAATGTAAACACTGTGGAGATCTTACTTTTTATCATGAAACAACCACAACTAAACTTACCTCTTGCCTAGAAAGTGTCATGGGTAATTTTTCCTCTGCCAGTTCAAGTTCTAACACCGGGTTCGATGAAGTTAATGGTTTCTGGTCCTCCTCTTGAGGCTGTATCTATATTAATTGCCAAAAGAAATGAAATTCAGCTTTAAAAATATAGTTAATATTTACCATTCTAACCTTAGCTATTCATGGAAATTAAACATGTTTTCAACACTGAAGGTTTTCTGATGTTCCTCTGAGGAAAGAGCTCATAATAAATGTGCATGCTTGTAAGAGAGTCAAACGTATTCACGTCAGGGACATCGCAAGTGCAGAGCATGCACAGAGGAGTCAGCATTCTTGCTACAGAAGAGTGGTAGGACTATTACGGTTTCCAAAATCCAAATTTAACAGGGCTGAAGTTAGCAGTCTCTTTCTCCACAGATTCTAAAGAGCTGTACTTTTTCCTTAAAAACAATCAACTTGCTTTTCCTTTTTAAATCATCTTAGAGGGTTGATTCTTGCTCAGCTTTAAAATGAAGACACAAGAATTTCTTTGCAACGGCAACCTGTGAACCTCCAAGCTCTAGCTTTTGCTATTCTGCTTTTCGAAACGTATTATTTCAAATGTATGGAAATCACTGTTGGACATACAGAAAAATTCCTAATGCTGTACAGGGCTGGTCCACAACCTGAGCTATGAACCTTGCAGAGCACCTCTCTACTCATGCCACTCAGGTAAAGAGAGGGCATTCTTGTTCATATGAACCTGTAAGAAAAACAAAATCTCTTCACATATTTTCTCAAATCTGTTGCTCGAGTCTCAGTTTAGGAAAACTGAATTCAGCAATTTACAAGCCCCATTACGGAGTCTGTAAAAAGATACTGAAACGTGGTTTTCCATCTGACGGTAAGATAAATCTAAAATGCTGAAAGCAGGAGTAAGATCAAATGAACATAAAAGAAGATCAACATTAAGAAAGAAACTCACATTAAGAAAGGCTATATGGTGAAAATTACATAATTCATGATTCTACAGCTTACGGTTACAGTTTATGTTTGCCCGAACTAATTGATATTGAGGTAAAATTAAGGTGACAAACTAAGCCTTTATATTTTTGCAGGTCAAATCAGCATCAAGCCTTAAAAAATGCTAACTAGTTTATACAAAAGAATAAAAGTAATGAATACTATGTCATTACTATCAAGACATAAATATTTAAAAATCTTTAGAAAGAAACACCTGTGCTTTACTTCTTAAGCACAGAAACATACTTCTCCAAAAATTTCAGGATTAAAAAAACGCATTTAATTATATAATGGCAGTTAATAGCTCTGGGGAAAAGACCTAAGTCATTTCATCAGCTAAACTCAAATAAGCAAGTATCTTTCAGTAATTATTTTCTTCAGTGCTTTCCTCTACATACATAAACAAAAAAA
>NW_016107376.1:6445989-6447675 GCF_001604975.1 Cebus imitator
TGAGATGGAGTCTCGCTCTGTTGCCAGGCTGGAGTGCAATGGCGTGATCTTGGTTCACTACAACCTTCGCCTCCACGTTCAAGCAATTCTCCTGCCTCAGCCTCCCAAGTACCTGCCCGGCTAATTTTTTGTATTTTTAGTAAAGACAGGATTTCACTATGTTGGCCAGACTAGTCTTGAACTCCTGACCTTGTGATCCACCTGCCTTTGCCTCCCAAAGTGCTGGGATTACAGGCATGAGCCACCACGCCCAGCCTCAACTTATTTGTTTCTAAGAAATATTTCAAGATTACATTTTCTATCCAATAGACTAAACACTGTTTGAAATGTGATACCTTATTTCAACAAAAGCATATAAATATATCTGGCTTTAGATTTTAGGCAGAGGTTCTTAGGACTCAAAAGGACGTATTAACAATGCAAACATAAAATCAATGGCTTAAAATACTCCAGAGAAGGCAGGGAAATTACCACCACTAATACTGCTGTGGCTAGATGCATACATGTTTTGAACCCTTGCCAGCAGGCTGTTTTATTGGGAGAGGTGGGGGAGAGGAGTGGTGGTGGAGTTGAAAATAAGGCAGTCTCAGATTCAGGACTTAATTTAAAAAAAAATTCAAGCTTTGGTGTCAAGCCACTTCATGCTGTCCACAAAAAGCCAAACCATTCCAAGCCAAAAGTCATGCATGTATTTTCCTGAATTCAAGATTTTTTTTTAAATGCAAAACCAAAAACTCATACCTCTCCAGATGGCTTCTCATTTATAGGCTAACGTATAACATTGATAAATTGAACAGAGATCAATGATTGTCATTTAATAACAGCTGTATAAATTAAAACTCAGAAACATACAATTTAACATAAAAGCAGGCATTCCTACCTTGTAGCCACATCTTTCAAAATATGCTTCCTCTTCTTTTTTGGCAAGTTCACTACGCTTGAAGTATTTTTTATTTTCCTGTTAAAGAAAAAAATTATGTTAGTAATATATCCTTGTGGGCAAAATTCATGTCCTATAGTCATATAAGGGACATGAATATATGTCCCATATTGAAATATTTTTTATTTTCCTGTTAAAGAAAAAAATTATGTTAGTAATATATCCTTATGGGCAAAATTCATATCCCATAGTCAACAAGTACCTTTAGAAACCTTTTGAAAACATTCTTCAGTATCTCAAGAATTTGATAAATTCTTTTGGTTCCAGAGATGAATACGTTGACTCCCCAAACACATCACCAACCCCCCACGACGACTATGGGCACTGATGTGTGAAAAGGTCAAGGATTTTTCTTGCAGTATCATATTAGTAGGCATGTTCATCAGCAAAGAGGAGGCCAAGAGTATTTTCCACCTGTCCACACTGTTTTAATTTCCTAATGTTTGAGTTCAAAGGTAATTTCTTCAAATGGATTCATTAAGAACCACATAAAATGGTACATCTCAATTATTTTTTCCTAACAGAAACAAAGGTATGACATACATGGCCTACATTTGAAATCCCACATAACAAGAGAACTCCAAGAGTATGTCTAAGCTCTTTCTTGTTACCTGGAACCTTATTGTATCAATCCTTAGTCTAGATATAGGGTGGTCTTGGTGAACCTTTTTATTTAAAAAATAATTTAAGGATACTTGGGGCTTTGTGTGTTTTTCTGGATTTTTTTTTTTTTTTTTTTTTTTTTT
>NW_016107376.1:6447715-6462821 GCF_001604975.1 Cebus imitator
TTTTTTTTTTTTTTTTTTTTTTTTTGAGACAGGGTATCTCTCTGTCACACAGGCTGGAGCACAGTGGCATTATTAAGGCCACAACTTTGACTTCCTGGGCTCCAATGACCCTCACAAGCTATTTGTTTTAATATGATTTGATGTAAAGAGACAAGTTCTAAGTCTTGTCTGCAGCTACAAAGATGTCAGTCCTTTCCACACTATACATAAATTTATCCTCATTGTTATATCTACAGTCTGTAATTGGGAGGCCTGTTGCTATCTCAGCTCTGGCTCTTGGATATTACTCAACTGATGACTGTTCAAATAAAGGTACTGCCCTACTGTATTAACAGTAATGACACGCTACTACCTCTATACTACCTCCACATGTTATTCAGCACTTACAGTTCCAAAGCTCATTCACTCAGGCAATGATCATAAATGGATGCTGAAACCTTATGAAAAAGGCTGATGGTGACAATGGAAAGATCAGTCTGCCAACATCTGAGCCCAAAGATGGAGCTTGGCATCAGTGAAAGATTATGTACCACCTAGATTATGCCATAGGAATTACTCAGCATCATCTATGAAGTATTCTTTTTAAATATAGAGAACAGAGGAATTAACTAAGTGTCAATATGCCAAAGCGAAATCAGACAAACTGAAGACATTTTTACAAAACTAGCCCCAATTTCTCCAGCAAGTCAATGGCATGGAAAAAACTGGGGAAACTGGGAAAATGAAAATGTTCTTCATTAAAAGAAGCCAAGATTCAAAATTTAAAAATGTGATGAGCAAACTTTATGTTGATCTGATCTGAAAAAACACTGTAAAAGTATTAAGTATGTATATATTTTAATTCAGTCAAATACATGAATGTGAGGAGAGTATTTCATAAGATAAAGAAATTAATTTCAATTTTGTTGGGTGTGATCAGATTTTGGTTATAAAAGGACATGTCATTTTTTAAGAGTTACATGTGTCAGGGGAAGGACATACAGGGGCTCAACATACAATTTTCTCTATTTTTGTGTTATAACTTTCAAAATAAAGTTTTTCTAAGTTCACTAACTCAATAAATATTTCCAGACTTACCTACCACACAACATGCACAGCTTTCTTGACATAAAGATGAAGTTATTATCTGGGGTAAGGAACCGATGGCATCATCTGAACATGAAAACTATCCCGAGAACAGGGGAGGGGAATAGTATTCACCCCTTTTTGGAGGCGAGAAGCCAAGAATTAGGTTAGGTGACATTCCCAGAACTCAGGAAGAATGATGAGCAGCAGCTAGGACTCTGGTCCTCAAACCCTTTGTTCACATTATGTGACGCCTAACATTACTGTTAATAGAAACTATGAATGTCGGTATTTTAATTCCCATTCCATATATGCCCTTTGTTGGTCTGGGCTGCTCTGTGACTGGAAAAATCAATCTTATCTTCGGATTGGAATCATGTGATAATTAAATCAACTGCTAAATTAAAAAATGAAAGCCAGGAAAAGTTTGTATATTATAAACGACCCTGAAGAATCCAGGTTTTTTTTTAAAATGATCATTTTTATAGATTGGTCCATTTCAACGACAAAGAACATAATTATGCAAATATTTATTTTGTAAACCATCAGGATGGGCTCAATATTTTGTGGCTCACTTTTCCCTTTGAAGCACTTAGATTTCAACACTCTGGCCCTGCCTAACATCACCTATCTATTCCAGCACCTAAATTTAAAATACTCCCAAACCACTTATGGAAAGAAAAAGATCCCTGCAGTAGACATAAAAACATTAAGTTACAAATATGAACAAGCTTTCCCCTTACCTACCAAATGGCATTCTATTACCTCCACTTTTCTAATCGTTTTTAAAGTTTCAATGATCATGGAATTTGCCACCTACCAAGCTAAGAACTCTTACTTAACACTACATCATATACATCAATAGTACACAACATCCAAGTAACTAAGTCAGATGTCCTGTGATCCACAGATTTCTAAGCGTCCTGAAGGCCCTCTGAGAGGACTCACAAGGTAGAAACTGTTTTCCATAGTAAGGCATTATCTGCCTGCTCACTCTAATGACATCCGCGCTGTGAGTGAAAAGCAGCGGTAAATTTGCATGTGTTGAGGAAGAGGGAAGGAGGACAAATAGGATAAAAAGATTGAGGTTTAATATCAGAAAGGAAGTTTTATTATTTATTTATTGTTAGAGACAGGGACTTGCTCTCTTGCTCAGGCTGGAGTGCAGTGGCACGATGACAGCTCACTGTAGCCTGAACTCCTGGGCTCAAGCGATCCTCCTCGCCTTGGTCTCTGGAGCAGCTGGTACTAGACACACGCAACCACGCCTAGCTAGAAGGAACTTTTTATTTGAGATGGTGTCTCCCTCTGTTGCCCAGGCTGCAGTGCAGGGGTGTGACATTGGCTCACTGCAACCACCACCTCCAGGGTTTAGGCTATTCTCCTGCCTCAGCCTCCTCAGTAGCTAGGATTACAAGCGCTAACCATCACGCCCGGATAATTTTTATATTTTTAAGAGACGAGGTTTCACCATGTTGGCCAGGCCAGTCTCCAACTCTTGACCTCAGGTGACCCGCCCACCTCGGCCTCCCAAAGTGCTGGGATTACAGGCATGAGCCACCGCGCCCGGCTGCCCTCCCTCCAAGTTTCAATTGTGCACAAATCCTTCGTTAGGCGGCAGAAGAGAACTCTCAGGAGAACAGGGCACGTCCGCAGAATGCCGACAGGTGGGAGTGGGGATGGGGGCAAGTAGGTAAACTGGAGCGGAACAGGGGCAGTCAGAGCAGGGAAATAGCCAAAGCCTGGGGTTCTCCTGCAATTCCCACACTTTCATCCCTAAGGCTCCCAGGATGACGCAGGAGGGGAGGCCATGAATGTGAGTTGTCCTGGTCCTTAGCGTTTGGAACAAAGAATTTGACAAAACGCACAAAGAAGGTAACAACACACAAGAATGACGCAGCAAAAGCAGGGACTTAGTAAAGCGAGAGAGCACTCCACAGGGTGCGAGTGAGCCCGAGCCAGCGGCTCGAGGGCCCGGTTACAAAGTTTTCTGGGTTCCAGGTACTCCTTCTGAGGTCCCTATCAGTTACCCCTTAACTGGATGAAGGGTTTGGTCTGTGGCTAATTAAGGGCTTTCGTGAATTGGCGCCCTCTGCAGATGAAGGCACTGCCCGTGTTTGGCCTGCGGCCAGTGCAGGGCACGCTCCCCTCCCATCTGAGAGGCGGTGGGAAGGGAAGCGGTGCGGGGAGAGGCTCCTGGAGCTCGGTGGTGGGAAGATGGAGCTTTTCCTTTGGTTTGGCTTTCGGACCTTAGCGTTCACTGGCCTCAGGTTCCCGCCCCCAGACCCAGGTGTTTTCCTTTTGATCAGCTTTGGAAAGTCAGCGCAAACTGGCCTCAAGTTCCCTGCACACAGACCCTATTCTCCAGCCTCAGTGAGACGCCAAGGGTTGGATGTAAAGGGGGCCTCCCAGGAGCGGTGGCAGGACTCTCGCTAAGCCCCTTTCCAGCCCCAAATCCTCTTAGTATCATCACCCTCACCCCAAAACCCTGACACCCCGAAACACACAGACTCACTCTTCCATCCCGACCCCCACGACCACAGGGTCCTCACCACCAGCAGGTTCCTGTCCTCCACGAGCTGCCGCTTCCGAAGGATCTCTGATTTCAGAATGTCCATCTCGCCGGCAGAATTTAAGCTCCAGTTTCCCGCTCCAGCTCCTCGGACACAGCCCGACTGGGCCGGCGGCGGCGAACCTACTGAATACACACAGCCCAAAAAGCCCAAACACCTGAGGACAACAACAGACAAGGGCCGCTTCCGGCGGAAGCTGGGGTGAGCGAGAGGAGGGAAGAGAGCGCCCCGGGGCGCCTGTGGTGGCCAAAGCAGCTGTGCGTGAGTGCCACCTGGCGGCGCCCTCCGGCAGTGTGCCTGCAGTTTTCCCTCGTAGGTTTATGTGAACGTGGACTGAAACCTGGGTCTTATAATAATACCCTCTGCACCTGCTAATTCAGTTCCAAAAGCCTTGTCGAAGAACACCTCAATTATGCCAGTTAAATCAAGATCTTTATTAACTGGAAGTTCACATCAGGGTTTCTGGTTACTTGCTTGCAAAATTAGTGTACCAAAGAATGAGAAAAATCTAAATAATAATAACTTGTAACTATAGAGTGAAAGGGCAGTGTTCATTACTAGTCAGTTAAATTTCTTGTGAACTTAAATGACTACATCCATTTAAGGCATTTTAGAAGTCAATTTATCTCTACTCCCTCTGTTTTAGATTGCTTACCAGTCTTGGTGATAATTGAGTACTTACCTCAAGCTAACTAATCACTTTTTTGGTCATGTGTTTGGCAATCAACATTTTTCAATGACATGACTGGAGATGTAATCAGAAATTCCTTTTTTTTTTTTTTTAAGTCCAACTCAACGGAAAAAAAAAAGTTAAATTGGAAAGAAAGATCATGTCAGAGATTTTTTTAAGATCCTAAAACTTGTTTACATTGGACTTATTTGTTTTATATCATTGAAGCATGTTTAAAAATTGTTTTTGGGCCGCGCGGTGGCTCATGCCTGTAGTCCCAGCACTTGGGAGGCCACGGCGGGCAGATCTTGAGGTCAGGAGATCCAGACCATCTGAGCCAATATGCTGAAACCCCATCTCTACTAAAAATACAAAAACAAGCTGGACGTGGTGGCATGTGCCTGTAGTCCCAGCTACTTGGGAGGCTGAAGCAGGAGAATTGCTTGAACCCGGGAGGCAAAGGTTGCAGTGAGCCGAGCTTGTGCCACTGCACTCCAGCCTGGTGACAGAGGGAGACTGTCTCAAAAAAAAGAATGAAAGAAAGAAAGAAAATTGTTTTTGTTAAAGCATAATTGAACAATATTTGACATTTTGTTTTCTCACTCAAAAAAGGTAAAAAAAAATTCTGTTCAGTCATTTGATAATGGGTAAGATGCTTTATCAAAACAAAAAATGAACAATTGAATTGTTCATTTCAATTGAGAACGGTTTTGGTGGGGGGTGGCAATATTTAATCTACAAGATATCTGAGGCCTGACGCAGTGGCTCACCCCTGTAATCCCAGCACTTTGGGAGGCCGAAGTAGGCAAATCACCTGAGGTCAGGAGTTCGAGACTAGCCTGGCCAAGATGATGAAACCCTATGTCTACTAAAAATACCAAAAATTAGCCAGGTGTGGTGGCAGGTGCCTGTAGTCCCAGCTACTGAGGAGACTGAGGCAGGAGAATTGCTTGAACCTGGGAGGTAGAGGTTGCAGAGTGGCCATTATCAAAAATCAAATGAGTTTATTTGTAATCAAATCAATGATATTATAAACGAAGGTAATAAATACACAGAACCTAATTCTTCTTTCACTGCATTGTTACCATTATGCTCTCCGAGTTATTTAGGACTGTTGTACATATCTTTGTGATGGAAATGCTATAAAAGGGTGGCACCTGCACTCCCCTTACCAGTTCCAGGCTTGAGGACCCCACATTGGTAACTGGAAATCAGCATTAGTGACTATATTAATCAGGGTTCTCCGGAGAAACAGAGCTGCTAGGATACATAGGTGTTTATCAGAAGAGGTTTATTATGGGAATCGGCTCACGCAATTATGGAAGCGGTGAAGTCCCACAATCTGCCATCTGCAAGCTGAAGAACTAAGAAAGTCGGGGGTGTAATTCAGCTGGAGGCCTTGAGCTGGCCGGGCTAGTATAAGTCCTAGAGTCTGATGATCCAAGAACCAGGAATTCTGATGTCCAAGGGGAATAAAAGGTGATGTCCAGCTCAAGAAGAGAGAGAGGCCGGGTACAGTGGCTCATGCCTGTAATCCTAACACTTTGGGAGGTCAAGGCAGGAGGCTGGGTTGAGGCCAGGCATTCAAGACCAGCCTGGGCAACATACCAAGACCCCATCTCTACTAAAAATAAAATAAATAAATAAAAGAGAAAGAGAATTCACCCTTCTTCTCCTCTCCTGGCCCTCAACAAAGTGGACGATGCCCACTCATGACACAGCCCACCGATTCAAATGCTAATCTGTCCCACAAACATGTTCACAAACACACCCAGAAATCATGTTTTACTGGGATCTGGGTGAGCATCCCTTAGGCTCTGCAAGTTGATACAGAAAATTAACCATCACAGTGGGAGCATTTACACCACAGAAATTGGCAAACTAGAGCTATTGTTTTGTTGGCTGTCTAAACTTTAAAGTGTCTGGAGAAAACGTTCATAATACAGATCAGGGTTTTTCAACCATGGACCACATGATTTCTTTTCGAGGGATGCCCCCGGCCTCATGTCATTAGTGCCAGTCACATCCTTTCCTAGTTGTGACAAGCAAAAAAAAAAAAATCTCTGGATTGCCAAATGTCCTTTGAGAAACCAAATCTCTCTCTAGTGGAGAACCACTGATAAAAATTAAATTTCTTTATTGAGACAGAATTTCCCTCTGTCACCCAGGCACAATTGTGTTCAGTGGCACAATCTCGGCTCCCTGCAACCCCCACCTACTGCACTCAAGCGATTCTTATGCTTCAGCCTCCCGAGTAGACGGGACTGCAGGCAAGTGTCACCACACCTGGCTAATTTTTGTATTTTTAGTAGAGATGGTATTTTGCCATGTTGGCCAGGCTGGTCTTGAATTCCTGGCCTCAAGTGATCTGCTCACCTCGGCCTCCCAAAGAAAAATTAAATTTAAAAGTGTCGTGTCTGTACCTATTAGTAAATAGGACAAAAAAATTAAGGAAATATTCTTCTAGTATTTGAAAACGATCATGTGATGTAGTTGAGTCTCTCCTGTCATTGACAAACAAGTGAAGTTCTGACATATGTCTTTGTTGCTTTGTTGTTTCACTTTCGTCTTATTCACTGATTGAAGCAAAAATAGCAGCCAGTGTTCATGTCAGATGGAGCTGGATATGTTTCATCAATTAAAACCATAGGTTGGCTAGGGAGGCAGGAGTGCTGCAAAAATCAAGGAAAGCATTCTGGGAAGATCAATGGGCTATATGGAATTTACAATAAAGACTATTGCGCAGCTTATTAGTATTTATACATTGTGTCCTCTGCATGTTTTATGTCAGTAAAAATCATATGTATATATGTGCACACCTTTTCTTCCCGCAGAGAGGCCATACTTTAAACATTTCCAGCACAGCGCCGGCCTTGATCCACCTTCCATATTGGCTGGTTACCAGAAAACTTTTTAGCAAAGAAAGTTGGAATATCAAGAAAAAAGAGTGAAACAGATTTGCGAGAAGACACATGAAGAGTAAGCCATGAAGAATAATCTCTGGGCCCCCCCTGGATTTCCGATTCTCTACTCTGGTTATTCCCAGAGTCTGGCTTGTACCCCTGCCCCCAAAAATACCACCGAACCCTTCTACCGTATTTTGGCATTTTTAAGATACTCTCTTTTTTTACTTTTTAATGTATCTGAATTTAGGATGCATCTTACAACCAATATGTTTGTGGTGATGTTCTGTCCAGATAGTCTCTTCAGGCCAATGCACCTGTCCCCTGTCTGCTGGGAACCAGGGTTTGAGGTCACATAGCTACACCCTGCCTTGGCATGACCCCAGGCTGCAGGGACCCACCTCAGCCAAGGTAACCCTCCAGGGGGCATCCCCAACCAATGACTGAGGTAGAGACTGAAAAGCCCAGATCCATTGCCTCAACTGAACTCTAAAGGGTCATTCTATCTAGCCCCAGAGCATGCCTCTGGAGCATCACACATGGTCTCAGTTGCAACTTCTTTGAAGTTTAGCTTCTCTTTCTGCCAAACCCAGCCTTCCTCGTTTCCTCACAGATGCATCTCCAAGAGCATTCCCTAAGAAATTCAACCACTTGCTTGCAAAGTTAAGAAATGCTTTGTTCAACTCATGGGTATGCTTGTCCATTTGGTAGGAAATTATTAAATTGGCATTCTAGCTTTTACATCAGTTATTGTGAAAATGGCTAACAAGAGTTACTCCCTGGCCTGATCCAAGTCTGCTAACACTAACAGAATTGAATTCAAGAGTGTTAAAAGTTGATCGGGACGCGGTGGCTCACACCTGTAATCCCAGCAATTTTGGGAGGTCAAGACCAGTGGATCACCTGAGGTCAGGAGTTCAAGACCAGCCTAGCCAACATGGTGAAACGCTGTTTCTACTAAAAATACAAAAACTAGCCAGGCATGGTGGCGGGCACAATCTCAGCTACTCTGGAGGCTAACGCAGGAGAATGCCTTGAACCCAGGAGGTGGAGGTTGCAGTGAGCCGAGATTACGCCTTTGTACTCCAGCCTGGGCGTACAACAGCAAAACTCCACCTCAAAAAGGTAGATCTGCAAATACCAGTGAGCCCAGTGAAGCCAGGGCTGAGGCTGACACCAGCTGACAACCCGCAGTGCCACCTCCTTTTCTTGAACATTCACAGTGATCAGATGGGGAGCAGCCCCTATACCATAGCCAGTGCCCTGTTCTTGTTCCGTGCCATTTCTTGTCTGCTATTATCTGTCCTTCTATTATCTTTCTCCCAAAGCTTTTATACAATTTTGTTAGCGGTATACTTGAAATAAATGAATTAAAGGGGGAGGGCAAGAGAAAAAAGAGAAAAAATTCAAGATTAAATTAAGAAAGGAGGCCAGGCACCATGGCTCATGCCTCTAATCCCAGCACTTTGGGAGGCTGAGGCAGGCAGATTACTTGAGGTCAGGAATTCGAGACCAGCCTGGCCAAAATGGTGAAAACCCTTCTCTAACAAAAATATAAAAAATTAGCTGGGTGTGGTGGCATGTACCTGTAATCCCAGCTACTCAGGAGGCCGAGGCAGGAGAGTCACTTGAACCCAGGAGGTGGAGGTTGCAGTGAGCCCAGATTGAACCACTGCACTCCAGCCTGGGTGACAGAGCGAGACTCTGTTTCAGAAAGAGAGAGAGAGAGAAGAAAGAGAAGAAGGGAAGGGAAGGGAAGGGAGGGGAGAGGAGGGGAGGGGAGGGGAGGGGAGGGAGGGGAGAAGAAATAACCAAGAAATGCAAAAGTGCTTGAAGGGAAATGTGAGAAGGGGAGGGGAGGGGAGGGGAGAGGAGGGGAGGGGAGAGGAAGGCAAGAATGCAAAACTACTTGAAGGAAATGTGAGAAATTCTGCCTGCAACTCAATGGCAATAAACTTGAAAACCTAGAAGAAATGGATGATTTCCTACCAAAATTAGCCAAGAAAGAGGAGAAAACTTAAATAAGCAAATATAACAAAGAGAAAGCAATGTGATTGTAGACCCCCATTTATAAAGGCACCAGATAGGGATATTTTCTTGTTGAGATCTCTGTAGCCTTTGAAGAACAAATGCTTCTCACATGATTTGAGCAAGCTGTTCTCAAACTTTTTAGTCTCGGAACCCCTTTCCATATTTACAAATTCTTGAAGACCCCAAAAAGACTTTGCGTGGGTTATAGCTCTTGATATTTACCATACTAGCAATAAAAATGAAAATTCGAAAAAATTAATTCATTTAAAATCGTATAATGAACACTTTGAATATTAATCCAAACAACATGTTTTTGTGAAAAGTAACCACAGTTTCAAGAAATTTAATGAGAAAAGTGGCATTATTTTACATTGTTGCAAACTTCCTTAATGTCTAACTTAGAGGGAGAACACTGGATTCTCCTCTCTGCTTCTGCATTTGATCTGCTGCAGTATATTATGTAAAGAAAATCAGGCCTGGCGTGGTGGCTCACGTCCGTAATCTCAGCACTTTGGGATGCTGAGGTAGGTGGGCAGATCATGAGGTCAGGAGCTCAAGACCAGCCTAGCCGACATGGTGAAACCGCGTTTCTACTAAAAATACAAAAAAATTAGCCAGGCATGGTGGCGCACGCCTGTAGTCCCAGCTACTCGGGAGGCTGAGGCAGGGGAATTGCTTGGACTCGATAGGCAGAGGTTGCAGTGAGCCGAGATCATGCCACTGCACTCCAGCCTTGGCGACAGAGCAAGACACAAGAAAGAAAGAGAGAAAGAAGAGAGAAAGAGAGAGAGAGAGAGAGAGGGAGGGAGGGAAAGAGAAGGAGAGAGAGAGAGAGAAAGATGGAGTCTTGCTCTGCTGCCCAGGCTGGAGTGCAGCTCAATCTGCCTTTCAGGCTCAAGTGATTCTCCTGCCTCAGCCTCGAAATTACAGGTGCGAGCCACCATGCCCGGCTAATTTTTCTATTTTTAGTAGAGACAGGATTTCCCCATATTGGCCAGACTGGTCTTAAACTCCTGACCTCAAGTGACCCGCCTGCCTCTGCCTCCCAAAGTGCTAGGATTACAGGTGTGAGCCACCGTGCCCAGCCAGAAAAGCCTTTTATTCCCTGGGAAGACATCAAGCTCATGGTGACAGATACAACTTTCCAAAATGCTAATTTTTACCAAACGCTCACTTTGATCACTAGCAGCAAATATTGTCTGGTGTTTTCCTCAAATGATAGGCTCACTTTGTTCATTTGCAAAAAAATGTCCAGCAGATACCAACTCGGAGTAACCACAGTTTGCCTCTTGCTTATTCTTTCTAGTAAAAGCAATATTCCATGCGGAAAAAAAGCCAGTTCCGTTTGTATTCAATCGCACGATACTTTTTCTAAAGCCCACCATCACACTTTTGTATGCAGCAGGGTGCCTTATGTGTATTTCCTGTTTCATCACGTAGAATATTAAAAAGATGCTTATTCAAGTGTCAAGATTTAATAAAATTAGTAATTTCTACTGCTTTATTGAGCACATTTTTAAGTGAAACTGGCTTTTTTTTTGTTTTCTGTGAGCCTGTGGCAGTGAAGACGCTGACGGTTTGGTGCAGGTGTTTTGACTCAAGCTAATGTATCAGCAGGCTGACTGTTGTTTTTTGTACCTACCTTCAGTGCAAATGTCAACGTCGTGAAAAGGGCAGATAATGCTAGCGTTATTGTAAAAATAGCTTTGACCTCACCAATCCCCTAAATGGACCACAATTTTGAGAACTGCTGCTCTAAAACTATACCAGGCCACAGAACAATTTAGAAAGCTCTGCAGCATGTTTTATGAAGCCATTCTAAAGTTAACACTGAAGCCTGATCTAGGACCCATGAAAAAACATGCATGTATCCTCATTGCATTCATGAACCTAGATTGAAAACTGGTGCTTAAAATATTAGCAAATGGAATTGAGCAGTGCATTAAAAAACATGTTATGACTGAGTAGGGTTTATTCCAAGGAAATCTACCTAAATAATTAATTATATCAACAAATTACAAGAGAAAAAATAAACAATTATATATTTTTAAATTCTGAGAAGGCATTTAATTCAATTTTAGGGATCATTGTTAACTTTTTGAAAAACTGAGTAAAATAAATATAGGAATATATTTATTTAAATATGATTCATTTAAATACAATAAGATTATTTAACAATATTCAACAGTAGACACCACTCTAAATGGTGAAATACTAAAATAAGACGTGGCTCATCACTGTCACCATAATAATTCAATCTTGTTTTGGATATTCTATGAGAGAAATAAGAAAAAAATTAATAGTAAGTAGAAATACTAGGAAAAAGGAGATAACATTATTGCATTCTGCCAATGATTCAATCATGTTCCAAGAAAACCCTACGAGCCATTGTCTTTTTAAACTAGAATTAACAAGGAAATTTAACATAACTGTAATCAAAATAAGTTTAAAATTGATGTTTTTTCTGTATATGCAAATAATGAGATAAAGGTAGAAACAGAAAAATGTTACAGTTAAAAACTACAAAATCTTAGAAATAAAGAACAAAGAAAGTCCAGATTACATGGGAAAGATTATGAAGTGTTATTGAAGGATATAAAGCAGCAGCCAAACAAAGGAAGAGCAGAATATGTTATTGGCTAAGGAGGCAAAATAACATAAAGTCAAATTTCCAAAAAGTAATATAGAGAGTCCATGTTTCACTTATAATTCTTTTTTTTTTTTTCTTTTTTTTTTTTGAGATGGAGTCTCACTCTGTCACCAGGCTTCAGTGCGGTGGTGCAATCTCGGCTTGCTGCAGCCTCTCCCTCCCGAGTTCAAGCGATTCTCCTACCTCAGCCTCCCAAGTAGCTGGGATTACAGGTGCCCACCGCCATGCCAGCTAGTTTTTGTATTTTCAGCAGAGACGGGGTTTTACTATGTTGGCTAGCCTGATCTCGAACTCCTGACCTCAAGTGATATGCCCACCTTGGCCTCCCAAAGTGCTGAGATTACAGGCGTGAGCCACTGTGCCCGGCTTACATGGGGAAAGATTTATAAAAATTATTGAAGGATATAACGCAACACCCAAATAAAGGAATAGCAAAATGCTATTGGCTAAGGAAGCAAAATAACATAAAGTCAAACTTCTAAAAAGTAATATAGAGAGTCCATGTTACACTTACAATTCTTATGGCACACGGTTCTGTAACAGAAGAAACTGATTTTAAAGATCATATGGAAGTATAAATTTCCTATAATAGTCATAAAAATTATGGAAAAGCATAGTGAGTTTTTGCTTCTGAGATAGAAGGCTAACTGCTATAAGACCTGCTCTCCTACCATAAACAATTAGCAAAAAAACACAGACAAAATATATAAAACAACTATTCTTAGACATTTGATAACTAACAGCAAAGGGCTTCTCTTCTCTTCCCAGAAAGAAGAGAAAACACAAAAGGTGATCCCTACCTCATGGATTCCAGGATTCTTGGAATCCTTGAAGCAGTTTCCGGGATACAGTACACATAGGGGAAACCCAAACAGAACCCACTTGTCTCACTGAACAGAGGGAAAAGAAATCGAAGTTCTGGGAGACTGAAGAGGTGAAATCTGGGGCAGAGTACTGGAAATGAGAGAGGGGCACGGAGGAAGATCTCCAGAGATCTCCAGTGGGAGTACCTTCAAATCCGTCACTGAATCCTGAGATGCATATGTTTGGGTGAAACTCCAAAGACCAGATCAAGAACTATAATTCAGCAATGGGACACACCATGCCCAGGGCTCACCTAAGAATAGGCATATATGAGGCATAGGACAGAGTCCTCCAAAGGGAATTATCCAAGTAATGGGACTCAATTATCCTTAGACTAAGTTGCTGTTCTAACTCATCCTAACAAAGCTTAAAAGCACGTTTCAAAAGGATCGAACAAATTCTAAGTGACTTAACTACATGTCAGATCAAAGGCAAATATTTTTAAAGGAATACAGCGGAATGTAGCACCCAAAAATATAAAAACTCTTGGCACCCTGACTGTGAATCTCCCCAAATGTCAGAAATATCTCTCAAGACACTGTTACAGACCACATTTCACCCAGTTTAGTATGCCTTTTTTCACATTTTAACTTCTGTGAAAAGGGGACACATGTTTTCAATTGATAGCATCATCCAGTTATAATTGGGAATGTTTATTTTTCCTTCTTAGTGATGAATTTTTTTAATGGTACACTTCTTTTTAAACCAGACCAATTACATCGGAATCTCTGAATAAATAGCCGTCATAGAGTCAATAAAATACAGGATGGCTGGCCAGAAGATGCAGAGAATTTTGCTTTGGCTTTCAAGGTTAAGAAAGCAGAAGTGAGAATCAAGGCAGAAATGGAAGCCTGGAACCCAAGTCCTGGATCTCCATGTTATGTTTGAAATTAATAGCCTTGTTCCACCTACTCTTATCTCCAGCTAGGGCTGAAGTGGTACCAACAGCCTTTGAAGTAGGAAGTCATAGACAGAGCTGAAGTTGATGGTGGAAGGGTAAGAGCAGGTTTCACCAGCCGCAGGTGGCAGCACAAACAGAAACAACCAATGGATGGTCTTGGGCTTGGCTGGCTTAGGAAGAGTGTGGCTGGCTAATTGCACTACGAAATTAGGTAACTTGCCACGGGGCTCTTATGAAATCGGGAACTTGCTGCAGTGTTATAAATGAGACAGGGCCTCAGTATTATAATTACTTCATCTTTCTGTACGTCAGTTTCCTCCTCTGCAGAATGGGAAATAGTAGCAGTACCTTCGTAAGAGAATTAGTGTGTTGATTAAAACAAGATATCTAGAAGTAGGCATGGTGGCTCATGCCTGTAATCCCAGCACTTTGGGAGGCCAAAGCAGGTGGATTACGAGGTCAGAAGTTCAAGACCAGCCTGGCCAAGATGGTGAAACTTCGTCTCTCCTAAAAATACAAAAAATTAGCCAGACATGGTGGCATGCACCTGTAATCCCAGCTACTCGGGAGGCTGAGGCAGAGAATTGCTTAAACTCGGAAGGCGGAGGTTGCCATGAGCCAAGATCACACTACTGCACTCCAGCCTGGGCAACAGAGTGAGACACCATCTCGGAAAAAAAAAAAAATATATGAGATACCTATAGTGGGCTAAAACAGTGCCTGGCATATGGTAAATACTCAATAATTTTATGTATGATTATATTCATTTCTGTGTTTTACAGTTCATCCATCCGTTCTTTCATTATTTCAACAAACATTTATTTAGCACTGATGATGGTAGGAGCTGAATAGTTCATTGCATTTTGTTAATGTTGATGTCTTTTTAATCTCCTCAGAAACAACCAGTGCCAAATGCCAATTCCTCATAATTCCTACTTACCCTCCTCAGTATATTTTATTTCTGTTTCATCCTCCTACCAGTGAAAAGATTAGGTAAAATAGGGCCAGAGTTTCTACTCTTTACAGTAAAAAAAAAAAAAATGCTACTGATTCATCACAGAAAATACCAGATTTCAGCATGTCAACAATTATCTAGAAAAACACACAAGCCTGAAAAAAAGAGAAGTAGAAAATGGCTTTGTCACTTAAAGAAGTGTAATATTAGGCCAGTAATTTGCAAAATACAGATCATACTTTACTTAACCAACAGAGATTTTGATGCAAAAAAAATGAGATAAAGTATTTCAAAATGTATACATTTAATATTATAAACAGACCCTAAATCAGAGTAAGTTTCTGCTATCAAACATAATTTTGATTGCTGAAGATGTTTAATAATTTAATATATTTACATAGTAACTTTCTACTAAAGAACTCCCAAGGCCAGGTGGGGTAGCTCACGCCGAGAGTCCCAGCGCTTCAGGAGGCAGAGACGGGCAGATCACGAGA
>NW_016107376.1:6463101-6465874 GCF_001604975.1 Cebus imitator
AAAAAAAAAAAAAAAAAAAGAAAGAAAAAGAAAAGAATCCCTAAATTTCAGTCGCAAAATTTTTCAGAGATAAGGGACAGAATGTTGAATATCATGACATTCATATGAATATTATCACGGTGATCCCACTATGCTTTATTTGTACTTCTCTTATTGTGTTTAATAGTCTACTTTTTAAAATATATTTCTGTGATTATTTAAGCCAACTTTTGCATCATGCCTTTCTTGAAAGCAAGAGCTATTACAGCCCCGCTAACGGCAGTAATAGGCTGATGGTCTCAGTTCCCACCTCATGATCCTGCCCTGAAATGGCTCCCTAGCCCATCTTTCCACCTTCACTGCCGCTGCTCAGCTTCCTCCAAACATTACACCCATTTTCTTTTTTTATTTTCAACTGTAACCACCACATACTTTGTTTTTCTTCTTCATAGATCTCCATTTGCCGCTCATCCTTATTCTTTCTAGTGTTTTGTCGCCTGTATTGGTCTGTTCTTTCATTGCTATAAAGAAATACCTGAGACTGGGTCATTTACAAAGGAAAGAGCTTTGATTGGTTCACAGTTCTTCAGGCGGTACAGGAACCATGATGCTGGCATTTGCTCGACTTCTGGGGAGACCTCAGGAAGCTTCCAATCATGATAGAAGGCAAAGTGGGAGCAGGCACATCTTAAATGGCCAGAGCAGGAGCAGGGGTGGGAATGGGTACCACACACTTTTAAAGAATGAGATCCCACAAGAACTCACTCACCATTCTGAGGATACTACCAAGGGGGATGATGCTAGACCATTCATGAGAAATCCACCCCTGTGATACATTCACCTCCTACCACCTCCAACCCTGGAGATTACAATTCAATAGGAGATTTGGTGGGGATGCAGATCCAGACTGACAGAGCAGGAGCACCGTCATCTTGGACAAACACTGCTATTTTAAGTTCCAGCTCCCTTTCTAACCTCATCCATTTCAAGGAAATCACTTCTAACAACAAGCAGCCAGAAAGAGCAGACAGTAAAACACAGGTAAGACAGCTCAGGCCCAGAAGGAGTGGGGAAAGTCTCTTGGATAAACACCAAAGGTCACAGTCATACAATGGGCCCCAGTAAAACAGTGGGCCCTAATAAGCACATTCCCTTCCCTTTAGGTGCACTAAGATAGGCAACCTAAAAGCAGCCTGGTGGGAGGGAGGAGGAGTACGCCTGCAGCTGCAGAAAGACGTATGGGAACAGACATAAAACTCTCCCTCCTACGTAAGCAAAACAAAGAGACACAGAAACATTCCCAGCCTGGGATAAGCTCTCCCACCTGAACTCTTAAAAACTCTTAGTCTGTAAGAGAGAGTGCTCCTGACCTAACTGGGCCAGAAGCCCCTCTCAGGTTTATTCTTTAAAATAAACCTGTCTTTGATTGTTGAATCACTTTTTGTGCTTCTTTCTTCCTTCCTCAACTCTTGCACAAACCATATCATCCGCGAACTGTTACCTCAATGACTACGGTTCTTCCTCTCCCTCCATGACCCTTCCCTGATGTTTCCACACTTTCCCGCTCTCTGCTCTCTTGGCCTCATTCCCTCGCCGTATCACTTGCCCAGCTTTCTTCTGAATTCCCACAGTGGGTTTTAGCCCTGTTGAACGATCTCTATTGCCTATGGGAGGAAGCTGGGTGCTGAGGAGCAGTTTCTTGTCAGCCCTGGAGAAGTGGTCAGGTGAGAACTGGACCAGTTGAGGAGGAAGACCCACACGTGTCTTCCACACTGGACAAGGGGGGATAGCAACAGGCAGGTAATAGAGAATTTGGGCCATTGTCAAAATACTAAACAGACTGTGCAGTGGCTCATGCCTGTGATCTCAATACTTTGGGAGACTGAAGCAAGAGGACAGCATGCGATCAGGAGTTCAAGACTAGCCTGGGCAACAGAGTGAGACCCCTTCTTTACAAAATACTTAAAGATAGCCAGGTGTGGTGATGCACATCTGCAGTCCCAGCTACTTGGGAGGCTGAAATGGGAAGATCACTTGAGCCCAGGAGGTCAAGGCTGCAGTGAGCCATGATTGTACCACTGTACTCTAGTCTAGATGGCAAAATGAGTCCTTGTCTCAAAAAAAAAAAAAAAAAATCCAAGTGGAAGAGGTAAGTCAAGAAGAACAGCCTGCAAGTTCATGGATTCAGGCAAGAGGAGACATGTTAGAGTCAGGGACAGAGAGAGAGGAAACATAGGTTAAAAAATGCAGACATCAGGCCAGGCATGGCAGCTCACACCTGTAATCCCAGCACTTTGGGAGGCCAAGGCGGGTGGATCATGAGGTCAGGAGTTCAAGACCACTCTGGCCAAGATGGTGAAACCGCATCTCTACTATAAAAAATACAAAAATTAGCCAGGTGTGGTGGTGGGCACCTGTAATCCCAACTATTCAGGAGGCTGAGGCAAAGAATTGCTTGAACCCAAGAGATGGAGGTTGTAGTGAGCTGAGATCACACCACTGCACTCCAGCCTGGGCCACAGAGCAAGATCCCATCTCAAAAAAAAAAGAAAAAAGAAAAAAGCAGACATCAGAATCCATGAGCAAAACAGTTAGACAAGTGTATTCTTTACAGCTTCTTGGTTTCAATGATATTTGACACTCTTTTTTTGCTGTACCCTGTCTGTCTTTTTTTTTTTTTGGGTTTTTGTTTCGCTCTTGTTACCCAGGCTGGAGTGCAATGGCGCGATCTCAGCTCACCGCAACCTCCACCTCCTGGGTTCAGGCAATTCTCCTGCCTCAGCCTCCTGAGTAG
>NW_016107376.1:6466042-6477646 GCF_001604975.1 Cebus imitator
TCTTGACCTCGTGATCCACCCGCCTCGGCCTCCCAAAGTGCTGGGATTACAGGCTTGAGCCACCGCACCCGGCTACCCTGTCTGTCTTAAAGCATTCACCTATAAGTGCTTTCTGACTGTGTTCTCTATAGACTTTTCTCCTGTCACTAGATATGGACTTTGTGGGGTAAAAAAGGTGAAAATTGCTGTGATGCTATAGTTCCTACAGTAGATGGTGGGCTATGTGTTAGTTTCTTATTTGTGATTCCTATTAGCAGGATCGGGGTGAAACTCTCCAACCTGAGGACGTAATGCCAGGTGCTATAGGAGGTGGGCGGGACCAGGCAGAATTGTTAATTCAGAGAGGCAGAAGCAGAAATAATGCAAGGAGCAAATCCAAGTTGTGAAGAGAGCTCTGAAGTCTGTGCCCGAAGGGCAGCATCACTCATGACATAAGAGGGACAAGTAGGCTGGGCACGGTGGCTCACACTTTTAATCCCAGTACTCTGAGGGGCCAAGGCAGGTGGATCACCTAAGGTCAGGGGTTCAGGACCAGCCTGGCCAACATGACGAAACCCTGTCTGTACTAAGAATGCAAAAATTAGCTGGGCACGGTGGTGCATGCCTGTAATCCCAGCTACTCGCGAGGCTGAAGCAGGAGAATCCCTTGAATCCAGGAGGGAGAAGTTGCAGTGAGCCCAAACTGTGCCACTGCACTCCAGCCTGGGCGACAGAGCAAGACTCTGTCTCAGAAAAAAAAAAGAGGACAAGTTCAGGACCATAAACAGGAAGAAGGGCAAAGGGGTCAAGATCTGATGGGACCAGAAGAATTTTCACAAAGCAGAATGCAATCATGAAAGAAATACTTGGTATTCTAGGCTGTGCACAAAGTATCAGAGCAGGAGTCCATTAGCACTGAGCATTGGACTCATGTGCTAGGGGTACCTGGTCAGCTGAAAGACGCACTGTAAAGTAATCTCCTCCAATAGGTTGCTCCTATTAGACAGGGTTTCCAGTCTGGGTTTTCTTGATGGAAGTTGGAGTTGCTCTCTGAGGTGCATATGAGTATCCTGTGAGCAACCTCTAATCTGTGCCCCTGCACTCACTGATCCAGAGTTGTAAGTGGTCTTGGCAGCTGTAGGCTGCATCAATCTCACTCATCATTTACTTGGAGCCACACATGAGATTGCTAGGGTGGGTGTTCAGAGTGTGTTATAGAGGACGGATGTGGAAATTTGGGGTGGCATAGCATGCATGAGGGGAACTGAACATGGGGCACAATAACAGCTATAAACTTTGTAATTATGAAGAGTTCTGGACTCTCTTGTAAGGACAGGTGTGAGCTATGTGGAAAGAGAGCTGGGAGACCACCGGTCTGAATTATCCCCCCTGCTATTTTGTACTAGTTGACTGTGGCCTTGGGTTGTCCAATCCCTTGTGGTGCTCAAGGGATACATGTCCCTTGGCAGCCTGAGATCCCGCATAGATTTAACCAGTAGCCAGCCTATTATCCAGAGGTTCTGGATAATATTGGGAAGAGGTGGTGGAAAAACCACTGATAGCACAAAAGGGAGTATTCAGGAGAGATGGGCTGAGAGCCGTTATCTAGAAATTCATTAATTATTTTTAAACTTCCCACTTACCTGTTTGCTACAGTTTAGATGTTTGTTGCCCAAGCCTCATGTTCAAATTTCATCCCGAACGTTGGAGGTGGAGACTAATGGGAGGTGGTTGGGTCATGGGGGTGGATCCCTCATGAACGGCATGGTGCATCCTCCCAGTAATGAGAGTTCTCACTCTATTAGTTCATGTGAGAGCCAGCAACTCCTCTCTCCTGCTTTCTCTCTCACCACGTGATCGCCACATGCTGGTTCCCCTTCCCCTCCTGCAGTAAGTGGAAGCTTCCTGAGGCCTCACCAGAAGCAGATGCTGGTGCCGTGCTTCTTGTATAGCCTGCAGAACTGTAGCTTGCAGAGCCAAGTAAACTTTTCTTTATAAATTATCCAGTCAGGTGTTCCTTTATAGCAACATACATGGACTAAGACATGTTAATCTTTGCCATCCTTAAGATAGATATACAAGGAATGCTGTTTCCAGCCTCTTCTGAAAATCGTTGCACATATACCTCAATAAATTCTGTAGCTGCCTAAGAGCGTCTAGATGCTGGATGAGAGTGGCATCTAAACTGTCCTAGGAGAGCCATGAATGCAGGCAGCATTTCAGAACATGTCAAGTTGTAACATAAAGTGTCTTTGTGCACAGTCCTGTCCTGACCTCCCCCAAATGGAGGTACAGGATCCACTCAGAGGCCAGCACCCTTCTTCCTCAGCAGCAACTTGGTGAGGTTAAATGACGGCAAAATAGCTCTACTGATAGTTCTTCCTTGACCTCCTTGCAATGATTCCACGATCCTACAAAATGGCAATACCATACCCTGAGCTGATAGAGACACAGCATGGTTGAGTAACTTGCCCATGATCACACAGCTATGAGCACCAGGCCCAGAACTTCAAACCAGGTTAATACTGCCTCAAGGTAGAGATGAGAAACAAGCAGTATTAAGGGGGGAAAACATTCCAGTTATGGTTAGGGCTTGTTGACTTCAACATTAGTTCCTATGGTGCCCCCCCTCCCCGCCGCCGCGCCAGAGAAAGGGAAAATGAGTACAAAGTACGGGCACCTGGTGGCCTGGGAGGCAGCTGGGGCCCAGCTATGGTAGAAATCAACGTAAATCCAATGCATAAATTTCCGGTAAGTAAGTCTTCTTGGGGTGCCTGGAAGACGATGTTTTGTTGTCTGTTTTTCTTTTCTCATCAACGGCCTCAACTGCCAAAGGCAGGTTTAGCTTGGCCCTTGGTGAAAAAAGAAAAACAAACAACGTGACTTTCTCAGCACGACTATTTACCCTCTCCTGAGGTTCATTCTAGGACCTAGGAGATATCAGGGAACCAATACATTTACCAAAATGATCACTTAAATTAGAGATGGAATTACTCTAAATAGGAGGTTAGAATCACACAATCTTTACAACGAATATAACCATATTATAGGAATTTGGAAACTAGAGAAAATAAAATCATGCATAATTCTAATCTATCACACAATCACTGTTACCACTTGACAGAATGTGGGTGCATATTGTAATTGCATGTGTATAGATTTTGTAATAATTGTGCAACCTATTATTTTGCATCCTGCTTTTGTCTTTTACTTGATATCATATCACATCCATTTCCCATTTTGATTCACAGTCTTCATCATGGCTTCGCTAGTTATGTAATATTTCATTAAGTGGACTATAACCAGAATTTATTTAAATCATTCCTGTGTTGCTGGATATTTAGGTCATTGCAAGCTTTTGCTATTACAAGTTATTCTGCAGTGAACATCTTTATGCAAATAGCATCTTATTTGCATAAAGTATTTTAGATTCATTACTTCTCATGTTCACTACTACCCTAGGCCAGGTCTTAAGCATGAAATACCTCAATTAATGGATTAACACATGAGCCAGTGTCCCCTGCTTTTTCTACTTCTTTTTTTTTGAGATAGAGTCTCCCTCTGTCGCCCAGGCTGGAAAGCAGTGGCATGATCTTGGCTCACTGCAACCTCCACCTCCCAGGTTCAAGCAATTCTCCTGCCTCAGCCTCCCAAGTAGCTGGGACTACAGACACACACCACCATGTCTGGCTAACTTTTTACACTTTTAATAGCGATGAGGGTTCACCATGTTGGCCAGGGTGTCTTGAACTCCTGAGTTCAAGTGATCCACCCGCCTCGGCCACCCAAAGTGCTGGGATTACAGGCATGAGCCACCACACCTGGCCTGGTTTCTGATCTATCCCGCACAGCACTAGGAGATTAATCATCCCAAAATGCCTCGTTCATCTTGTCACGTTTTTACTTAAGATATTCTTTATGCTTATCTCTCTATCTTCTGTGTGCTGTGATTTGATTACTCTTTCCTAACACTTGCAGACCAAAATGTGAAGCACGTTGTACCCCAGAGGCTCCCCATCAGGGACGAGGAAATGAAATGGAAACATGGAGACTGGAACCAACCCAGAAACAAGGTTGGGCTCCAGGATTCATGTCACAGTATCCACCAGAGCAAGAGAAATTTGGGCACAGTTCAAGTTGGACCCACCCAGGAAGTCTCTCTTGCTAAGTGAGGGCACAGCTTCAATAGTCACTGAGTAGCAGCAGCAACTTGTCAGGCAGAACCAGAATCAGAGTCCAAGGGAAGTCTATTCAAGTTGCAATACACTTAGAACTAGAATGAACGGTGTCAGACACCCTGGGGCACAGAAGTTGGCAAAAGCTAGACAGGAAATCCCAACCTAGCCAAATAGGTCTAGGTTTGTGTCATGGCTCCAGAACCACCAGGTTGCTAAAATGCAAACAGGAAACCAGGGCTGAAGCCCAGTTGTATAAGCTAGGGAAGGTCACAGACGGCAAGCCGCAAGCGGCTTATAAGAAGTCAGGTTGGAGGGACGCATCAATATTAAATGTCTGTCTTAGAGCCACAGACCAGGTTTACGGCTAGCAGACCCGGATTCTGAATCTGAGAAAATCTATTATCCAGAGTATGCAAGAGACAGCTTGCGGAGGTAGGTGCCCACTATCTGCAGCAGGCAGAGACTGACATCCAGAGTGACCCTCCAACCAAAAACAAAATAAATAAAAACATATATCTATGTATATAGAATCAAATGTGTATGTATGATACAGTCCACCAACCTGGTGGAATAAACTTTATTAGCATTCCTTTCTTTTGAAGGCATTATCATTGTTAAAAGATATATAGAGGTCTGGATGCAGTGGTTCATGCCTGTAATCCTAGCACTTTGGAAGGCCAAGGTAGCTGGATCACCTGAGGTCAGCAGTTCGAGACCAGCCTGGCCAACATGCTGAAACCCCATCTCACCTAAAAAACTAAAAATACAAAAATTAGCTGGGCATGGTGGCAGGCACCTAGTATATAATTTTTAGACATTGTTGAATTTGATTTGCTAATATTTTGTCGAAAAGGACTGGTGTTTAAGCAGCAATAAAACATAACAATCCACATCAGTTTGTGCAAAACAGTTTTTTGCATTTTCTATATAGCAGAATGATTAAACAAGCATGTTCATTAGGACTACGTATACAAGGATATAAAGCAGTAGAGTTTTGTTTACATAATGATATCTGGCTGTGCTGGCTCATGCCTGTAATCCCAGCACTTCGGGAGGCGGAGGCAGGCAGATCACCTGAGATCAAGAGTTTGTGATTATCCTGGCCAACATGGTGAAACCCTGTCTCTAGTAAAAATACCAAAAAATTAGCCAGGCATGGTGGGGTGTGCATGTAATCTCAGCTACTTAAGAGGCTGAGGCAAGAGAATCGCTTGAACCCGTGAGGCAGAGGTTGCAGTGAGCCAAGATCATGCCATTGCACTCCAGCTTGAGCAACAAGAGCGAAACTCTGTCTCACAAAAAGAAGAAGAAGAAGACTGAACAGGAGGGAAATAACAGATTAGGATTAACAATAAAATAAATCAATAAAATAAAATTTAGGAAAATGGAAAATAGATGATCGAGTGGTAAAAGAAGGCAGGAGAAAGCCAAAAACCTACAGCTTTGTTAGCAAATTCTTTTGTTTATATTTCCTGCAGATGGATATTCTCCTGCACAGTCAAAGCGCTGCCATTAAAATCAGGAAATTGACATTAATACATTACTACTACTTAATCCTTCTATCCTATTTAAATTTCTAGTTGTCCCAATAATGTCTTTCACACAAAAGGAGCCGGTCCACAATTATACATTGCATTTATTGGTCATACCTCTTTAGTCTCCTTCAGTCTGAAGTTATTCTTTATTCTTCCCTTGATTTGCATGACCTGGACAATTCTGATGACTATAGAACAGTGACTTTTAGGAATATCCCACCATTTCGGTTTTTCCAATGTTTCCTCGTGATTAGATTTGGGTTGTGAATCTTTGACAGGAATATTGTGGAAGTGATGTGTTCTCATGCTATTCTTCTAACAGGGGGTTCTGATTTCTATTTGTCCTATTAACCAGTGATATTGAGGTAGAAGACAAAACTGGACTCCAGAGGTGGGGCTCAGATTCTGGACCAAATTGAGAACTAGCTAAAAGAGGTTCCCAGGGGAAGCAGCTTTCCATAAAGCACACCCACCTGTATGCCATATCCATTTACCATTGCCATGGCAACACCTGGACGTTACAAGGCCTTTCCATGGCGACGACCTGATGACCTGGAAGTTACCAACCTCATCCTAGGCATTTCTGCATAAATCATGCCTTAATTTGCATATAATTAAAATAGGTAGAAATAAAGGTACAGAATCTCCTCTGAGCTGCTTCTCTGGGCACACTGCCTGTGGGGTAACCCTGCTCCACAAGGAGCTGTACTTTCCCGCTGCTGAACACTGCCACGTTGCTGTTTAATATCACTGGCTCACCCGTGAATTATTTCCCAGGTAAAGCCAAGAACCCTCCCGGGCAAGCCTCAATGTTGGGGCTTGGCTGTTCTGCTTCAGTATTATGTTTGATCATTCGATTAAGAAGGTGTTGGCCACGATTCTCCACTGTAAAGTGACTGTTTTTCTCTGTGGAATTAATGTTTTAATTACCTGAAAACATGAGTCTTTGAAGAGGTAAAGTAAATCTATGTAAATATCTCTTCCTTATCTTTCAGTTAATTCACACATTTCTTTATACCAAATATGGACTCATGGATTCCTGTTTTATCTGATGAGTTATAATTTGTTACAATTTTTTTTTTTGAGACAAATTCTCACTCTGTGTTGCCCAGGTTGGAGTGCAGTGGTGCAATCTCTGCTCACTGCAACCTCCACCTCCTGGGTTCAAGTGATTCTCCTGCCTCAGCCTCTCGAGTACCTGGAATTACAGGCATATGCCACCACAACCAGCTAATTTTTGTATTTTTAGTAGAGACAGGGTTTCACCATATTGGCCAAGCAGGTCTCAACCTCCTGGCCTCAAGTGATTTGCCCTCCTTGGCCTCCCAAAGTGCTGGGATTATGGGCATGAGCCACTGTGTCCGGCCACAGTTTGTTAATGATTACTATTAATTTGGATGTCACTTGTCCTAGATTTGGCTGGGGGAGCCCATTCCAGGTGGATTCTATGCCCCTTTAACAGAGCCCCATCATTATTTGGGGACTTCCTTACTTCCTTGCACAAAACTTTTTGGCTCATTTTGTACATCCCCTGCTCCAGTCTTCAAATCATTGATTTTGTCAAAAAGCCTCGTTTTTTTTTTTTGTTTTTTTTTTTTTTGGTTAAGAATGGTTTTCAGAAAGCAAGGTTGAGTCTTTAGGTGTGCTACTATTGGAGTATTGACATTTTCAAGTCTTGTCAGAGGGCAGAACTAGAAATTACATGTATGTATATATATATCTACAAGTATATACACATATTCATAGATATATACACAGGTGTATGGGCAGAACTAGAAATTACATGTATGTGTTTATATATCTACAATTATATACATATATTCATGAATATATACACAGGCATATACAAATATACATATAAATACATGTAGTACATGTATATCTATCTATCTTTCTATAAAGTCATGAATTCACACCAGTTCCAACTCTACTGGTTCATTCTTGCCTTCTGCTTCCCATATGTGTAATTCCCTTCTCTGACAATGAGAAAGCCAGTCCCCATTATCATGAATATTCTTATTTGTTTATTTAGACAGACAGACAGACAGACTCACACTCTGTTGCCCAGGCTGGAGTGCAGTGGTAAGATCTCGGCTCACTGCAACCTCTGCACCCGGCCAGTAAACTTATTTGTTAACGCCTCCTGAGTTCAAGTGATTCTCCTGCCTCATCCTCCTGAGTAGCTGGCAATACAGGCACCTGCCACCAAGCCTGGCTAATTTTTGTTTTTTTTAGTAGAGACAAGGTTTTACCATGTTGCCCAGGCTAGACTGGTCTTGAACTCCTGACCTCAAGGGATCCTTCCACCTTGGCCTCCCAAACTGCTGGGATTACCAGCATGAGGTACCATGCCCAGCCTTTTTTGAATTTTAGAGATAGGGTCTCCCTTTATTGCCTAGCCTGGTCTTGAACTCCTGGCTTCAAGTGATCTTCCTGCCTCAGCCTCCCAAAGTGCTGGGATTACAGGCATGAACTACCATGCTCAGACTGTGAAAATATTTTTAATAATAAATTCAATGTATTTTAAAAGGGTTGTTGCAATTTTTTATTTCATATTGTGCCAACTTAAGTTTTACTTTTTAAGGAACTTGACCATTTTAACTAAAACTTGTTAATACGTCAACCTAAGGTAGTTCACAATATTTTCTTATCCTTCAGTGCCAATAAGATCTATAGTGATATCCATAACGTCTTTCATTCCTGACACTGGAAATGTGTGTTTTCTCCCTTTTTATCTTAATACATCTTGCTGGAATTGTATCTATTGTATTAATCTTTTCAAATAATTACCTTTGGCTTTTTTATAATTTTCTTTATAGATTGCTTCTGGAGTTTCTTTCCCATTGATATCTGCTTTTTACTATTTCCTTCTTGCTTGGGTTGAATTTGCTTGTCTTTTTGTAGATTCTTAAACTGGAATCTTAGATAATTTATGTTAAGCTTTTCTTGCTGTCTAATATTAGCATTTAAAGATGTAAATGCAACCCACAGATTTTTTATGTTGTATTTTCATTAAGTTTGTAATATTGTCTCATTTCCCTTACAATTTATTTTTTGCCTTATGTGTTACTTAAAAGTGTGTTGCTTAATTTTTAATTATTTGGGAATTTCCTAGATATCTTACTGTTATTGATTTATAATTGAATTCTGTTGTGGTCAGAAAACATACTCTTTCAGGATCCAATCTTTATCAACAATTTATTGAGACTTGTTTGATGACCCAGCATTTAGTCCATCTAAGTGAACATTTTATTTGCACTTGGAAGGAATGTGAATTTTCCACTTGGCCATAGTGTTCCAGAGGTGTCATTTAGGTCAAAGTGATTAATGTTATGGTTTAGATCTTCTGTAGCCTTATGGATTTTTTTTTTTTTGGTCTCCTAGTTCTATCAATTATTGAGAGAGATATGCTAAAATCTTCAGCCATAATTATGGATTTGTCTATTTTTTATTGCTGTAATCCTGACAGTTTGTATTTCATATATTCTGAAGCTCTGTTATTTAGCACATAGTCATTTATAAGTGTTTGGTCCTCCTGATGTACTTACACTCCTGTCATTTTGAAATGTCTCTCTTCTTCTCTGCTAATGCTCCTTGTCTTGAATTCTATTTCGTTTGATATAAACACAGCCACTCCAAATTTTTTTAGGCTGACTGATTTCGTGGTATATTTTTTCTATCCTTTGACTTTCTTTCTTTTTTTTTTTTTNTTTCATTTATTATTTTTTTATTTTTTGAGAAGGAGTCTCACTTTGTTACCCAGGCTGCAATGCAGTGGTGCGATCTTGGTCACTGCAACCTCCGCCTCTTGGGTTCAAGCGATTCTCCTGCCTCAGCTTTCCGAGTAGCTGGGACTAAAGGTGCATGTACACCAAGCTAATTTTTGAATTTTTAGTGGATATGGGGTCTCACCATGTTGGCCAGGCTGGTCTCAAACATCTGACCTCAGGTGATCCACCTGCCTCAGCCTCCCAAAGTGCTGGGATTACAGGTGTGAGCCACTGTGCCTGGCCCATCCTTTTACTTTCAAACTATTGGTGTCTTTGTACTTAAAGTGTGAAAGTGTGCCTCTTCTAGACAGAGTTAACTCATGCTTTTTCAGCAAGTCTGATAACTACTGCCTTTTAACTGGAATTTTTTTCATTTATGTACATTATTTACAGAGTTAGATTTAGGTGTACATTTTGCTATTTGCCTTCTATTTGTCCATTTTTTTGTTCCTCTCGTCCTCCTTTCTTGCCTTCTTTTAGATTTTTCAAATATTTCATAGTATTCCATTTTTATTTTTCTGTTGACGTTTTTTGCTATGTCTTTTACACTTGTTAGTAGTTGTTTTAAGGATTTCAATAGACATCTTTAATTTGTCACAAACTGCTAAGGGTTTATACTGTTCTACTTCACATAAAATTTAGAAACCGTATACTATAGTTTTATTTACCACTCCCTAAAACTTTGCGAGATTTTTGTCATAGTACATCTACTTATGTTATAAACCCCATAATACAGTGTTATAATTTTCCATTAAACAATCCTATGGTTTTTTAAAAGAAATTCAGAAAACCAAAATATACATACTCTTATATTTACCCAAATATTTATCATTTCCTGTGTTCCTTATTATTTTCATTGGATCCAAGTTGCCATCTAGTGTCGTTCTTCCAACTTGAAAAATTCCCTTTAGCATTTCCCATAGCACAAGTCTGCTGGTGACACATGTTCTCAGCTTTTATCCAAAAATAACTTTATTTTACTTTCCTTTTTGCAAGAAAAATCTTGCTGCATACAGAATTCTCAGTTGGCAGTTGGGTTTCAGTACTTAAAGATGTCATACAACTGTCATCATGGGTTTGGTTCCCTGGGAGACAGACTCCAATATAGAGTTTATCCAACAGATGTTTACTAAGGAATTTCCTTGCCATCAAAACCTGTGGGAAAAAGAAGTAACAGTAGTCAGAAGAAAAAGTTCATCTGTGATGCCCTCCCTATAACAGGTTCAGCTGACCACGTGGGGACATCTGGAGCAAGAACGGCCCTTCAGATACGTCTTGCCTTGGAGCAAGATGGTCGGCCCCCATCGACTGATCCTTGACTGTAGGCACCTCAAGAAGGGGTATGACGTAGAGTGAGGCAATTCTTGACAGCTGAGGCAATTCCTAAAGAAGTGGACAACTGAAATGTGTCTGCTAACAGCACTCTTCACAGCTGGGGCTACAGGTTTTTCACTGGGTGTGCATCCTAGTTTTCTGACCCTATTGTTCCTGATGAGAAGTCTGCCGTCATTTGTGTTACTGTTTATGCAGTGTATAGAGGTGGGATTTTTTTTTTTCCTGGCTCCTTTCTTTTTTTCTTTGTAATTCAACAGTCCGCCACGTCCGTAGTGTAGTTTTCCTTGCATTTCTTCTGCTGTGGTTAACTAACCTTTTGGATCTGTAAGTTTATGTTTTTACTAAATCTGAGAGGCTTTGGCCGCTATTTCTTCAAATATTTTTTTCTTCCCTCTTTTCTCCCTCTTCTCTAATTCTGGCAGTCCAATTTCATGTGTTGACTGCTTGGT
Source organism: Cebus imitator (assembly GCF_001604975.1). Lineage (NCBI taxonomy): Eukaryota > Metazoa > Chordata > Mammalia > Primates > Cebidae > Cebus > Cebus imitator. The sequence goes on from NW_016107376.1 coordinate 6,477,289, forward strand.
ATTACTTAGAGTTCCCTGAATATCTATTCATATATCTTCTATCTTTTCCTGCTCTTTGCTTGAATTTGGATAATTTCCATTCATTATTTTCAAATTCACTGACTCTCGTGCCACCTCCAGTCTGCCATTAAATATGTCCAGTAAATTTTTCATTTTATTTACTGTATTTTTCATCTAAAATTTTCATTTGTATCTTTCCATTGTTTCCATTTTGCTGCTAAGATTCTCCATCTGTTAATTTACTATGTATATTTGCCTGTGACTCTTTGAACAGTCTTATAATAGTTGCCTTAAAATTCTTGTCTGCTAATTACCACCTAAGGTTTGGTTCTCATTGACTGGTTTTTTTTTTTTTTTT
>NW_016107376.1:6477711-6500340 GCF_001604975.1 Cebus imitator
TTTTTTTTTTTTCTTTTGCATACATATCACATTTTCTTATTTCTTATGTGTTTACTCATTTCTTATCATATACTAGACACAATGAATGACCCATTTTAGAGATTCTAGATTCTGTTACATTGCTAAGAAGAGTGTTGATTTATGTTCTAGTAGAGAATTAACTTTAATTTGCATATTCAGTTTTCCAACAAGAATTTGAGCAATGTATATGCAGATTTGGGGGCTTGCTGCCTCTATGCAGCCCTCCCTTCTAAAATTATCCCCAACTTCCTAGCTGCTTTTCAATCCTGAACACTGAACTCTGACACCACAGTCCAGTAAGGCTGCAACTTTCTTTATCCTGAGCCACCTGTTGGATTAGTGAACATCTCAGGGCAAAAACTACGAACTCAAAAATCACACTGGTATAGTTTCAACCTTTTAAGGGTAGACTTTTCTCCAATTTTTGCCTGCTTTCAGTCTCCGTCTGGTGTCTTCAGGTAGGTGATTTTTAATATTTTCATCCAGACTTTATCATTGTTATCTATGGAAAAGTTAGTCCCACCAAGTTACATAACCGTTATCAGAAGCCAGATTTCCTGGTATTATATTTTGCTCTGTATTGGAATCATGTCCCCTACCTCTACCCAATTTTTCTTTGTGTTAGAGTAGCAGTTTTTTTCAAATATTCATCTTCCCACATATCTTTGGGGGTAAGTCCTGATTAGGCTGTCAGTTGTTACAATTTATTCCCCTTGCATCAGTCACTTTTAGGAAGGTTCATATGTTAATCAGGAAACCAGAAGCTACTCTATATAGTGAGATATTAAGGGTTTTAATATAGGGAATTGGTGGTTCCCGCACCCCCCACCATACTCCCCCCCAAGATAAACCTAGGGGAGCATTGGTCACAGAAGCTATGATATGGTTTGGATTTGTGTCTCCCCCAAATTTCATGTCAAATTGTAGGATGGGCCTGGTGGGGAGGTAACTGGATCATGGGGGCAGACATTTCCGTTGCTGTCCTTATGATAGCGAGTGAGTTCTTATGAGGTCTCGTTGTTTAAAAGTGTGTGGCACCTCCCCCTTCACTCTCTTCCTCCTGTTCCAGCCATGTAAGATGTGCCTGGTTCCCCTTCCACCATGATTGTAAGTTTCCTGAGGCCTTCCCAGCCAAGCTTCCTGTATAGCCTATGGAATTGTGAGCCAATTAAACCTCTTTTTTAAAAAAATAAATAAATTACCCAGTCTCAGGTAGTTCTTTATAGCAAGAAAGAACTAATACACTACCACTGACTTTCTCAACCTGAAGCACTCAAGCAAGTGGTTCTTAAAACTCACCTTGAAGTTTTTAGCAGTATCACACCCATTCATACTTTGGTATGAATGCAAAGTGAATGCAACTGAGTCTAGAAAAAACTCGGTGAATGCAACTGAGTCTAGAGAATGATTTCTTCATCACTATAGTGCAAGGTGCCTTTCACTGTTACATTCCACCCTGGAGCCATATGACGAAGGGGATTCTGGCAAAGATCCAGGCTTCTCTTCTTCAAAGCAGAGGAGACCTTAGAAGGGGTAGTGTTGATCTCAAATTGACAACAGATGATCCGACACAGGGCATGGGGCCCAAATTAGCCAAAGGAACGTGAGGGGAAGGGAGCTGAAGAGCTCCTGGAAAAGACTTAGCTGCTGAACAATACAAAAAGACTCATAAGAGCAGTCCCTCTTCTTCTTCCACTGGATTTGTTGTTGCTGTTGTTATTTTCCCATAACTCTTGGAACAAAAGCATCAATCTTGTGATGATGAAAGGAGCTAGCTGAGATGGAGACAAACACAGGGTCTGAAGCCTATCCAACCTGGATTTCTTATAGTGTGAGAATAAATATTATTTAAGTCATTTTCAGTTGTTTTTTCCGTTACATGTAACAGACATGGCTCATCATTTTGATCAAGAAGGTAAATCCCAGAAAGAATGGTTTAAAGGGGTGGAAGTGGTAGCCTTCAGGGAGCCAGAATAGGAGTGAGGAGGTGTGGCACAGGGTACGTTGTTATTCTATGCCTTCTGCTATTTTTACATTTTAAAGGTGATGTACCACATGGATTAAAAAATTAAAGAAGAGACAAGTCGATAACTTGCCTTCACGTCATGCTTTTTTTTAATTCACTCTGACCTACAGTACAAAAGAAAATGGTAGCTCTAATTTCTAGTGATCATAATTCTAGCTGCCTACTAAAGAGCTTCCTAAGTGAATCCCATTCTCATCCCCCTTAGCCTGCTGCCAAAATAATCGCTCTGAAGGACAACTATTATCACATCCTTATCGTGCTTAAAATCCCAAGTGGAACTCTAATTTTACTCAAAATCCCATAATATGGCATCCAAGACCTTTCCTGATTTGGCCCCTGACACTCTCTTATTATTCCAGCCATTCCGAAAATCTTGCTTTTTTCTAGACACTCCATGCTCTCTCAGACCTCCAGTCCTTTGCACATGCTGTTTCTCTGGATTGGAACATCCTTCATAATCCCTTCTACCTCTTATTTGAAGTTTTCTTACTCCCCAGTCCTTCTACAGTCTCTTTTTCCAGATACGTTGCGGGTACCTACAGGCTTCATCAGCATGAATTACATAACAGTTCAAAAATCACTTATGAGAAATTCTGAAATCCAGAAACTCTCTGGGTATCTTTTGCATGACAAAAATATAAGTTTATTCATCTCATGGCCACACATCATATCACACACATATTAACTTTATGAAGAGAAGAGGAGGAAAGGAGATAAAGAGAAAATCCATAATGCCATCAAGGCACGAATAGATAATGTCAATTTATTTTTTAATGTTGCTGTTGGTAATGGCTCTTTTAGCCCTTCCCAGGGAATACTAAAATATTTTTTGAGTTACTCATTTGCTGGTAAAATCTGAATTGAACTATTTATATGTGTATTTACATTCTCAATGGATCCTACTTTGTGTGAATATAGGTAAATTTTGTTGCAGGTATATGAGTGGGTTCCATGACAGAGTGGCGCCTCAAGTCCCACAGATGATTTTATGTAGATCATTTTTGGACTGGGGCTACAGACGCACAAGCTTGTGCATGTACAGTTTGTGTATCTGTGGCCCCAGTCCAGCAATGGACACTGCAATACTTCTCATCCCACAAATTCTTCCAGAACGTTCACTTCTCATCAAGAGGTGAGGTCTGTTTCTTCTTCCCCCTTGAAACTAGGATTTTATGCCTGCCTTGGTGAATAAAAAGCAGTGGAATAGACACTGCTTGACTCCCAACACTAGGTCTTCAAAATTCAGGTGACTTCTGCCTGCCTTTCTTTTTCTCTTGAACTTCCTGCCCTTGGAACCCGGTCACCATGTCCCAGACCACATCATGAGGTTGTGTGGAGGTGCTCTGAACCACAGTCTCTGCTAAGGTTTCAACCACCAGCCAATGCCAACCACCGGATATGCCAGCAAGTAAACCTTCAGGTGACCCCTGCCCTGGGCACGCAAGCAATCCTCCTGTTGGTCAAATGGAGCGAAGAAAAGCTAGTGCCACCAAGACCTGCCCAAAATGCAGATTAATGAGAAAAGTGAATGTTTTTGTTGTTTTATCAAACCCCACTAAGTTTTAGGGTAATTGTTATGCAGTCATAGTAACTAGAAAACTATCATCTTACCTTAAGTTGTGAACAATTTTTGATTCCAAAACCTACCAAAGGTTTTCAGATAAGACACGTACACTATAATCATGCATTTGTATATCTATTTTTCAGTGGAATTGGAAATTCTCTGAAGACAAGAACTAAGTCTTTTTATCTTAGTATTCTCAGAGCCAAAGTCTGAGAGTTAGTAGGTCCTTCTTTTGTTTGTTGAACAAAAGAAGAATAAACCAAAGAAAAAAGCACAGTTCCAAACAAGTGGCTATTTCAAAATAATTGTTTAGGAGTCTATACTTTATTCAGTTCAATTCATTGCCCAAAAGTAACCTAGAATGTCTTATTTTTACAATTATTTTCAGTTTATAAACCCTAAAAAAGTTTCATTCGCCTTTCTATTTTGTTTTAATCCTAAAATATTATCTGTTATGATTATGTATTTTATCCATCAAACCATGTTCCAAATTATCCTTGGCTGTTTCCAAAAAATCAAATGCATCTTTAAGGATGAATGTTTTTCTATCACTTAGAATAATAAAAATAATTTGAAATAAACTCTCAAGGTGATTCCAAAACAGGAGATTGCATTGTTTTTGAACAATGCAGTGCTCAAGTGCCATGCAATGCAATGTGTTGATGCAAAGACTTCGGCATCCATGGTGACACCTTTAAAAGAAACAAAACCCCACTAATTTGGAGTGTAAATTCTACTTTGCATGACGAAAATGTAAGTTTATTCATCTCATGACCACATATCATAACACACATGTATCTAACTTTATGAAAAGAAAGGGAGGAAAGGAGATAAAGTCCATAACGTCATAAAGGCATGAATAGATAACTTCAATTAATGTTCCTGTTGGGAACACCTACTGTGTTAGCCTGTTCTCATGCTGCTAATAAAGACATACCAGAGACTGGGTAATTTTTAAAGGAAAGAGGTTTAATGGACTCAAAGTTCCATGTGGCTGGAAAGGCCTCACAATCATAGCACAAGGCAAAGGAGAAGCAAAGGCATTTTGGAGTTAGGCAAGACAGCATGTGCAAGGCAACTCCCATTTATAAAACCATTGGATCTCCTGAGACCTATTTACTACCATGAGAACAGTCTGGGGGAAACCATCCCCATGATTCAATTATCTCCACCTGGCCCTTCCCTCGACTTGTGGGGATTATTACAATTCAAGGTGAGATTTGGATGAGGACACAAACCATATCCCCTACTTTAGCTCTTCCTCGGGAATGTGCGAATGATGAAATAAATAAGGCACTACTTTTACAGTTTTGCTGCCCAACATTGGTTTGGTTTGACCTTAATGAATCCTTGCTAGCCTGTTTTCCTCCTTCCACACTTTAAGTCAAGGGTTTGAAGGGGGTTGCACGGAAGAGCAGCCCAGCATCATTCACATTCAGAGGAAACATCAATGTGATGGCAAAAAGAAAAAAGAGTTGTTGAGATAAATATAAACACAGTCTCTCAAAAGAATGCCAAAGGGGGGATGAATCTTTCAACCCACAGCAGAAGTTCTTGAAAAGCTGATTTCACCTTTGCCTTCTCTCTGATATGGCACAGGGCCCAGCCATGGGCCTTTCTCTTCCTATTCTTTCGTAACCCCTCCCTCTACCCCTCTCTCTCCGGTTCCCCTTCCCAAACACACCCCAATGTGTCCTTCTTTCTGTCCTACCCGTCTCATCTTCTGAATCTGTTCTTGTCTCCTGGACTAGTTTGCTGCCTTTTCTCTATCAACTCAACTGGCCTTGACTTCATTTAATTCCCTCCCTCTTACATTAACCCAGTCCTGTACAACTCTGGGCCCAGAAACACGGCATGGGTGACAATAGAATTCTCCTTTTTAAGGCAAGGAGGGGGAAAACCTGTGATCCTTAGCCACATATACATATACATAATACATATGTATATATTGTCATAACAACATCTTATGGAATTACATTTCCCTAAATAGTAGTAGTAGTATGGGTAACCTCATCTGTATCTCTAGAGTCAGGATATCACAAAATACACCATAATCTAGGCCTGGAGTGGTGGCTCATGCCTGTAATTCGAGCACTTTGGAAGGCTGAGGCAGGCAGATCACTTGAGCTCAGGAGGTCAAGATCAGCCTGACCAACATGATGAAACTCCATCTCTATTAAAAATATAAAAATCTAAAAATTAGCTGGGCACGGTGGTGTGTACTTGTAATCCCAACTACTCAGGAGGCAGAGGCAAAAGGATCATTTGAACCGGGAGGCAGAGGTTGCAATGAGGCAAGACTGCACCACTGCACTCCAGCCTCGGCAACAGAGCAGGAAAAGAAATACACCATGGCCTGACTCCAAATGAACAGTTCAGGAACCACCTATTCATTGATATATATTGCTGCAGATCTGGAAAAATTGGTATTGATTTAAATGGATGGGTATCTAGTCCAATTGACAGCTATCTCATCACTGGGGCTACCTTATTCCTGGGGTCTCCCTCCTTCAACCTGACATCTCAGCACCAATTTCACAGGCCTGGAAATTGCCAAGGACCTGGCAATGAGTGTCAAGTATTCTCTCTTCTATTCCCCAACCCTACCTCACTGTGAACTCTGAGCGCTGGGTGATGTTCTGGGAAATGAAGGGTGAGCAGCAAGCTACAGGAGTAGAAACTCCCATTTACGACAGGGTTGCCAAATAAAATACAAGACACCCAGTTAAATTTGAATGCATGATTTACTAGTATAAAGCATGAACCAAATATTGCATGGGACATACATCTGCTTTTTTAAAAAAGTATTCATTGTGTGGAATTCAAATTTAACTGGGTGTTTCTATTTGATTCCCTCCCTAGATCTGGTAACCCTAATTTATGACATTCAGTGACAGCATATCAACCAAGAATACCTAATGCTTAAAATAAGAATTCTCAGGTATATAGTGCCTCTTGAGTTGCCCACAAAAATGTACCTAAAACATCAGAATATTTAAAAGTCATCCTCTAAGTACAGCAGGTCAGACAGAGGCAGTCTGAAGCATGAAGATGCTTAAGTATCTGAGAGTGTTTACTATAGCCAGAGACCAAGTCAGCTTGTCCTTAAAAAGTAGATGAGGTTGTAACCCTGCAAAAATTTACTTGTCAGCATTACTTGTATAGATGAGTTCAAAGTCTCTTCTCATTTCCTGGAAAAGGCGTTGGGAATTTCAAAGCAAAATAATTGCAGGAATGTTTTATTTTATTGTACTTTATTATTTTTTGAGACGGACTCTTGCTCTGTTGCCCAGGCTGGAGCGCAATGGCGTGATCTCTACTCACTGCAACCTGCGCCTCCCAGGTTCAAGTGATTCTCCTGCCTCAGCCTCCTGGATAGCTGGGATTACAGACAGGTGCCACCTTGCCTGGCTAATTTTTGTATTTTTAGTAGAGACAGGGTTTCACCGTGTTGACCAGGCTGGTCTTAAACTCCTGACTTTAGGTGATCGGCCCGGTTTGGCCTCCCAAAGTACTGGGATTAAAGGAGTGAGCCACCGTACTCAGCCCCATTTAGCTTTTAAATAATGATTTAGTCATATGGCATTAAACTGCTGTAGTTTCAATATCTGCTAAGAATTGGGGTGAGAGTCCTTTTTTCTTTTTTTCTAAGAATGATCAGGATTGAAGATAAGAAAGTGAGTTAGCCACATTAGACTATATTTATCACTTTGAATGTTCACTTTTCTACTTAAATGGTATTAGATTTTTCAAGAAAAAAAAACATGAGGTTTTGAGTACTTTTGTGATGCCTACTGCTATCACTCTTTAAATTTTCCTAGTCATTGTATTTACGTTTTATTGTAATATCTATGGTCTTTACGTTTTCTCAATTTGGCAATATAGATTTCCTTCCAATTTTAAAACATTCGCTGGCCACGGTGGCTCACACCTATAATCCTAGCACTTTGGGAAGCCAAAGCGGGCAGATCATTTGAGGTCAGGAGTTCAAGACAAGCCTGGCCAGTGTAGTGAAACCCTGTCTCTACTAAAAACACAAAAATAAGCTGGGTATGGCGGTATGTGCCTGTAGTCCCAGCTACTCAGGAAATTGAGGCAGGAAAATCACTTGAACCTGGGAGGTGGAGGTTGTAGTGAGCTGAGATGACGCCACTGCACTGGTGATAGTGTGAGAATGAGAGGCTGTTTGGTCCCCGCAGTGAGTCCAGACTAAGGAGTGTGCTAGTTCAGTTCAACAGCAGTCACCAAGGTGCTGGAAGCGCACAGCCGTTCCCCATTGCCTGAATCGTATGGGGCCCCAAACAAGCAGTTTGGGTCAATGATGAGATGAAGCCTGAGTGAACTTGGAGCATCTCAGAGATCAGAGCAGAGAAACAAGGAGATGAATTTGGGGTGTGTTCAGAGAAGTGGGGCACGGTGGGGCTTCAGGGCGAAGGTTCAGGCAGGAGCAGGTGAGGGACTAGCTTGCTGTTGTTTTCACTGAATAATTCCAAAAAGTATTTTGAACCTTCAACTCTCTGTTTGAAAAGAATGCTATGCTACTGAAATATGACTGCAGGGTTAAAGCAAGTTTGTTAAACGTCATCGAGGAAAATAAATCTAGACTCACCAGTCCTGGCGACCTCTTCCTGCATGTTCCCTCTCTCCACCCGCAAACACTGACCTGTCTGAATTCCATTCCACGTTGCTTTTAGTGTTTTTGATGTGGCGTCTGATGTGAAACACAGCAGGTCCTTCTCATCTTAACAGCCTGCTAACCTGTGCGCTCACTGAATGCCGAAGCAGTCTCTTAGATACCCTCATTTCCTACAGGGGCTGGAGCGTAGAACAAAGTGCTGTGGACATAAGTTGGCATTGAGAGTGAATTAATAAATGCAACCTCCAAATTGCTAACATTTAAAAATACTAATTAGTGGCTAGGCACAGTGGCTCACGCCTATAATCCCAGCACTTTGGGAGGCTGAGGCGGGTGGATCCCTTGAGGCCAGGAGTTCGAGACCAGCCTGACCAACATGGTGAAACCTCGTCTCTACTAAAAATACAAAAATTAGCCAGGCATGGTGGTACACACCTGTAGCCCCAGCTACTCCAGAGGCATAGGCAGGAGGATCACCTAAGCCTAGGAGACAGAGATTGCAATGAGCCAAGATTCTCCCACTGCACTCCAGCCTGGGTGACATAGCAAGATCCTGTCTCAAAAGAAAGAAAGAAAGAAAGAAAAACACCAATTAGCATAATATGATTACTCTTAAAAATAGAACGGAATCATAGAGATCCTCTTGCCATGACAGTTCTCACGCAGACTCTAGACCGAGATTGAAGTGCAAAGTTAGGGAAATGTATATTAGACTTGGGTCTCCTGAGTCAACAGTTTGGCAACCTCCACCAGCGTTAAATTAGCCATAAGAAAATAATGAAAGTCTGCCACCGTGCTCTACACATCAGGAAAAAGAACAAAATGAAATCGTACAGTCAAAATATGTCTCTCTTTTCTCTAGAATTGTTCATTTGATCTTTATCCCAAACCTTCCTTGACATGATTAAACAAAGATTGAAAACTGAAGATATGAGACACATAAAAGATTATTTGATTACCTACTCTGGTTTTTTTTGATTACCTACACATGGACAATTACACATTCCCTACAGAAATATTTTCTAGGCTGGGCGCAGTGGCTCACGCCTGTAATCCCAGCACTTTGGGAGGCCGAGGAGGGTGGATCACGAGGTCAGGAGTTTGAGACCAGCCTGGCCAATGTGGTGAAACCCCGTCTCTACTAAAAATACAAAAATTAGCTGGGCATGGTGGTGGGTGCCTCTAGTCCCAGCTACTGGGAAAGCTGAGGCAGGAGAATCACTTGAACCCGGGAGGTTGCAGTGAGCCAAGTTTGGGCACTGCACTTCAGCCGGGGTAACAGAGCAAGACTCTGTCATATATTTATACACACACATATATATTTTTTCTAGAGCTTTGTCTATTCCATCTCCAGGACTCTAAATGTCTTGAAGTCTTTTTCTGAGGAGCTTATTCCAGTTAGGCACATCTGAAATACCTGACAGTTTTTCTAAAACTTCTATTTCAATTTGTCTCATTTAAATTTTGCCCCATTACTCCTAGTTAGACCCTCTTCCCGTCACCGTCTTGTAGATAATTTTCATATTCCTTTTTGGGTATAATTTAACTATGCTTCACACATTAGCTTGAGTAGACAGTATATATGGTGTAAATTACAGAAAACAGCGATGTGTGAAGACATTCTGTGGTGAATAAATTAAGGCATTAATTTCAGACATATCAAACTAACACTTTTTAAATTTGTGGTTCCTATAATTTTCAGACCTGTTTCCAAAGGCTTTGGAATACAGGAATTAAATGAAAGAAATTAGTCTAAAATTTCTACCTTTACTTCACAGGTTGGAGATTGGTCATTCCTGATATAAATATATTCATACTTAAAAGAAAAACAAAGTTAAAAGGAGAAAGTAACATGGAGGCCCTGCTCAGATTGAAGGAGATGTCGGCACACAGGTGAAAAAGATTGGTTTTAACAGATCATCAGATATAATTGCCTTAGTTGGGCAGCTGGGAGAGAAAAAAGACTGTCCATTAGGGGAGGACTTCATCATCCACCAGGTATCCAATAATGAATCTAAATACGCTGAAGGACTGAACATATTTATAAAATGAAGGAAAGATGATGATGATGATGATGATGATTGACACGTTGTCTCACTCTGTCACCACGCTGGAGTGCAGTGGTGTGATCTTGGCTCACTGCAACCTCTGCCTCCCAGTTTCAAGCGATTCACTTGCCTCAGCCTCCCAAATAGCTGGGATCACAGGCACGTACCACCATGCCCAGCTGTTTTTTGTATTTTTAGTAGAGACTGGGTTTCACCATGTTGGCCAGATTGTCTCTATTTCTTGACCTCGTGATCTGCCCACCTTGGCCTCCCAAGGTGCTGGGATTACAGGCGTGAGCCACTGTACCCGGACATACAAAGGAAAGATTTTTAAAAAGGATAACCTCCCTTGAATTCAACCAAAATCTCTCTGTGCAAAGGAAAAACTTCCCAGCAGAGGGTTTTCTGGGATTCTGGAATTTCAGACTTCCACACTGATAGAGAATTAAAGACACGGAGCTGCCACTGAAACACACACACACCACCACCACCATCACCGCTACACATTCTTTTTCCATAGTGATGTTACAAGAAAGGGGTCCACATCCAGACACGGAGAGGGGGTTCTTGCTTCTCATGCAAGGAAGAATTCAGGGGAGTCCGTTGAGTAAAGTGAAAGTTTACTAGGAAAGTAAAGGAATAAAATAATGGCTACTCCGTAGACAGAGCAGCCCCAGGGGCTGCTGGTTGCCTATTTTCATGGTTATTTCTCAATTATATGCTAAACAAGGGGTGGATTATTCAAGCCTTCCCTTTTCCGACTACATAGGGTAACTTCCTGACCTTGCCCAGGGCATCTGTAAACTGTCATGGCACTGGAGGGAGTGAAGGAGTGAGGAGGACCAGAGGTCACTTTCGGGGCATCTTGGACCGGCTTTTTACTGCAACCTGTTTTATCAAGAAGGTCTTTATGGCCCGTATCTCGAGCCGACCTCCTATCTCATCCTGTGACTTAGGAATCACAGGGAATGCAGCCCAGCACGTCTCAGCCTCATTTTACCAAGCTCCCATTCAAGATGGAGTATGGTTCACATGCCTTTACAGTGAAGGTTGGGAAAGAATCAAGTCTATCTCTGTTCTGTTTTTTCTTTATAGTATTTATCACTGATCCCACATTTGTACTGTATTTATTGTCTAGCTCCCCTGGCTTTCCAAGTAGAATTTAAACTCCAAGAGGACAGATATTGTGTTTTGTGTTGTTCACTTCTGAACCCTCCCTCCCAGGCCTAGAAGACTGCCTGGCTCATCCTAGGTAGTCAATAGATATCGGTTGAAGGAATGAATCCATTACTTGGCACTGATTCTCTATTTATAGAATCAAACACAGATATGCATACTTCTCTGCTAAAAAGAGCTAGATAAGAAAACAAAAACTTATTATACTATGGGAAGAAGTTCTTAAAATTCCTAATGGTAGGCTTTGAGATCATATTAATCCTTAATAAATAAATCAGGAAGCAGCTTAAATCTGACAATCTTTTCTTTTTTTTTTTTTTGAGACAGAGTCTCCCTCTGTCACCCAGGCTGCAATGCAGTGGCATGATCTCGGCTCACTGCAACCTCTTTTGCCTCCAAAATTCAAGTGATTCTCCTGACTTAGCCTCCTGAGTAGCTGCGACTATACGTATGCACCACCGCACCAGGCCAACTTTTGTATTTTTGGCAGAGACAGGGATTTCACCATGTTGGCCAGGCTGGTCTCGAACTCCTGACCTCAGGTGATCCACCTGCCTTGGCCTCCCAAAGTGCTGGGATTACAGGTGTGAGCCACTGTGCCCACCCAGATCTGACAACCTTCTTAAAGGCACTAGAGATGAAGCTCCATGAGGGCACAGGCTGTGTCTTGCTTGTCTTTTTATGTTAGCTTATCACATGGGCCTGGTATCAGGAATGAATAAGAGCCGAGTGGAAGAGCTGACATAGATCACGTTAGCCCCTGGACTAAGCACTTCCAGGCATCAATTCATTCACTCTTCACAATATATGAGAGGTACAATTTGTATCCCGGTTTCCAAGTGAAGAAAATAAGGCATAAGAGAATACAGAACTGCCAGTCAGTCTTCAATGGCTCGCCTCTCCACTCCAGAGCCATCCTGCTTTGTGACCCTAGAACTGGCGGCTCGTTAGGTCTTGTCAACAGAGGGCACCAGAGGGACGCCGCAGGGCCACAGCCTGGGGAAGCCCCTTCCTGTGCAGGATCTGGTCCTCCATTGTTCCTGTTCATTGCGGGAACTCAGGGGCCAGCTCCGTGGAGCTCCAGCTGCATGCTCAGGCCACAGTGATCTTGCAGGTAGCTCCTTCTGCAGACCAGCTCTGGCCCTCGCCTTCTGGAAAGTCGTTTGCTTCCAGCAGGCTGCGTGTTCTTAAAAAATGAACTGAATCCCCACCTGGGGGTGGGGTGGGGAGGGGTGAGGGGCCCTCCTCCTCCCTCCTTCCTTTAGCATCCTCTCTCCCTCAGTAAAAGGTAGTGGCTGCCTCTGTGCACCTGCTACTTCTGTACCCCTGAGACGCCTCTTTTAGTAACTAACCATCTTCTAAGAGTTAACAATTCTTTACATTAAATTTTCCCTGGATATAGTACGGGCAGGGTAATGCAGTGTATCAGATACAGAATTGGCCAGGATTGTACCACCACGAAGTGATAAACCTGAGTTTCAAACCCAGGAAATCTCCAGAGTATATGCCACAAACTCTTATGCTACACTGTCACAAACATTTGGGATAAAACTGGAGTTAACACTGCCTGCAGTCTGAATACTTCTAATGCTGCAGGAGGTATTTCCTTACCTAAGAGTTTCATTCATTGCAATAATGAGAACTGCAATATCACGGTAAGGTGCTCAATTTCATCTCAGATATGGCATGGACTAATACCAAATGACCCTAAATTTTAATTTTTCAAATCACTTTCACATGCAGGATTTCACCTGCAAACAACTTTGCAGAGTTGATAAGGCACATGTTATTCTTTCTATAGATAAAGAAACTGAAGCTTACAAATAATAGAAATTTGCATGGTGAGTGGTAAGCAAGTCTCCCTAAACCCATCCAGAATTTTGTCTATAATATCACTGCCTTGTTTTAGGGTTTAGTTGCTGCAGAGTCAATTTCACTGGGAGGAAGAAAAAGAAATCCCGAAAAGATCTCTACATCGTAATACTTGGAGCTGTGAATGTTGCCTTAGTTGGGAAAAAAGGGGTGGGGGTGCAGTTGTGATTAATTAAGGATCTTGTGAAAGGAGATTATCCTGGATTATCTGGGTATGCCCTAAATGTCATTGTAAGTGTCCTTATAAGAGATGAGGAGGAGACTTGCACACACAGAAGATGATGATGTGAAGACAGGGAAAGCAAGGCAGAAATTGGAGTGATGCGCCCATAATCCAAGGAATGCCAGTGGCCTGCAGAAGCTGGAAGAGGAAAGAACAAGAGGCAGCAAGGCACAACTTTCCTCGGGAGCCTCTGGATGGACTGGGCTGAAGAACGCCTTGATTTCAGCCCAGAGCTACTGATTTCAGACTTCTGGCCTCTAGGATGGTGAAATAGCAAATTTTTTATTGTTTTAAGCCACCAAGGTTGTGGTCATTTGTTACAGCAGCCTCAGGAAACTGATACACTGATAAATTCAAGCTTAAGAGAAAATTTTATACAAATAGAAGAAAATTTCTTAACATGACATAAAAACATTTATAAACTCGGCTTCATTAAAATTACAAACATTAAGATGAAAGTGCAAGCTACAGATTGCGAGAAGACATTTGTAATACCAATATCTTACAAAAGACATAACTAGAATATAAAAAGAACTTCAAATGGCAAAGCTGCAACTACTTTTGCACCAGCCTAATCATTTTTAAAAGACCAACACTCAAAAATTTTTAAATGGGTAAAAGATTGAACATGCTTAAAAGAGGATGTCCAAATGACCAACATGCATAAGAAAATGTGCTTAATGTCACTGGACAATTGGGGAATGCAAATTAAAATCCCAGTGAGATGAGATACCACTACACCCTGTCACTATGGCTAAAATTAACAGAACTGATAATACAAAGTGTTGGTGAAGATATGGGATAACTAGGACTCTCGTACACTGTAGGTGGTGTGTAAATGGATAGAATTACTTAGAAAAATGGCTGGGAGTGGTGGCTCATGCCTGCAATACCAGAAGTTTGAGAGGCTGGGGCAGGTGGATCACTTGAGGCCAGGAGTTCGAGACCAACCTGACCAACATAAGGAAACCCTGCCTCTATTAAAAAATACAAAACATTAGCTGTGCATGGTGGCATGCACCTGTAATCCCAGCTACTAGGGAGGCTGAGGCAGGAGAGTTGCCTGAACCCAGGAGGCGAAGGCTGCAGTGAGTCGAGATCACACCACTGCACTCCAGCCTGGGTGACAGAGCAACACTCAGTCCCCCCCCCAAAAAAGAGAATTACTTAGAAAAACTATTTTAATAGTAGTCTACTAAATCTAAACAAATGTGTATACTATAATACAGCAATCCTACTCATGGATATACATGAGATAAAGTGTGCTTATGTGTACCAAAAGCCATAAACAAAAAAAAATGTACAAAAATATCGATCAACAGTAGATAAAAAATTGTGGTACATTCTTATAATGAATCAATGTACATCAACAAAAAGTGATGAACTACTTCTATAGTCACCATCATGAGTGAATCTCACAGGCATAACATTAAGCAAAATAAGTTACACACAAGGCCTGGTGTGGTGGCTCACGCCTGTAATCCCAGAACTTTGGGAGGCTGAGGCGGGCAGATCACCTGAGGTCAGAGATCGAGACCATCCTGGCCAATATGATGAAACCCCATCTCTACCAAAAATACAAAAATTAGCCTGGTGTGGTGGCACATGCCTGTAATCCCAGCTACTCGGGAGGCTGAGGCAGGAGAATCGCTTGAACTAAGGAGTTGGAGGTTGCAGTGAGCCGAGATCACACCACTGCACTCCAGCTTCAGGACAAAGTGAGACTGTCTCAAAAAAAAAAAAAAAAAAAAACGAGTCAGGCACAAAATAGTACACACTGTATGATTACATTTATATGAAGTTCAAGAGCAGACAAACCCAAGCTATCGTGATATAGGTTAGAAATGTGGTTTCCTTGGGGGGGCTATCTACTGAAACGGGCCTCAGGGGAGCTAAGGCATGCTGGAAAAGTTCTAAATCAACTAGGCATGGTGGCTCACACCTGTAATCCCAGCACTTTGGGAGGCCGAGGCAGGTGGATCACTTGAGGTCGGGAATTTGAGACCAGCCTGACCAACAAGGTGAAACTCTGTCTCTACTAAAAATGCAAAAAATAGCCAGGTGTGGTGGCAGGCACCTGTAATCCCAGCTGCTCAAGAGGCTGAGACAGGACAAGTGCTTGAATCTGGGAGGCGAAGGTTGCAGTGAGCCAAGATTGTGCCACTACACTCCAGCCTGGGCAATGGAGCAAGACTCCATCTCAAAAAAAAAAAAAAAATCTGAATCTTCATCAGCGTGGAGGATAGCAAAACAAATTAACTGAGGTATCCACTTAAGGTCTGTGTTCTTTGTTATATATCCGGTAGATCATAAAAAGAACAGAAAAAAGTATTTTAAAGAAACAAGTAAGAAAAATTAAAGTTAATGCGTCATATTTAAGAGTCAGGAAACAGCAGACCATTCTGGTTTCACTGAAAAACGATCTCAAGAATGGATTTTTCTCAATTGCAAAATTGGAATATTAATATATACCAATCTCACAGCACTATTAAGAGTATTAGACAACGTATACATATGCTTGAGCTATAAAAGAAGCCCTGTAAAAATATAGGGTAATATTATTCATGGAAAATTCCAACTCTCATCTTCACTTATGTAAGCTCATAAATACTGCCTCCTTTCTCTTAAATTACAATCACCAAAACTAATGAAGTAAACGAGTGTAGAACTGCATTAGGCCAGCCACACTTAGGAAACAGGTGCTAAAAGAAGGGCTGTCCATTCTTTCCATGATGGGTGATTGTCCTAACATTGCAAAGTAGATATTTATACTATTAAATCTTCCTGAAGGATTCCCAGAATCTATTTAATGACAGCATATTCGATTCCAGAAAATCCCATCAAAGATTATAAAAAGCCTGAAGCCCAATAATCCCATTTTGCTCATCTTCTTTTTGAGGGTTATTAATAAAACAGTTAAACGATAATCAAGTTGTAGACAGACTACAGCTATGTACATAGCATGGTTCAAATCAGACATTCCTTCTAAATCTGAGCTGCCCAGTGTGGTCACCACTAACGACATGTGGCTATGGAGAATTTGAAATCTGGCTAGTTTGAATTGATTTGTAATCTAAGGGTAAGAGGCATACCAGTTTCAAAACTTCATACAACAAAAAGCATATAAACTATCTCAGTAACATTCTCATATTGATTACATGTCAAAATGAGAATATTTTAATGTATTCAGTTAAACAAGATAAATTATTAAAATGAATTTCATCTGTTTATTTTTACTTTTTTTCAGTGTGGCTAACAGAACACTTTAAATTATCTATATAACTTGCATTGTATTTTTATTTGACAGCAGAGCTCTAAATAAAGATGAAACTTTTCACAATGTTCCTCTCAAGACAGTTTTCAGGAAGAGTCTTTCAAGTTTTATGGTTAAGGTTACTTAATGCTTTCTGGCCAAATTATCTGGCTTTGCCAAGGATTGAAACCAACATGTAATCTTAATAATCAAGTGGGTTTAAGCATGGTCATATAATAAAATGTTTGGTTTGTGTGACGTCATTGAATATTTGACCAATTATCTTTGATCTTCAGTAACACATAAATCTATGGTTCTGGAACTTTAGAAGGCTTTGAGGAATGAGGCAAAGAAATGACCTTAGTAGATCCCCTAGAAGCCTTTCCAGGACCCCCTCCCCCATACAGACACTATATTTGAATGAAAACAAGATGGCTGCAGACTGATTTGTGTCCCCTACAAATTCATATGTTGAAGCCCTAACCTATAATGTGACTATATCTGGAAGACTGAGCCTTTAATAGAAGGTAATTCACGTTAAAAGAGGTCATAAAGGTGGAGCGCTGATTTGATAAGATTGGTAGCCTTATAAAAAGAGGGAGAGAAATATGGTGGTCTCCCTATCCCATGTAAGGGGTAGCCATATGAAAGCTAAGAAAAGAGCCCTTGCCAGACACTGTCACTGCCAGCCACAGATCTCCAACTTCCAGCCTTTAGAATGGTAAGAAAATAAATTTCTATTGTATAAGTCACCCAGTATGTGGTATTTGTTAAGGTAGCCTGAGCAAGCTAATACAGTAGTCCCCTTTATCCATGATTTCAGTTACCTGATGTTACCTATAATATTAAATGGAAAATTCCAGAAATAAACAATTCATATGTTTTAAATTGTGGCCCATTTTGAGTGGCATGATGAAATCTTTAGCCAACCCTCTCCATCTGGCCCGGATGGGAATCATTCTTTAGCCCAGTGTGTCCACGTTATCTGAACTATCTGCTCATTAGTCACTTGGTAGTTGGTTTAGTTATCAGAAAACATAAAATAAAAAAACATCGTATACATGGGGTTCGATACTAACATAGCATATATGGGGTTCGGTACTGACCTCGGGCTCAGACATCCACTGAAGGTCTTGGAGCATATTCCCCAAGTATAAAGAGTGGCTACTATATGAATACCTGTCACTTAAAGCAATCTCACTTTGTTTTATTTTGTATGTTTATTTTTGGTTGAGACCGGGTCTCAGGATGTTACCCAGGTTGGTTTTGAATTCCTGACCTTAAGCAATCCTTCTGCATCCCATAGTATTGGGATTACAGGTGTGACACCCCACGCCTGGCCCCAAGCAATCTCATTTTAGTTAAATATTATAATTAATCTTGATACTAAATGTGATATATACATTTTTGTTAGATAAGAGCATAGTGATTTACACAAAGTGGAGAGTAAACAGACATTTATTTTCTCTTCAAGCTGAAAGGACAGGCCTAGCCTGTGTCCTCTGCAGGCCAACTCATTCATACGCCATCTTTGGAAAGCCAGGTTAAAAAGGGTTAAGGAGAAATGATTACTATTTAAAAATATTATTACTCAAATATTTTATTCTTAACTATAACAAAAATATTCTCTTCGGTAAATGGAATTTGCATTCCCACTTGAACTGGAAATGCTAAGTTGTTAATACCGTCTCCAGGGATTTACTTCTTGGGATGACACCTTCACTGAGTTCATCATAATTGAAGCATAATAAAATCTCATTATATGCTCCAAGGCATGAACGATCCTGGAAGTTCCTCAATCAGTGTAGAACTTCGCCTCACGGCTTTGAGAATAACATTTTAAAAGGCATTACATGAAGGAAGAATGGATCCTAGCCTGGGGAACAAAATAGTATTCTTTGTTTCTTTAAAAACATCCCAAACAGGCTGGCATGGTGGCTCATTCGTGTAATCCCAGCACTTTGGGAGGCTGAGTTGGGTGGATCACTTGAGGTCAGGAGTTTGAGACCAGCCTGGCCAACATGGAGAAACCCCATCTCTGCTAAAAATACAAAAAGTTAGCTGGGTATGGTGGTATGTGCCTGTAATTCCAGCTACTAGGGAGGCTGCAGCAGGAGAATTGCTGGAACCTGGGAGGGGAGGTTGCAGTGAGCTGAGATCACACCACTGCCCTCCAGCCTGGGTGACAGAAGGAGACTCTGTCTCAAGAAAAAAAAAAAAAAAATCCAAAAACATCTTTAGGTTTTGATGTCTGGTTTTAAAGAAAGGGATGGTGGGGAAGGAAGAAACCCAAACAGGGCAGTTGCCTTACTGTTACCACTAACTTTCTGAGTGCAGCAAGGCATGTCTAAGAACTACAAGAAATTTATACCAAATTTTAGGTGTCCCATACATATTTTCTGGAAAAAAGGGCTCTTGACTTTTGAACATAATCTCAAAGGAAACAATGGCCAAAAAGGTTATGAACGTTTGTTGGAGGATTTGCTTTATTGAACGGAATGAACAGCTCTCCCACTCCCCTCCATGCCAGGTATAACCAGCCTGCCTGGTGTGCCACTTTTGGTACCACCCAAGGCCTCGGGATGGGTGCCCATACCTGCCTCCACTGCCTGGTTTGCTGGTTACCCTGCTCTTTGGTTCTGTTTTCTCCATGTGTGTTTCTGCAAGCTGCCTCAACGTCCCCCGTCCTCAGCAGTCGTCCTGCTTTGTGTTCCTGAAATAAGAGCGGCCGCCTCATTTGGGTGGGACCCACGGTGACACTCATCACATTTGTCAACCTCCCCCTTTTTCTCTCTTCTCTTTTGGGGCCCCCGGCCTTTGTCCCGTGCTGGAGAGTTGGCCCCCCGCCCAGACTCGTTACCCTCTTCCTGGTTGGGTTTGGCGGATACTTTCACGCATGTCCCATCACGTCCCTGTCCTGCCATTCCCAGGTGGTGTCAAATTCTTTTCCGGGCCCACTCAAAAGATGTGAGGAAGAAATGGTGCCTGGAGTGCGCTCGCTACTCCCCGAGAGGCATATTACACAAAACGAATAAGAGCTTTGTGTTTGGGTCCATGATTTCGACTTATGACCTGGAGAGACAGAGGGCCCTGCACCAGCCTTGACCATGGCCTCCTGAGAGTCCCCAGGGCCACCAAGCCCCCTCCGCCCTTCCACCCTCTCCAAGCCTCCCATTCCAAGTGCTCTCCTTGAATGTGACTCGGCTCTTGCCACAGTCCGCCCAGCCTGGGTTAGGATATGGGCGCTCTCTCCACTATACTCTTCTCCACAATATTCCCAAACCTCCTCTCCTTGCAGAGAGAGCGCAGATGGGTAAGTTTTTTCCCCCAAAAACTTGCCTAAAATCAGCGCGTCGGGCCCCGGGGCGCCCGGGATGCGAGGGCGGGGAGGTGGCTGCCGGGCGGTCCGCGCCCCCACGGCGAGGTGCTCGGAGGAGCCCGGCCCAGCGGCGGCGGAGGGAGGCCGGCCAGCGGGGTCTGCGAGCCGAGGCCCGGGCGGCGGCGTCCCCGGGGGAGGGCAGGCCAGTCGGGCCCGGACCCGGGCGCTGCGCCGCGGCCTCCGCGCCTCCTCGGGGCGCCGCGCGGCCAGGCCGGCGGCGGCGACGGCGGCCCCAGGGGATGGCGGCGGCCGGGCTCCGCCAGCAGGTGGCCCCGGGGTCCCGGCGGCGCCGCCCCCTCCGCCGGCGCCCCTCCTCCCGCGGGGGCGGTCAGCGCCCCGGCCCGCTCCGCACCCGCCGCCGCCCTCCCCGCAGCCCGCCCGCCCGCCCGCCGCGTCCCCGGGGCCGCCGCCGCCACCGCGTCCGCAGGCTGAGCCCAGGCGGGCCGGCTGCCCCGAGCCGCCCCCACCTCGCCGCCGCCACCGCCGCCGCCGCGCCCCCGCCCGGCCCGCTCCCAACGGAAAGTTGGGCTGCGGCGGGCGGCGTCTGGAACCCGCGGGCCGGCATGAGCGGGGGCCGCGGGGGCGCCTAGGGCACTGGAGGCGGCGCCGCGCGGGGGCAACTTCACCCGGGAGTCCGCGCCGCCGGGCCCCGCGCCAGCAGCCCCGAGCGGGCTCGCGGTGGTTCCTCCCGTCCCGCGGCCTCCCCCCGCCGACTCCAGGCGCGGACCTTGGTCCTGGCGGCTCCGCGGCGGTGACACGAGCCTGCGCCGCCGCCGCCGCCGCCTCAGCCGCCGCCGCCGCCTTCCCCGCACCATGGAGTTCTCCGAGAGGAAAAGAAGCAGGAAATCCCAGAGCTTCAAACTGGTGAGCCGAGGTAAGCGGCCGCCCGGGCGGCGGGGGCAGGCAGCGGGCGCCGCGCCCTCGGCCGCCCGCGGGGGTCCACGCTGGGGGGCGCGCCCTCCCGGAGCCCCCGGTCCTCCCGGCTCCCCCCGTGCCTCCGCCGGGCTAGCGGGCAGGGCCGCGGCCGCACACGCCGGGCGGCGGGGAAAGTTGTGCGGGGGGAGCCGGGGTGTTATTTAATGTAAACAAGTCGGAGGGCAGCTCAGGAAATTAGCAAACAATGACACCGGGGGGCCCGAGCCCGCCTCGGGGCGCCTCCGGGGCTGGGCCGGGGCGGCCGCGGACCTGCCTGGCCATCAGGCCGAGCGTGGACCCTCAGACCTGAGATTTGCTGTTTTTGTTTTCTGGGGTCTAACCACTTCCCCCCGCCAAGAGAAGGAGGAAAAAGGATGACCGTTGTTCTTTTTAAGAAGGAGAAAGAAGCTCCTGCCGTGTCCAAGCCCAAGGCGTAATTGTTGACATCCAACATCTCTAGCTAGCTGATTTGGGTTGGAAAGGTGTTTTAGACTACATCACGTAGCAGGCGAATAAGTATCCTTTAAAAAAAAAAAGAAAGAAAGAAAAGAAAAGACATCCAGCTAGTTCCTGATGAATTAACAGGTGTACACCACACTCTTGGGTTTTTATTTGATCAGGGAGGAGAAAGTGGAATACAGTCTTGTGTTCAGTTACTTGTTAAGTGTCTTCATCTTCCTGATTTCACTTTTTTTAAAAATGTTAAGGTAAGAGCCATCGCGAAAATATATCTTAAAATGCATTGTCATCTTTAATTAGGGGCAGATGACTTTTTTCATTGTAATGTCACGAGTCCTTATATTGAGTTGAGACTCGCTCTGTTTAAATGTCGTCTTTGAATCAAGTTGAGGTCAAAGCCAAACCATAGAACCTGTCCACTTTTCCTCTGTCGTTTTCTCTAGCATGGCATCAGAGTAGAAACTCTTCAACAAACTGCAAAAGTCACATGTAAACTGATGAAAATTAGTGAAAAATTGTGGACAATTGCAAGTAATCGAATTTTTCAAACTGAGTTAAGCTAGCTAAGACGTGGATTTGGTTCGTCCGAAAATGGTTTGATTATAGGCATTTTGAAGGTCCATTCTTATCTGTTTCCCCTAATTTAGTTTGGATACTGTTTAATGAAAGAGGCCTGAAATAGTTTCACGCATTCAAAATACTTGGCTCTTCCCACTTTCTGAGTAAATTTTTTTTCCCACATCCGTGTTGATTACTCAGTTACCTGAACTTTTAAAAGTCTCTCTCTGGGTGACTGCACTGTTGGTGCTGTCTGATTCATTCAGGAAGATAGGCTGCTGCTGCTTGATGACCTCGGAGAACTTAACTGCTTTATCTTAAAAGTGAGAGTAGTTTTGTTGACCTTGTCTTGTGAGGTCTAAGGCCAAAGGAAGGGGAGTAGGTATTAAGGAGGAACCTCTATTTTTATGCCTAGGTAACCCTACTTTTCAAAAATAGAAACCAAAGTGCAGCAGCCTCCATAGAGAAGCTTGTAAAATATTGTATTTTAAACTTTGAC
>NW_016107376.1:6500372-6517026 GCF_001604975.1 Cebus imitator
TGGTAAATTATGGGTCATTCTTCTCTCTCTGCAGGTGCAGTTTTAGAAAATAAAGTATTGCATATTAAACAAAGTACAGTAGCTTGAATGTGAGAGTCACTTCTGTGAAAGATGAAAATCTTGCTTTCTTATCCAAATTATGCTATCCATTTGAAATAACAAATCAGTATTTTTCATGTGTGCTTGCCTTTAAGCTGCTTAAAGGCTGAGATTTTGCTGGGTAAACTGAGAAAACTGTAGTGCTGGCTAACTTTAAAGCATACTGTTGATATACTGGTGAAAATGGGTTGTGAAGAGAAATTTGGAAACCTCCCCTTCTCTATGATTGGGCAAGATATTTCTTTTCCCTATAAACATACTTGTCACCTCAAAGAAAAGAAGCCTAAAAATTGGCAGCTGTGGGCAAAATTTACCGTGAAAATGATGTGATCAAGCAAAGCCGTTTTCTCTAGTCAAAGTAATTTTTCAAGTTTGCATACTCCGGAATAAGCAAAGTTTTAGGAATTATTATTGACTACAAATTCTGTGATAATTGATTTCTCAAAAAGTTTATTTAAAAATTATAGATTATACATACTAAATAGAATGACAGTCTAGACTTGACTGCTTATTTCTGTCTTGAGGTCATTAGGAGGCTAATTTTTGGTTGTTTTCTCATGCCAGATTATCACCATGAGGTATATAAGATCCCAGAATTCAGCAACGATGTTAATGGGCAGGCCAAAGAGACACAACCCATTTTTTTAGGTAGGTTCCTGTATCAATTAATTTCTCAGCAAAACATCGTGGCCATTTGCAATTAGGGGGAAAAAAGGAAATTGTTGAGGAACGGGAAATGTCTGCCGTTGCTTAATGTATGACATTCTTTTCAAGACCTTTTATTTTACAGATTGCCAATATATCCCTTATTAACATTGCTAAAAGTTGTAATTTCAGACATAAATGTTTATTAGTGTCTACACACAGTGCTAATTATCACTCACTCACAGAGCCAGATGCTGACTGTGCAGTTTTGTGGCTCTGCGCTTACCCCATTTACATTGCATATTCGCTGGCATGCTTCACTGGCAATAGTTTGTGTAATTGGGGTATTACATCTTTGACATCTGGATAACAGAAATTCAATTTCCAGGAAGCTGCTATTTGTTTGGTTTTGCTTCTGCCTTGGGTGGGATAGAGGATTAATGTGCTGTCTTATTATAATGTCCCTTCACCTCTGTGGCCCAGTTGCTAATCCTGCCATGACAAAATTAAATTAAATCTACAGTCAAAAAGCATAAGGAAAATAAAAATGTGATTGTCTGCCTAACCAGCTCTTGATAGTGCTAGTTATCGTCGGGCAGCTCCTCACTTTCCTGGCTTCGTGCTCCTTTGACACCAGCATTTTGGGGTGGGGGAACTGCATGCTTTCCTCTTACTATCCTTGTTCCCAGCTCACCTCAGGGGTGAGCAGAGCTAAAGCGGCATCTCCAAGACTTTCCAGCAAGTGTAGCTGCCCGATGGCTGGGTAGGTAGCCACAAACATTGCCACCTTTTCCAGGTGCAGTGTTGGTGCAAATACTGTGCAGGAAGGACTTAGGATGTGTAATTTTTTTATTTGCACACCATCAGCCAAAAATGAAACCATTGAGGATTTTGCCTCTAAGAGTGAGGTACCCATAAGGTCAGAGTGGAGAGTAGATGGTGGCGTTTGTCTTTAACCTTGTCCGCCTCAGACCTCTGCAGTCGCAGGTAGCAGGGTGAGGGCCCAGCACTGCACAGCAAGGAAGCAGAACATGAGAGGTGTCAGAGTGAGAGTGATTACAAGCAAGGCCACAATTACCCCATCAAGGGAAACTTCAGGTAGCAGGACTGCCGCTCAGACCCAGTGTGGGTCTTCCTTCAGACAAAGCTCTTGCCAGAATCTCTCTGGTTTTGCTTTGAGGGGTGGAAAGGGTGGGTTGGGATGCACGGGGAAGAAGTCAAATATTAATATATAGGTTGAGAGGAAAAATAGGAGGGAAATGTCAGCATTTCTTACATGAGCGATGATGGAGGGCATGTGGATCCTTCTGCCGAGGGAAAGAATATTACTGGGGCCAGCGCTGCTTCCAGGACCTGTTTACTGTTAGGAGAGCTAGGAGCCAAAAGGTTAATAATCAAGTAAAATGCTGTGACCCAAAAAGAGAATATTCATGGATTTCAGTCTTTCCAGTCCCCTAAACTTGGTCAGTTAGAATTCTTTTTTTTTTTTTTTTTCTTTTTTTTGAGACGGAGTTTCACTCTTGTTGCCCAGGCTGGAGTGCAATAGCACGATCTCAGCTCACTGCCACCTCTGCCTCCCGGGTTCAAGCGTTTCTCCTGCTTCAGCCTCCCGAGTAGCTGGGATTACAGGCACCTGCCACCATGCCTGGCTAAATTTTTGTATTTTTAGTAGAGATAGGGTTTCACCATGTTGACCAGGCTGGTCTCCAACTCCTGACCTCAGGTGATCCACCCGTCTCAGCCTCCCAAAGTGCTGGGATTACAGGCGTGAGCCACCATGCTCAGCTCATCAGTTGGAATTCTGTATTATCAAAGTACCACTATGTATAGCCATTTGAAATAAAGAATTTGCCCTTTAGTAGGAAATGTACGTTCGCGATGCAAATGGATCACCATGTCTTTGATTTAATTCTTCTCTAGCAATGCAGGCTTTCCCGTGCTTTCTGCTGTGTATTAGGAAGATGGTAAGGATGCTGTGAAGGAAGTGAATTATCAGGATAAGAGAGGGGAAACTGAAGAGCAACAAGATGCTAGTGCCCAGGACTCAGTGAGCTGGAAGCTCCTGAAGGTGGTAGACGTAGGTGGCTTTCCTTCCTCCTAGTCCGAGTTGAGGAAGATACAAGAATTCCAGTGAAAGACCAGGCTTGGGATAGATACACTTTCAATGTGGTTGCTCCAGAAGGCCTTCAACATTGAGACAAAAGATTGAACAGCCTGGGTGTGTGCTGTGTGTTATTCCCAATCTTTTGCTCATTCTGAAGGCATGACCTAGTTGGTTCCCAAATAACATTTTTATTTTGTGATCTCCAGGTGGGTTAAAAAAATAACAGAAACTGTCACAGAAGCATGATTTCTGGAGCAATTGGGAGTAGTTACTGATGGCCTCTGAGAGTAGGAATTTTTTGTTGACAGTGTTATGGTTTATAGTTCTATAGTTATCCTTTTCAAAACATAGATTTAAGCATTTCAGGCATGTTTATTTTATAAATTGCTGAAGCCTGTCCAGAAAGATGTAGAATTTTATGGGAAGCTTTTGACGTCCAAGGGGGTTTGGTACCAAAATATAGAACTCTCTCTTTTATAACAAAGTACTGACGCACTGTCCCAGGGATGTTCTACACGATTTTCTACATTCAAACATATGTGTTGTTTTTAATACTGTCTGCATCTGTAAGATCAAAGTTTATGTCCTAGGTGAAAAAGAGTCTTCCAGAATGTGACAGAGGTTTCTACATCAAGTCTACTTCTCTGGAACATTTTTAGGCTGTTAACTAAGGTAGCGCATCTCACATGGCAGGGTAGCTTGGTAGTATAAACGGCTTGGCCGTGTGGTTTAGGAATTACTCACTTTTTTTTTTTTTTTTGAGATGGAGTGCAGTGGCAGGATCTCAGCTTACTGCAACCCCCGCCTCCTGGGTTCAAGCAATTTTCCTGTCTCAGCCTCCCAAGTAGCTGGGACTACAGGTGCACGCCACCACGCCTGGCTAATTTTTTGTATTTTTAGTAGAGATGAGGTTTCATCGTGTTAGCCAGGTTGGTCTCGATCTCTTGAGCTCATGATCCGCCTGCCTCAGCCTCCCAAAGTGCTGGGATTGCAGGTGTGAGCCACCGTGCCTGGCCTACTCACATATTTTTAATTGGATGATAGGGTCAGAAGAGGTTACTTTACCCTGTGGACATTGACTTTCTCAAGCTGCTTGTGATGGGACTGCGAAGAAGATTTAAGCACCGTTTGAAGGAAAACAGTTGCTTTAAATCAATTCAGCCAGTGTCTTTATAAGAACATACTCTGAACTCAGCTCTTTTCTGGGATGGGAGTGGGGTCAGAGATAGTCGCAGAAATGGATAGGACACGGACCTTGATCTCGGGGATTCAAATCCAGTTGGGGAGGAAATTGGACAAATTCGGGAAACAGGGAGCAGTATTCAGCAATCGAAAGGGCTGCAGTTGTTTGCGCACTTACTGTGTGCAAGGCAGGACGTTGATCACTTCATCCGAAAGACCTGATTTGCTCTTCATAGCATGTCTGTACGAATTCTCATCATCCCCATGTTGTAGATGAGCCTAGAGATGTCAAGGTGACCTGCCCAGGGTCTCCCAAGTAGGAAGTGCCACAGGTGGGGCTCCAGTGAACCTCTGCCTGAGCGTTGAACACTCCACTTAACCGCCTCTCTGTGAACAGTAATTAAATGACAAATGTGAATGGTTGGGGCAGTAGTAAATAGGGCAGAGGGGAGGGCTCTGCAAAGCAAAGCTATTGAACTACAGGAAAGAGTTGCCCTGTATTTCTCCTCCCTGGAGAAGATTCCAGGTGGGAAGGGCGAGGGAGCCACCAATACCATCATTATAAATCAACCATGAGTGCTGCGCTTTATGGTTTAGAAAGTGCTTTACATCTGTTTTCTTACCATATACCTGTGGAGTATTTAGGGCAGATGATGATTCCTGTAATAATGGGAGCCGAAGCTCAGTTATCTGACCTGCTCATGAATAGGACCTGCTCAGAATAAGCTCAGTTATCTGACCTGCTCAAAGAGGACACGCTCGAAAAGGCCGGAGGAACCCAGGCCACCTCTCAAAGATCTTTCCCCTCTGCCATGCAGAGCCATACAATGCCTAGGCGCATGGGGGAGACCTTAGCTGCTAGCAGGAGACTTTTAGAAGTGTTTTAATGAGACAATTAATTTTATTATTCATAGCAGTAATGCAAATATTAAATGAAGTCCGTTTTTATACATTGAATGTTGGGTTAGCTTTATCATAGTATGTACGTTTGAAACATGTTTCTTTTTCAGGTGTTCAGTCTCATTCATTTATGCATTCAACAAAAATTCATTGCGCTCCATGTGCATCCATGCCAAGCCCTGTTCTCGTTATTCTTTTTCATGTTCAGTTCAGTTGTTCAGCTTTCTGTAGATTAAGCACACAGGATGGCAGTTGAGATCTCTGAAACTCTGAATCTCTCTCTCTCTCTCCCTTTTTTTTTGGAGACGGAATCTCATTCTGTCGCCCAGGCTGGAGTGCAATGGTGCGATGTTGCCTCACTGAAACCTCTGCCTCCCAGTTTCAAGCGATTATTCTGCCGCAGCCTTCTGAGTAGCTGGGATGACAGGCACACACCACCACATCCAGCTGATTTTTGTATTTTTAAATAGAGATGGGCTTTCACCATGTTGGCCAGGGTGGTCTTGAACTCCTGACCTCGTGATCTATCCGCCTCAGCCTCTCAAAGTGCTGGGATTACACGTATGAGCCACTGTGCCCGGGCAACTCTGAATCTCTTTTCAGTGGCTTTCTCGACGACAGCTGCCCCCACTAGAGTCCCCAGAATCTCCCCAAAGAGGACACACTCGAAAAATTCCTGTGCGTGTTTACAAGTTAGAGAGTTAGCTCCTAGCCACAGCATCATTCTCCTCCCTGGCGAATTGGGCAGGTCGGTTTGTAAGATGGAGGGTTCTTCTTCACCTGGAATCAGGTGGCCTGGGTCCCACCCTGGTTCTTGGTTGGTTTCAGAAGGATTGGGAGCTAAGTCCGTGCTCCCAAGAGGAAGAAGGGTCTGGTGTGTAACCATTCCTTGGGCAGGAGTTGTAACTTCAGAGAAAGTGAAGAGGCGAGAGGGGAAAGAGGGGAAAAGTAGAACCCCAAAATCCCAGTATTTGGAAGCAAGTGCTTTCCTCTGTTCCTCCCTCCGGAAAGCTCCACCTTCAGCTCCCTGGCCCCTGTGTCCTTGTGTCCCTGGCCTCTTTGATGTCAGTTCTCTCCTTTTTTGGTGGCGAAGTGAATGGGGCAGACGACCAGGAGAGTCTCTTGGGGTTAGCAACGTGGCCAGTAGTAGAAGGTGTCATTTACCCAGAGCATGCTGTGTTCCAGGCACTATGTAAAGGAGTTTGTAAATGTTATCCCATTCATTGTCCCAAGAAAGGTACTGTCATTCCCTCTTTATGGATGAAGAATTTGAGGAGTTCACAGCCTTTCTCAGTGGCGGAGCCAGGATGCAAGCCAGGTCTGCCTGTCTCCAAAGCAAGCCCTTCACCACATGGTATGCTTTGTTCAAGCGCGCTCCCAAGCGGAACCCCCGGCCTGTCCAGCAGATCAGAGGGTAGCAGAGCTGCTTGAAGAAAGGTCGAGAAGACCCAGAACACCTTACATGTGTTCCACATTCCTCCGTGGGCCTCTGCAGAATGTTAGGGTGCCCCAGACACTATTTTAAAACCCCTAGTCTGAACAGTTCCCCAGGTTTCATATAGCACCTGATGTGCCCAGTTATACTCTAGGACTGAAAAATGAGCTTCAAAAACAATTGCAAGTAAAGTCAAAGTTTGGAGAGCCTCTTGAGGAAGTTTAAATACCGACGGCTCCTTTAAATTTATGTGCACACAAAAAATGTGTTTCAGTAGCTGTGGATGCAGAACTTTGTCATTGTCATGTATTACTTGTTGCCTAAAGTTTGGGAGGCATTTATAGTTAGGCTGTCTAGCTACTCGCATTTCTCTTTTCGTTTCTATTGCAGCTGCACTGTGAGGTTGGTGTTGGGTCTGCCTCATGTTTTACAAATGGGAACCTGAGATCGGGGATGAAAGTGATTTGCCCAAGGCTACATGGTCATTAGTAGCTCACCACACTTTCCAGTCGGGTCTCCTGACATCCACTTCTGAGCTCTTCACCTTGTCAGAGCTGTCGCAACTCCTTGCTCCAATCTGCCCACACGGGCAGATCTTAATACGTAACTCCTCACCCTCTCTCCAGCTCAGAGCCCTCAGCTGCCTTGTCATGGTTTCTAGAATCAAGGCAAAGCTCTTCACTGAGTGTTTCCTACGCACGGTCTGAGCTGGACACATCTGCATCTCCCTGTCTCCAGCTTTCATGTAACTGCCTTCTCTTGAGCCAGCCGGCTTCCTAGCAAAGCAGGACTTCCAGGCACAGAGTGGGCACCTCAGGGAGAAGGAATGGGGTCGGCAGGAGCTTCGGCCTGGAAAAACCCCTCCTGCCGGGAAGAAAGGAGCTAGGGTTTGTTTACATCTCCCGTGTGTGCTGGGCACTCCCTCACTTTGTCCCATTTAACGCTGAGACAAGCTCTGAGAAGGTGTTGTCACTTTTACATTTTTATGAGAAAAATGGGCCTTTCGAATGATTAATTTGCATAAGGTCATAGCTAAGAGACATAAGCCTGGGTCTGGAATTTGAACATGGCCTGGCTGTAATCTTTGCGCTGCAGAACGCTGCCTTGGAGGGATGAGGCCCCGCTCTAGGCTCTTTCGGTTCACTGTCTGTTTCTAGACCACCTTTCAGCCTTCTCTTGCTCTTCAGCCTCACTGAAAACATGTGCTGTGTCAAACTGGACTGATCATTCCCACCTAAAGCACCCTGCCAGCCCCTTCCCCGCCCTTTGCCCGTGGCTTCTTCTCCATCCTAGCCTCCTACCAGGCCTTACCCCATCTCCAAACTCCTTCTAGTAAAATCCTGTCTCTCTTACTGGTTTTTAAAGCCCAATTCAAATATTGCCTTGGCCTGTAAGCCTTCTCAGTTTGCATAGCGTAGTAGAGAGAAGGCAGATTTACAGCCAGAAAACCTTGCCTCGAATCTCAGGCTCCCAGTTGTAACACCTTGGATAACACTCTTGAGGGGTTTTCCTTGTCATCTCTAATAGAATAATAATGTTGGCCCTCACCACCATTGCCACGTTTTCCTGATGCACGTGGGAAATCCTGTAAGGTAGAACACTTTTTCAAACTCGAAAATGCTGTGTTTGTGTTATTATCATCCCATGCTCCCTCCTTCTCCCAAATTTAGGAGTTATCCTTTCCTCTCATCACTTGGGCACTAGGTAATGACATTACTCTTTTTTGGCACTTACCATGTGATCCCTAATATTTACTTATTTTCATGTGTAGTTTTGTTGTGCTCCAAGTCACCCTGCAAATCCTCCCCCGAACCTTCACAGCTGCCACATGGAAATGGAGGTGTTTATTTGCAGGACTCTGGTAATCTCTCCTAATGTAAATTGTCGATCCTAGAGGGCAAGTGTGACCTGAATTCATTTTGGATCCTTTGAGAACCTAGCACAATGCTGTATCCATAATAGGTGCACTGCTGATAGGTCCTCAGATATGTGATTTAAATGCATGAATATATTGGCCGCTGTAGTTAGGACTCTGAAGATTTACTGTATACTGCTATATTGAGATTTGAGAGACATTTAGTGAGCCAAACTAAAAGATGCCTCATTTAACTCGAAGAAGCTTCTGTAATATACTAGAGTAGAAATTTGGGATTTCTGATGTTGATTTGTGAGATACAACTTCTTTTTTCAAATCTAGAGGAGACTGAAAAGGAGAACTTGCATATGAAAGCTAGTGACACGTTGAAACCCCAAATTGGAAAATCACATTTGTTCTACTTGTTCCTTATTCTGCTCGAACACAGGTACAGCTTTAGAAAGGTGCTTCAGATAGTGCTAGCCCGTCTTTAAACTGATGTTGACGTTGTTGACTTCTCAGGTTCCACGTGAAGCCAGCTTTTCTACCTTAATTTAAGGACACACAGCCATGCATTAAAGATCACACCAGCAAACCTTCCTGCCTGTTGGGTTTCTGAGGGAGTTGGGCCCCTGCCCACAGCCGCCCGAGTTGTACCTGCCCATGGGGCCTGGTGAGGGGCCAGTAGGGCTGGCATCCAGCCTGTAGTCTGCTCGCTGCGGCCCACGTGGGGGCAGCAGCTGTCCTGAGAAAAAGCCACCTCTTTCTTTCTGTTTCTCACGAAGGCTCAGCAACTGCCCTATAAATGAACAGTGTGATATATTGTGGTTTTTCACTTTTCTTACACTGGTCATGACCAAATCATTAAAAAATAAATAACTAAATTCATGAAGGGCAGAATCTAAGGAAATGTGTTAATTCAGCCTATGATTTTGTTTTCGAAAGAAAATCATGTAGCCATCTATACAGTGAAATAAAGATTCTGAACCATTGTGTTTTGCATCTCCAAGTTAAAAATAGACCTGGGACATTGATGCAGGAAGTTCGTTATCCTTATAAGTAGCAGATTATCAGAGAAAGTGACCTGGACAGCAGTGCCTGCGGCGTAGAGGGGAGCGGGGCTGGGGGCAGGACAGAGACCTGAGCCTGCAGCCTGCAGCCTTCCATCCGCACGGTGCCTTTAGGCACCTCAGAGTATTGTCTGCAACTTGGGCTATTCCTCGCCTGAAACTGTTTTCCATCTTTCAGAGATAAGGTCTTACTCTGTTGCCCTGGTGGAGTACGGTGGTGTAATCATAGCTCACTGAAGCCTCCGACTCCTGGGCTCAACCTACGCAGCCTCCCACATAGCTGGGACTTCAGGCATGCGCCACCACACATAGCTAATTTTTTGATATTTTATAGAGACAGGGTCTCCCTAGTTGCCCAGGCTGATCTTGAACTCCTGGCTTCAAGCGATCCTCCTGCCTTGGCCTCCCACAGTCCTGGGATTAGAGAAATGATACTTGAAATTCTTTATCGTCTAAGTGTACCCACACTTCTTAGCATGACAGCGGAGACCCTGCATGAACTGCCCCCTGGTGACTTCTTCCAGCTGATTCCTGACGCTGCCCTCTTGCCTCCATGTACAGCCAACCTTTCATCCCTGCAGCAGC
This sequence comes from Cebus imitator, assembly GCF_001604975.1. Classification (NCBI taxonomy): domain Eukaryota; kingdom Metazoa; phylum Chordata; class Mammalia; order Primates; family Cebidae; genus Cebus; species Cebus imitator. The sequence continues at coordinate 6,510,248 of NW_016107376.1, forward strand.
CCCCCTTCCTTACATTTTAGGCAGTGCACTTCCTCACTTCATTGACACGCCTGCCACTCTTCTGCAAAAAAAAATATTCTACAAAAAAATACAAAAATTAGCCGGGTGTCATGGTGCATGCCTATAGCCCCAGCTACTCAGGAGGCTGAGGTGGGAGGATCAGTTGAGCCCGGCAGGGGCGGAAGTTGCAGTGAGCTGAGATAGCACCATTGTACTCCAGCCTGAGCAACAAGTGAGACCCAGTCTCAAAAACAAACAGAAAACCCCAAAAGGGCAGCAAGGGCTTGCTTTGTTTATTCTGCTTGCTTCTTAAAGAATATAACCAGATATTCCAGTCAAAACATATTTTTCATATGGTCACATATGTCTTCAATGGAGACTGAGAAATATGGCCTTTACTTGAACACTTAAATATAATGCCCTCTTGCACTAGAAATCGAAAAACCTCCTTTGGTGTCAGTTCTTCAGAGCCTGTGTGTGTCCTGCTATCATCTAACCTGATCTCTTTGCATTTTTGTTTGCAGAACAGTGTCTGGCACATTCTAGGAAATATCATAAGTACTTGTTAAATAAACTTTTTTTTTTCTTTGAGGTAGAATCTCACTCTGTCACAGCTCGCTGTATCCTCTGCCTCCCAGGTTCAAGTGATTCTCCTGCCTCAGCCTCCCAAGTAGCTGGCATTACAGGCACACACCACCATGCCTGGCTAGTTTTTGTATTTTTAGTAGAGACAGGGTTTCACCATGTTGGCCAGGCAGGTCTTGAACTCCTGACCTCAAGTGATCTACCTGCCTTGGCCTCCCAAAGTGCTAGGATTGCAGGCATGAGCCACTGCGCCCAGCCTGTTTTCTGTTTCGTTAGGTAGCAGTCCCCCTCCTTTAAAATCTAACTCTGAGACAGGATGCGCTACTGCACCCTGAGTGTCACCAGCCTCCACCCTCTCAAGCTGTGGTCTCGCAGACTCACATGGCACAAGGGACAGCACCCCTCGAATCTTGCAACACTGTGACCCTGGCATGCACTCTACCAGCCTCTTTGCCTAGAGTGACCTCAACTACCCTCGCGTCCACGATCCTTTATTTATCCTTCCAGTCTTAGCTTGAATTCCTTCAGAGCAAGACTCTTGAGTATTCAGTGCTCTGTTCCTATAACTATTTTTGAATAACTAAATAGGCACAGAGTAGACTCTTAATAACTATTTTTGAATACATGAATGAGTTCCGTGTTAAACATGTTAAAAGGTAATGCGCCTCCAGTTATCAGTAGATGAGAGTGGACGACTGGTTGACTTGAGGCCGTTTCCTTGTGCAGTATTGTCCCATGCGGCACACGAGGTCTTCATCCCAGCCTCCACAGGTTGGCAGGATAAACGTACGTCAATGTTGATAGCACACCATCTAAACATTGTGCTGGTCAAACGTGCCCTCTCCGGAGGTAAGCTACAGCACGGCCCGTGGCAGGCCAGGGTTGTGGAATCAGTCATCCTGAAGGCAATTTGGCTTTAAACAGGAAAAAAACTATTCCATTGCCATCAACTAAACAACACACCTCCCTGGTCCATTGTCTCACAGATGCCAGGATGAAGGGGGAGCGGATGAGAGGCTGCACTAAACAATTTGGCCACATGACCATAGTTAGGAGACAGAGGTCAAAGGGGACATTCCACTGGGTGAGGTTACTGTGCCTCATTTCTCTACAAAGGATAGCTTATCGCACATATATTTGATAATATATTCTCAAATCATTACAAAGTTTAGACATATTTTTTTCAGTGTTCCATACAACCAATATGCTTGTAAATAAGAATCCATAAAATTGTTTTCTTATGATTGCATTTTTTTCAAACATGCAGAAATATACTGTGTTATTTGGATTCCAAGGGGTTTACAATGTTTTTTACTTGAAATCAAATTTTATATCTGAAAGGTTAATGGAGAAAACTAATTATGCTATCTGGTAACCAAATGTGTGATGAGACATTTGTCTCTGTAATTAACAGCAAGGAACTTTTATAGTTCCATAAAATTGAATGCTACATCGAGTATTCTGTGAGCATTTGTTTGGCTGAGGTGTCCAAAACAGAGATGTTTATGGATGATATAAACTTGAGCTGAAATGTAATGCAGGTGTCTGTGCGTCTCACAGCATTTCTCATTGTTGAAATGGAAGCCAAAAGATTAATACCTTTACATTGTCATGATAAAATAAGTAATGTGTTCTTGGAACAGTGGAACACTACATAAGTTACTCAGTGATTCCAAGAATTTATTCTGTTCCAGGAATAATATCCTTAACAATTTATTTTTACAGAAAAAGTTGATGCAACATAATAGACCATGAAGTTGCTCGCATGGTGAATGGAGTTATACCTCAAGTATGACTTTACACCTCCACAGGAAATGTAAAGACCCCCACCAAAACGCAAGCAAGGTTAAGGGACCTCTTAAAAGTAAAAAGTCAGGAGATGCAAAAGTTAAAGTTCCTCTGTTGCATTAACTCATTCTCATTGCACATAGATAATTTTTTCGATTACTAGCAAGACTTTAATGGGTACCTTAATATGCACGGCATGAAATGTAGTTGAGGAGTGGCTGCAGGAATATTAGCTTTAGCATTTCTCTACAAGTTCAGTGTTCCTCTTTTTAACTCTCCGCTGGGAGGGAGGGCCTGGTGCCAGCACACGGTGGAGCAGGGTGGCCCTGGGTCGACCCAGCTTCCCTGGTTTACTTGGTCATTCTAGACAGGCAGCTTTGGGGGAAACTGAATTTCCCACCTGTCATCTGCAATGAACTAGGAGGAAGCTGGAGATGAGACATGTCCCTCGGGGAAGGCTTTCATGAGAAGATGTGGCTGAATTGAAGCACCAAATGGGCTCTGCTTGCCACCCCGCTGCACACTCTGCAGAAAGGAGAGCTGTACAGTTGCCTCCGATCTGGGTTTGTCTCTTGCATATCAGTGGCGGGGTTTTCCCATCAGCTTTCCTCAGTCATATCTTCTCATCATATCTGTTGTTAGAATTTGCATTAATATATTCATATTGTAGATGCTTCCTGAAGCCACTGTGCCAGGCTGGAAGGTGGTAGAACCCACTAGGCTGTGAAAAGAGAAACTACGGATTCTGTGGGAACATGGAACAGGAGGCTTCCCAGGCCTGGGGAAGTAAGGAATATGGCCCTTAAGAAAATGACCTTGAAACTGAGACCTGAAGGGCAAATCTGGGGTTGGGGCTGAGGACACAGAAGGGGCAGCATGTGAGGACCAGTACGCAGGCTCCTCTGAGACTCAGGAAGGCCTTTGGCAGAGCCAGAGCACAGACAGTCGCTTCTTGGATTCTGATTGAATTGTTGTGAAGGGAGGCCTGAGCACATTCATTCATTCATTCATTTATTTTGAGATGGCATCTTGCTCTTGTCACCCAGGCTGGAGTGCAGTGGCACAATCTCGGCTCACTGCAACCTCAGCCTCCTGGGTTCAAGCAATTCTCCTGCCTCAGCTTCCCGAGTAGTAGCTGGGACTACAGGCATGTGCCACCATGCCCAACTAATTTTGTATTTTTAGTAGAGATGGGGTTTCTCCTAGTTGGTCAGGCTGGTCTCAAACTCCCGACCTCAGGTGATCCACCCACCTCGGCCTCCCAAGGGCTGGGATTACAGGCGTGAGCCATCGTGCCCGGCCAGCGCTTTTATTTTTTAAAAGTTGCCCCAGTGGTTCTCATGTGCAGCCAGACCTGAGAGCCAGCTACCTCCATAGAATAGGGGAGATGAGGCAGGATCCAGGGCTGGAGGAAAGACAAGGAGGCCTCGGGGAGCTGCGGCTCCATCCTGGGGTATTGGCACCCTATGTAGGTTCACACTGTAATTCAATTTGCATTTTTGAAAGATCACTTCACCTTCAGGGTGGAATAGAATGGGAGGGAGCAATCCTGAAGGCTTGTGGCAGTCGCCCCATTGAGTGATACCAAGGATGGGGTGGTGGTAGGGAGAAGCAGTTGTGTTCTAAAGTAATTTCACAGTTGTAAGAAGCAACACTTGGTGACTACTAGTCAGCTGTGGCGGGGGGCAGGGAAGAGGAATAGCTCCCAAGTTTTGGGCTCCTACAGCTAAGTTGGCCTGTTTACTCAGGCGGGGGGAGGGTCGTGATAAAATAACACTTTTAGACATGATGTTAAGATCGCTTTTAAGATGTCCAAGTGAGGCTCTCTGGTAAGCAATTGGATGTATGGCTCTGGCATCTTGAGGTGGAACCTGGGCTGGAGTCCTCTTGTGCAGATGGTCAGTGGAGCCAGGAGAGAGCATGGAGGGCGAGGAGACGGCCCGGGCCAGTGTCCTGAAGCTGTGGACGCTGAGGCAGTGTTTTGCACACCAGTGGTTGTGACCTATAAGTAGGTCATGATATCAGTTTAGTGGATTGTCACCAACACTAACTGCAACAGTAACAATAGCAATCATAAGAAGAAAGAAATAGAGTAAGATAGAAAACATCAAGGTACACTGCATACAGGAAAGAGAAATTCATGACACCCTTGTTAAGAGTTGTGTGCATGGGGCTGGGCGCAGTGGCTCATGCCTGTAATCCCAGCACTTTGGGAGGCCGAGGAGGCTACTAGACCATGAGATCAAAAGATCAAGACCATACTGGGCATGGTGGTGGGTACCTGTTCTCCCAGCTACTCAGGAGGCTGAGGCAGGAGAATCGCTTGAACCGGGGATGTGGAGGTCACAGTGAACTGAGATTGTGCTACCGCACTCCAGCCTGGCAACAGAGTGAGACTCCATCTCAAAAAAAAAGAAAGAGTTCTGTGCATGGTATGCATAACTGTATGTGAGTTCTAAGTCATCGTGAAAAATGTATTTCTTGCTATGAACCATGGCCAGAAAAGTTGGGAAGCCACTGATTTAAGCTACTGTTGCCTTAGTCCCAGAGATTTCCCGCAAGACTCACTCAGGGCAGGCTGCCATTCTCCAGGTGCCTTGGGCCCAAAGTTACCCAAACCCCTTGAGATCTTTGGAAGAAAAAGGCATTGTGAATGTGATCTATTTGTCATCATCATTAATAGTATTTACACTGAAAATGAAATTGTTCAATAGCATGTGTATTTAACTCAGAATATTTAAAAAATTTAAATGAAGAAATATAATCTAGACGGTACTTAATAATGTTTAGACTTACCTGATCAATGAGGTAGATATGGAAATTTACATCCCAGAAGGAGGGCAGATTTACATTTCTGTGTCAACACTCCAGAAGTTTTCTGTACAGGAGAGCAGAGGATCGGCATTTCAGCTTTTATTTAAAGGGTGTCTCTTTGCAAATAGCAAATTATGAACATTTTCTTGTTGAATGAAGGCAAGACCTGTGTTACTGTTAGAATTCAGAAGCAGCTGTTAATCTGTAATCTTGTTCTATTTTTTCCTAGGTGTATTGTCAACCTTTGGAGACTTTTGCTTTGTGTTTCAAAGAATCATGAACATAAACTTTAATTTCATCTTTGCGTTTTGTAGAACTAACAAGCTTCACATGGGCCAAGTTTCCAGTTTGTTTTTTTCTAAGAGACAGGATCTCGCTATGTTGTCCAGGCTGGAGTGCAGAGCCTGTTAACAGGCGTGGTTATACCATACCGCATCCTTAAACTCCTGGGCTCAAGTGATCCTCCTGCCTCAGCCTCCCAAGTACCAATTTCCAATTTAAAAGGAAATATCTGAGCCTCATTCTTCTTAGTTTGGAGCAATGCGACTAAGTCAGAATCTGTAACGATGGTTTGGTTCAGTGGCTTCCTTGTTTCCACCATGTGTGCTAATATATCTAGGTAGTTACGGTACCAGCTAGTTCAGACAGCACCCATGTCTTGTTGTGACAGCCCCCTGGACACCGGTTTGTCTCACGAATGGAGCCCTTCCTGCCATTCAGCTAGTTCCTTGAGCAGCTTAGTAGAGTAGTGCAGCACAGGGACCCAGAAGCCTGATGCATCCAGTGCAGATCTCTGTTGGAGAGGAAATCAGAGAAGGGACAAGACACGCCTTAGATCCTGCCTTGGATAGGCGTTTAACTGTAAAACCCACTCAGTCTTGCTCATCTTCTTTTTGACTCTTAAAATTTTCTTGCGCAACTAAATTGTTCTGGGGAAGACTTCTTGGAAGCAGTGATCTCTGAGCTGATTTTGCCAGGAGCCAAGGGGAAGGAAGTAGGACGGTCTAGGAGGAGAGGACTGCAGGACAATGGCGTGGAAAGAAGACATAGTGTGGCTTCACCTGTTTTCTCTGAGCGAGTGCTTCCAACTACAATCCCATTCTGTGCCTTCAGCCATCTGCCAGCATTCACACAGGTTTAGTGAGCTTCACTTTAAACCAGCAGGTAACAGTTACACGTGCAAACACATCACCCCTTCGTCCTCCAAAACCTGACCTCCCTTCGCTTGCTAATGGTCCGCTAACCTCCCAGTAATGCACTCAAACCCATCATCCTCATCTCTTGCCGCCTTTTCTCACTCACATGTAATCAGCGTGGACTCCTCTCTCTCCCTCCCATCCTTGCTTCCTCCCTTTCTTCTAAATCATATCAGAACACTGAATTCCATTTGGACTGGAATTCTAATTCCATTAGGACATCAAGATGTCGTATCCCTGTTTGTGTCAGGAAATTGCAGTTTGGATCCCAGTGTCCTTAGCGAGACATCCCCGAAGCCCACAAGGAGGAAGCCCAGCTCTGTTCTCCCTGGCTTTTGCTTTCAGTACATGTTACCCTTTCTCTGGAGCTTGGAGTCTTAGTTTTGCACTTTCCTA
>NW_016107376.1:6517151-6520232 GCF_001604975.1 Cebus imitator
CAGGCAATTCTCCTGCCTCAGCCTCCTGGGTAGCTGGGATTACAGGCACGCACCACCATGCCCAGCTAATTTTTTGTATTTTTAGTAGAGACGGGGTTTCACCATGTTGATCAGGATGGTCTTGATCTCTTGACCTCGTGATCCACCCGCCTCGGCCTCCCAAAGTGCTGGGATTACAGGCTTGAGCCACCGCGCCCGGCCTTATTTTTGTATTTTTTTTAAACTGGATTTTCATTGCAGTCAGATGGACCTGGGTTTGGGTCCATTTTTAGTATTTGCTGTGTAACCTTGGACAAATAATCTAATCTCACCACACCTCGGTTTCCTTATCAGAAAAGCAGGGATAGTAACGGAGGACCTCATAAGGTTGTGGTGAGGATGCTTTGAGGCGGTCTACCTCACAGTCTCTGCTTCTCCTGGGTAAAATGTATACGTCAATGCTCGAACCTCTTAGCTTGGTGTCAGGATTAAATGTAGGCAGGGTGCTCGCCAGAGGCCTGGTATACACCAAGTGCTCTGTAAGTGGTATTAGTAGCTTTAACACACTTTCCCTTAAATACATCCAAATTCCTTTTAAGGATACGTGACTTGTAATGAACTTCCAGAGAAAGTGATCGTAGGCATGTCTTCCAGGGCTTACAAAACATACCACTCCCAGCACCTCTCCTCCTGACTTTCCGTGCTGCTGTCTCTAGCCGCTGGTGAGTCTTTCCTGCCCGGTTTGATGGTGATGTGTTCAGGTCCACAACTGCATATCAGTTGCCTAATACCTAGCTTGAGAATACCACAGGAAAAGTTTGTAAATAATTCTTCTAGATTATTTTTCCTCCAAAACAGTCATATATATTCATTTTGAAACCATTTTTACAGTTAAAATTTATAAAGCGGAAAGCAAAGTAAAAGTAAACGCTCCCAGCTGGCCTGAAGTTAGTGAGTTAACTCGATTGTTCACAGTGAGTTGTAGGTCAAACTCCTTCTTCTACTGTTTTCCCCTTCTCATTAATACACTTGACTAGTTTTTTGGGGGGTTTGGGGGAGTTTTTTTGAGGTGGAGTCTCACTCTGTTGCCCAGGCTGGAGTGCAGTGGTGCCATCTCAACTCACTGCAAACTCCACTTCCCGGGTTCAAACGATTCTCCTGCCTCAGCCTCCTGAGTAAGTGAGATTACAGGTGCCTGCCACCACGCCTGGCTTATTTTTGTATTTTTTAAGTAAAGATAGGGTTTCACCATGTTGGCCAGGCTGGCCTTGAGCTCCCGACCTCCAGTGATCCACTCGCCCTGGCCTCCCAAAGTGCTGGGATTACAGGCATGAGCCACCGTGCCCCATCCTTGACTAGTTTTTTTGTTTTGTTTTGTTTTGTTTTGTTTTGTTTAATTAAAAATTTAAAAAGTCTTGTCCCAATCACACTCTCCAGAGATAACCACTATTACCAGTAGTGGTGTGTGTGAAATATGCGTGTGTGTCACAGAAAAAGAAAATAGCATTATGCTGTATAACGTGTTGCAACTTTTTTCACTTAAGCTGATCTTCATGTATTTCACTCATATTGATGGCCTACTTGGAGCCAGGCAGATTTAGCCCCTACTTATCCTGTAGTGAATGAGATGATCATGAGCTCAGCTTTCATGAAGCTTCTAATTTGTCTTGCACATACTTTCAAATGACTAGAAGGGTCTATTTTACCCTTTGCAGATATGAAATATCCCAATTTCATTCTACTGCTGTACCATAATTCATTTATCTAATGATAAATGTTTACATTGTTCCCATTTATTTCCCTTGTAAAATGATGCTGTAGTGAACATTCATAGGTACTTGTTGGAATATTTCTGTAGGATAAATTTTGGCAAGTGGAATTGCCATATTCTGCCCCAAAAAGGTTTTGCCAAATTATATCCCTACCAACAGCATATGAGAGTTACTGTGACCCTAAACTATCACCAAAAATGGGCTTTTTGAATCTGTAATTACATGAAAAGACAAGGAATTTTATGTTAATTTTCATTAATAATTAGGGAGATAAGATACCTAAAAAATGTATTGATCATTTTTTTTCTCTTGTGAATTACATGTTCATGTCCTTTGCCCATTTTTCCATTATTAGTATTCGTCATCTTCTTTACTGATTTATAAGACCTCTCCCATGCATTTGAGATTAAACTCTTTGACTTGGTTGTTCTTGAACATTACTCAAAGTGGTGGTTTCAGACCAAGCTGCCTAACGTTGGATGCAGTTACTCCTCAGGCAACACTGGACAGCCATGCCATATTGATTCTAAAATAAAACTTTTTTTTCCATGATATAAGAACATTTGGAGGAGAAATAAGTAGACACAAATCTTTGAGTTCACTGGTTAGTTCTAACTGTGTCCCATCGCTCTTACAAAAACCTTCATTGATCTCCTGTCACTTTGAGGATAAAGTCAGAGTGTCAGGGTCCTTTTGTTTTTGACTTTGCCCCATTCATTGCCTTAGCTCCAGCTAAGTTCACTTATTCACCGTTGCCCCCTTCACTTTTCTCTGCCCTCAAGCTTTGTTCAGTGCCATTCTCTTTTCTCCTCCCCAAAGTGCCCTTGGAAATGCTAGTGTTATTGATTGACCACCTCAGTCTTGCCATCTTTGTGACACGTAGTCCTCCCAGGGCAAAATGATCTCTTTATCCCTGTAGTTCCTGAAACACTTGTCACTTCCATGATTTCTAAGGCATTGATCATGTATTCCCTTAGTTTTGTCTGCTCAGTCATGGACACTGTGAACCGTGCTCCTAGGAAGTGTAGCTGGTGATGTTGCAGAGCCTGACTCACAGGCACCAGCCCTTGCCTCTGTGATGGGCCAGTCCACCCACCCCTGGCCTTGCTTGTCAGCTGGCAAACATGTAACCAACCGCGGGTGCCCAGTGCCGCGGGCCCAGGGTCCGTAGGAAGCTGTGCATCTTAGTGGATAGAAGATTGTTTTAAAATGAAATGTAGGCCGGGCGCGGTGGCTCAAGCCTGTAATCCCAGCACTGTGGGAGGCCGAGGCGGGTGGATCACGAGGTCAAGAGATCGAGACCATCCTGGTCAACATGGTGAAACCCCGT
>NW_016107376.1:6520377-6544981 GCF_001604975.1 Cebus imitator
AAAAAAAAAAAAAAAAAAAAAAAAAAAAAAAAAAAAAAAAAAAAAAAAAAAAAAAAAAAAAACAAAAAAAAAAAAATAAAATAAAAAAATAAAATAAAATGAAATGTAAAAACAAGGAGCATATAGGACAATACTTGCCTTCACTTTTTAAAAGAAAACATTGAGGACGTCTAAGAAAATGGTTTGTTCCTTATTTCCCTCCTAGGACTCTGCCCGCAAACTTCTCATAGATTACTTACTCTCCTTTGGCTTTTGGTGGTGTTTGAGAGCAAAGTGTGAGAAGCCGTTTGGTAGCTCATTTTGCACAGCTGTTTCTTGCCTCATTTCCTGGTATTTCTTTGCTCTTTTGGACCCTAAATACCCGTCTCAAGCCCTTTGTGCCTTTTTGGCTTTCAGTGCTTATTTTCCCCGCCAGGACCCACGGCGTTCCCCCTTGGTGCCTGTCCTGGCCTCACATCTCCAGCAGTGATTACAGAGCGCTCCTGCCCCCGGCTGTGGCTGACCCCGCGCTTCTTACGCCTGCCCATGCATCACAAGAGTCCCATTATCCTCTTAGAACTGTGTACACACTCCTTTGTCTCCCATACTAGGCTATAAACTCCTGAAGGGAAGAGACTGTGTATCATATTTATTTTCTTTTTTTTTGGTCACATTGGGTCTCATATTTAGTAGTAGTACAATAAATATTTATTAAGTGGATGAGTGAACCCGATAGTATCGCAACAGATTTGAAAGGATCTTAGCTGTCCTTTAAATGTAAATGCCATGTATACACTGGGTTGCTTAATTATTTTCTACCTGTCATTCTCTGCTGAACAGGGTCCTCAGGCATGTGGAGATGTATTTGTGTCTAGGTGCTCCTTTTCATAGTATTTGATTCAACCAATTAAACGATTCTGTAGCCACTCTTTGGCCTTTCCTTTTCCATGGCATTCAGACTATGAGGTGTGGAACCCTTGGAGTTCTGGAGCGTCCTCCCAGGGCGGCTTCAGGAACCCGGTTCTGGTGCAGTCTCGTCAGCAGAGCTTTGCTCTTCTTTATTTATTGGGGTTCCACTTTAGATTGCACTTGGAAAAAAAAAAGGGCTTGTTTGGAAAACCGTTGCCCTGTTCCATAGACTGATGCTTTTCACAGCGTTTGTTGCTGAGTTCGACTCCCAGTCTTGTGTGTCCCTCATAAATATGGCTGTGGTCCCTGCAGGCTGCCAGTTGGGACCTTGATAGCATCTGCACATTAATGGGGTCTGGAATGAGGTGCCAGTTTCAGGTCCTGGATGCACAGCGTCCGCTTCAGATTCCTTTTCTTTCATCTCACTAGTGGAGGTTGAGTGGAGAGCTGCCCGCAGGCCTGAAGGCCCTAGCCCCACGCTCCCACCTGTCTCCCATTTGACAGGCTGCCCACCAGTCTATCCACAGCAAGGCTCCATACCAACCTCTACGAGTTTTTCCGAGGAAATATTTTGGACCATATAGTATTATCCTGGTCATCTTATTATTTCTCACTGATAAACTCAACTTTTTCTCTTTAACATGCTGTTACACCCCCACCCCCCAAAAATGCAAAGAGTTGGAAGCATTTTGCTTCAAAATATGTTCACAGTGTTGTGCCTCCACCTGCAGAACTTTTTTATTACCACAGGGAAGCATCCTCATTGCCACCTCTCTGGCAGATGCTTCTGCACTGTTTCTGCTATTTCTGAACTGGAAAGGCCAGCTCCTTGAGCGCATCTGTGGCCTAACCTCCAGGCTAGAAGCTACATTTTCAGTTCATTGTTTCTCTTGTTGATAAAGAACAATGTCCCACTCATAATACTCCATAGTATATTTAGAGATAATTAAGCCACTAAGCAGCCATTTATTTATTAGTGAAAGACCCAACCCTTCCTCATCTTTCCTTGTTCCTTTCATCTGTTCAGTTGGCTTTTTCATTATCTCAAGTTTCTCAAGGGCCTCTTAACTAGGACAAAACAGGACATGATGGTGTAATACTGAGTGTAGGTAGCGGTAGGGTTGGACCCCACTTCTTTCAGACACCGTCAGTCCTTTCTGCTCAGGTAAGTCACCGAGCATGGCACTGAATGATGGGTTTGACACTGGTGCAGGGAGAGCGAGTCAATCGGTTCTGATCAAGAGGACAGCTACTTGGCTCAGGGGTTGGGAATTCAGGAGGGATAGGTTTGACTCACTTTACCAGCTTGGAACCATATGACCATATGCAGTCATTAAAAAAAAAAAATTTAGTAATAAATGAATGTTTTGAGTTCTCTATGTGCTAGATTAGTAGAAAATCTAGTATCCCCTTATAAGTTGTCCTCCACCACCCCCCAAATTATCCGTGACCACCAGGGGCTTACTCAATGCAGAGGGGCCAGCCTACCAATGGATAGAACTGAAGTGTGGCTTCGTGCTCACCCCCATGCTCCTGTAGCTGCATTTGCCATTGCCTGCATATTATCCAAATTTTCTTCATCAAAAGTAGGCTTCATATCTCCACTCCCCTGCAACTGTCTTTTTCCAGTCCTCCTACTGGTGTTTGTATCTATTCAGTGACCCGAGCTGGAAACCTTGGGGTTATTATTCATGGATTCTTCCCACCCTCTGCAAATCCAGCTAATCCTCGAGCCCATTTGATTAAAATTCTTCAGTGTTTCTCTCTCCATCTCTCTCCATTTCCAGCACAAAAATCCTGGTAGACTTACGTCACCATTTATAGAGGCCTCCATGATAACATTCTAATGGGGTCCTCTACGCCATACCAGTTTCACCATAATTTTGCCAGAATTGTTTTTCTAAAGGATATATCTGATTATTTGCTATCCTTATATGAAAAGAGACCTGAATATGAAGTAACCCATTGGCTCCAGTGTACAGTTCTTCCAGTTCACCCTACACATGGTGTCCTAGTGGGGTAGCCTTACTATGTGTCCAGCTCCGTTGCCTGCCTCATCTCCTTTGAATCTTAAACTCCTGGCTTGTAGAACTGCTGCTTGGGAAGAGGGGTGCAAGGTAGTACACCTCTGTGAACTTCTGCCAGGGGCTAGAAGAGCAGTGTTTCAGGGAGCAAGAGAAGCAAGAGCTGCCAAGTCTCCACCGCAGCCTCAAGGGAAGGGAGAATGAATCATTTTCATGTGGGGGCCACCGGGAAGGCAGGATCCATGCGGAAGAGGCGGGTCTAGCTGCATCAAGTAAGAGAGCATGCCATCTGCAACCAGGAGGGCAGGTTGCCAAGCAGAGTTCTAGGGCACACAGCTAAAAGAGGCAGGGGTCAGTGGGCCAGGAAAACTAGGACCATTGTTGTGAGCAAGAAATCAATATAAAGGAATTTGGGTAAGAGAAGTTCAGAGATTTGCAGAGGAGTTGGGGGCACCTTTCCATGGTATCTCTGGAGCCTAAGAGGTACTTGGTAAATATTTGTCAAACAATTTATTTCTGGTACATTTTCATTCTTTCCTGTTATTTGTTTACTACCTTAGTGTTGCTCTCTGGACTTCGTTCTGTTTTTAATGAGCTGGCTTCTTTCAATTACTTAAGAAAGGTTTATGGAATGCCTACTGTGCATCAGCACTGGGACATTAGTAGGGCAGAGATAGGGTGACTGTTACCAGGAATTTTCCTAATAAGGAGGCACATAGATGGGCACATGTGCAGCTGCTCTGTTTTGGATGGAGTTCCTTGAGTTTCATTATTAATTTAACTGATAGCATTGTCCCCAGCAGCCACAAGAGTCCCCGACAAGCACCAGCAAGAGATCCACAAGCACGGGTCCCTTTGGGGCAGGCTCCCAGACAGGGGTCACATTGTGGGCCTCTAATGACACAAGCCCAGTGTGAGGGTTTAAGAAGTTTTCGTACTTGCAGACCCCGGGGGATATAGCGCACCCCTGGAGGCCACACACACACAGGCCAGGCGCACAGGCAGGGGAGAGAGGAACCCGTGGCCAGTTACCTTTATTGGGTTCAGAGTGTTAGACACAGGTTTCCTGTAGGGAGCTGTAGTTGATGGACTGAAAGCAAGCAGGCAGGGGTCGCAGGAGGCCACGCAGGGACTGAGAGAGGGTCACTGTGGCATATCTTCACAGTCCCCATGGAGTGCAAGGGCAGCAGGCCACCTCTAGTTATCCTATAGAGAGGTGGTCACCAGGCAGCAGCTGTGTAAAGCAGATGTCTGCATCGACCACGTTGAGGAACTGGGGGTGCAGTGAATAGAACTGGAAACTGTCAAGGTGACAGAGGCTTGCTTCTGGAATGAAACTCCCACTTACATTTAAAATGGATGCCAAGGCCACATAAAATCATGAGCGTTTGCTGCCCTCCCTCTGTTTCCTACCATCTTTTGTCATGATTACCTGCGAATAATCATGTTCCATGTGGTGGCTCCTTCTCTCCTAGCTACGTTGAGGGACACCTGGTGTGGTGACTTCTGTGTTGCCCTCATACTTAGCAGATCCTGCAAGACTTTGTGTCATAAATTCTTTGTGTAGAGGAACGTGATCCCGTGGAGTCCTGAAATTCAATGAGGGGAGAATCCCGCATGTGGTCTTACTAGATCTTGTCTAAGAAGCGTAGTTACTGAACTCTCCGCAGGATTTCAGGCTACCAGCCGGGTAGTCATGTGGCATGGATCCATTTTAGTAAGAGTTCTTTTCGTTCATTTTTCTTAAGAGGATTCAGCCTCTTCGAAAGAAATTAGGAAGAACGTACAGGTTTCCTTATAGCATCCTGTTTCGCTGAGAGCTCATTGCTCTAAAGAGCTTCCTTTTCCTGGTATCTATACATGGAGAAGTCATTGACTATAACCAGAAAGACCAATAGAAGTCAATGAATGCTTCCAATCTTAATCTCCTGTATACTTTTCACCATTTTTGTTTTTAACCAAAGAAGTTAGGTTCCACTATGATAGAAGTCCATCTCCTGAAAAGGATGCATGTGACTTCTAGAGCCACGAAATGCTTGGTTAACACTTTGGTGACCATGAAAATCCTGTGTCCCTGCTGGACTACTGTGTACTCTTCGGGTTATGGTTCAGACCTTTGATTTAGGATTTAGGAAACCAGAGAATATTCAGTGGCCTGTCTGGCATCTAGTAGCAAGTGGGTCTAGTTAGGAGGTGAGTCCAGTGTGGGATGTAATAGCAGCCCAGCCTGTCCTGTTCCTCGCTGGCACTGCGCCGCACCAACCAAGCTTCTACCGCTCGGCCTGCCAGTCTGCTCTCGGCACCCACTGTCCCCAGTTTATTTAGGTTGACTCAGCTTTTTTGTCATTGGCACTTTGAGTCTTCAGGCCTCGTTTCTGATCCTCTGCCCCATCTGCCCCAAATGTGCAAGGAAACCTCTTTCTTCCTGTCTGCCAAAGCCTGTCATTCATCATTCCCCACTGCGGAATGGAGCCCCAGAACTCCCTCCTCCTAGGCAGCAGCTGCAGGGGTGACCTGCTTAGCTGCTCCTGCTGCTTTGGGTGAAGAGTGTGTGACTCCTTAAACCCCAGAGACCATTCCTGAACGTACCGTCATCTCTCCTAAGAAGCTTTTCCCACCCTGCCCTTCTTCAGCCTTCCCTGCCACCTCTCAGCACAGACTTCTGCAGTTTGCCATATTCCATCCTTTTTTGTTACCTATTTATTTATTTATTTATTTATTTTGAGACTGAGTCTCACTCTGTCGCCAGGCTGGAGTACAGTGGCGCAATCTCAGCTCGCTGTAACCTCCGCCTCCTGTGTTCAAGTGATTCTTCTGTCTCAGCCTCCTGAGTAGCTGGGACTACAGGCTTGTCACCACACCCAGATAATTTTTGTATTTTTAGTAGAGATGGGGTTTCACCATGTTGGCCAGGCTGGTCTTGAACTCCTGACCTCAGGTGATCCTCCCGCCTCGGCCTCCCAAGGTGCTGAGATTACAGGCGTGAGCCACTGCGCCCGGCCCTGTGTTTCATCCTTGAAAACGTGCCACAGTGAGCTAGGCCGTGAGCATACTTCCTCTGAGCACGGCCCTGCTTCTGGCCTTCTGCCCTCTTCCTCTCAGCACCGTTTCTTCCTCCTCAGTTTCCCGACGTCCTGGTTTTTTGTGTATTTGTTTTGTTTTGTTTTGCCTTTGGGAGGCATGTTTCTGCACACCGCAAGGGCAGCCTACCGCCAGAACCCCTCATACCTGCCACCTTCCTCCCCCATCGCCACCTGCAGCTGAGGATGCTGGTTTTCAAAATGAAGATATAAAGTTATGCAAAACTCCAGTTGTATTTTCAGCCACAAACTTTTCAAAGGCATAAGTTTCGGAACTCTGAAACTGAGGTCATGACAAAGCAGATTTGCCCTCAGAAGGTTCCAGAATCCTTCTGACACCTTCCTTTTCTTAATGGTAGCCCTGTATACTAGCATTCTATGTACAGAGCAGAGGCAGGACCTTTGACAGAAGACACATACCTTCTTCTGTGATGTGTGGGTTCGCGTGAAGAAGCAAGCCGGCACGGACTCGAGAGCCGGGGCGGGCATCTACCCCGTTTGGCCTGGCTGTTGCCTCTCTTTTCTTTCTTTCTTTCTTTTATTATTATTATTTATTATTATTATTATTATTATTACTTTGAGACAAAGTTTCACTCTCGTTGCCCAAGCTGGAGTTCAATGGCATGATCTCGGCTCACTGCAACCTCTGCCTCCCGGGTTCAAGCAATTCTCCTGTCTCAGCCTCCCAAGTAGCTGGGATTACAGGCATGTGCCACCATGCCTGGCTAATTTTTGTATTTTTAGTAGAAATGGGGTTTCACCATATTAGCCTGGCTGGTCTCGACCATGTGACCTCAGGTGATCCGCCCACCTCAGCCTCCCAAAGTGCTGAAATTACAGGCATGAGCCACTGTGCCTAGCCGTGGCCATTCTTTTCAGGGAGTCTGGATTTGGGGGAGGCAGCCACCAACCTGTGCCAGCAAAGGCCAGTCTCTGCACGGCCGTTAATGCAGGCACTCCTGGCCTGATGGGGAGGGCTGTGGGTAGAAACCGCACAGGAAAGATACCTCCTCTTGCTTGAATTGTGATGTTAACTAGCCGGGAATGTATGTGTCTGGATGCTGAAATTAATACCCCATTTGCCTGTGGGTTTATCTTTCAGGATTCCTCTGAGGGCTTTTCCCGACACACCCTGTGCCATAGCTTCTTTAAGAAAGTAGTACATTTTGCTGACTCTGCCCTATTTAAATCTCGCTTGGTCATTCATTCTCATAAAATCTGGAATATGATTTATTGTTTACATATTGCAGTTTTCACAGGGGTTTGAAGTAGAGATAGTTTTATTACAAATTAGAGTATTTCTCCTCACACGCATATGCCAGCAACACACAGCAATATTGTAAATTTGGAAATCTGTGTTATTTCTGTGTGCACCCATGTTCAATTAGACAGAATTAATATACTCTGTCATGTTTTTAGTACCATTTTTTAAAACTGAAGATATTTATTTCAAAATAGTGAACAACAAATTCAAAATAAACTTCCCTATTTAGTAACATAACACATATATTAATAAGCGAAATATCTAACTGCACAACACCAAGTGGCTGGGTTATGTGCAGTTCCCAGTTCTACAGAGAAACCTGGCTTATGTGATCCGAGTGCATATTATATTGAACGTGCTGTATTTATTTGTAGGAGCTGTATTTTTCTTAACAGATGCTGTTAGTTCTTTTTTCCTTTTTCTTTTTTTTGAGATGGAGCTGGAGTGCAGTGGTGTGATCTCGGCTCACTGCAACCTCCCCCTCCCAGGTTCAAGCGATTCTCCTGCCTCAGCCTCCCAAGAAGCTGGGTCTACAGGTGTGCACCACCACATGCACCTAATTTTTGTATTTTTAGTAGAGATGGGGTTTCACTATGTTGGCTGGGAGGGTCTTGATCACTTAAGCTCATGATCTGCCCGCCTCGGCCTCCCAAAGTGTTGAGATTACAAGTGTGAGCCACAGCACCCAGCCAGTCTTTTTCTTACAGTTTAAATTTCAAGCATTTAGTAGGGTAACTGCATGAAAGTTTACACACACACACATACCTTGGCCTACGATTTTTTTTTTTTTTTTTTTTGAGACAGGGTTGGCCTCTGTCACCCAGGCTGGAGTGCAGTGGCATGATCTCAGCTCATTGCAACCTCCGCCTCAGGGTTCACACAATCCTTCCGCCTCAGCCTCTAAGTAGCTGGGACCACAGGCACATACCACCACGCTGGGCTACCTTTTGTACTTTTTGTAGAGACGAGGTTTCTTCGTATTGCCCGGGCTGGTCTCAAACTCCTGAGCTCAAGTGATCTGCCAATCTCAGCCTCCTAAAGTGCTGAGATTACAGGTGTGAGCCACCATGGCTGGCAGTGGCCTAAGATTTTATCTTCTGGGTTTGAGGGGGGAAAAAAGTCCATTTCTCTTCTTCTTTATGAAGAACTTCATCTTTATGAAGAACACTTCATCTTAAACTGGCAGATGCACAGTTTAAGAAGATAGTATGTTTGAAGGAGCTCCCAATAGATATCAGCATCCTCTGATATTATTATTGATGGAAAATATTTTCTATCTGTACAATATTATAGATAACCTCAAGTAATATTTATTAAGTACTCTTTAGTGCAGTATAGAAGTTCTTTAGTTTAAGAAAAATTTCCTGAGGGGGAGAAAAATCTTAAAAAAACAAGTCAGGCCAGGCACACTGGCTCACACCTGTAATCCCAACACTTCGGGATGCCGAGGCAGCGGATCACAAGGCTAGGGGATCAAGACCAGCCTGGCTGACACAGTGAAACCCTGTCTTACTAAAAATACAAAAATTAGCTGGGCATGGTGGCGTGTACCTTGTAGTCCCAGCTACTCTGGCATCTGAGGCAAGAGAATCGCTTGAACCTGGGAGACAGAGGTTGCAGTGAGCTGAGATTGAGGCACTGCACTCCAGCCTGGGCGACAGAGTAAGACTCTGTCTCAACAACAACAACAACAACAAAAACGTCAGTGTAGGTGAGGTGGGATTTCAAAGTGGCCCGTGACCTTTTGCACGCAGTGACACTGCAGGGGGGAGGTGGCAGTGGGTTTGGTGTGGGAGGAGGGCAGAGTGGGGAAGCTGCATTGCCGCCCTTCCCATGCTGGTACAGCCAGTGACCTCAAGTGGCAGGGGCCCCTCAGTCATCACCAGGGCTGATGTGATGGGAGTCAGGGTGCCAGAAAAACAAAGCCCCGCTCGCTTGCCACGCTGCCACTCGGCGCCCCCTGTCTCCTCGGCCCTCCTCTCTGAAGGCGATGTCTCCAGCAGCAGCGTATCATCCTGGAGGATGTTGTGTCAGTAGTGATGCCCGGCGTCTCTGCCAGTCCAGGCTTTCTTCCTTGCCCTCGCCCCGCCTGCCGAAGCTGACAGACAGTGAGCAGAGCGCGTTAGTGACCTGCCCGTTCCTCGCAGGTGGCTATGGCACATCAGGACGGAGGGCTTCTGCGGTCCAGTCCTATCCTTGACCTTGTCTCAGCCCGTTTCCTCATGACCTTCTCACTCAGAAAATGCTTCCAAAGAGGGGATTTCCTGTTTGTTGCCGATGACACACTCTCAAGAAACCTCTTTTATTGTAAGAGACTTGCAGAAAGAGCTTAAAATGAGATGCGGTAGGAATCGGATGGTTTTTTCAGACTGTAGCCAGTTCTCCTGCCTTTGCGTTTTACAGATTAAGTTTATAGAATCAGTCATCTTTCCCATTTCCAAAGAAGGGTTGTCTTTTCCTTTCTCTTCTTTTTGGTTAGTGAACGGTTTTTCTCTTTCACTAATTTAGAATGCTAACTTTGGCCCTGTTTCCATTAGGAGATGAAAGCATGGAAATAAAAAAGCAAATTACAGGGATGAGAAGACTGCTGAATGACAGCACCGGGCGGATATATCAGCGAGTTGGCAAAGAAGGAGAGAAGTTAAAAGAGGAGCCCCAGGACCTGGATTTAGTCTGGCCTCCGCGTCTGAACTCCTCTGCTGAGGCCCCGCAGAGCCTCCATCCGTCTTCACGTGGTGTGTGGAATGAGCTACCGCCCCAGAGTGGACAGTTCTCAGGGCACTATGGCACCCGTTCTAGAACCTTCCAAAGCCAGCCCCACCCTGCTGCAAGCTCCAACGGTACGGTTGTCAACAAACATTCAGAAGGCTCTCATGGGGATTTGTACTGTTGTGTTTTATTTCTAAATATTCATTGTGTTATTTGAGTTCAATTTATTAAACCCTCCCATAATTACCTGCCTTCACAGAGTTACTATAAAAGGCAGGGAGACACAAAGGACAATACCAGAGAGTATTAAAAAAAACAAAATCGAGAATTAGGAAAGATGGGGGTTCTATATTATAAGTGAAGATTTCCTGGTAGAGCTTTTAGCCCTTTAAGAAGTGAAAGTGGGCCAGGCGCAGTGGCTCACACCTGTAATCCCAACACTTTGGGAGGCCAAGGTGGGCGGTTCACCTGAGGTCAGGAGTTCGAGACCTGCCTGGCCAACGTGGTGAAAACCCCGCCTCTACTAAAAACACGCAAAAAATTAGCCGGGCGTGGTGGTGCGCACCTGTAATCCCAACTACGTGGGAGGCTGAGGCAGGAGAATTGCTTGAACCTGGGAGGCAGAGGTTGCGGAGAGCTGAGATCCCACCATTGCACTCCTGCCTGAGCAACAAGAGTGGAACTTCATCTCAAAAAATAAAAATAAAAAAAATTAAAGAGATTATTTTTTGCCTATATACAGATATTACCGTCACAAAAAAAAAAAACTGAACATTAGGGCAAAAAGAGCTGGCCATTGTCACTAAAAGAAGCTTCCTGGTCCTATGGTGTATTACTGACATATCCTCTCATTTACTCCTTCGCCTTCCCCATTATCAGAAGAGTCCCAGATAAAGCAGGGGCTGATAACCCAGCATCCCATGTCAGTACTGGACCCAGTGATCCATATTTTATAACATGCTTCATTAGCAATGGAAAGTATTCCTTTAAAGTAAAATTTTCTTAATTTAAGTTTCCTAATTGTTAAGAAAAGAATCAAACGACAGTTTTTCTTTTCAAAGCTTAAGGAAAAAACCTGATGCTTTCTGTGGTCATATTAGTTTTCTAGCCAACCACATTGGATGCTATAATACTTGTTCTGTAAACAGTGTAGAGATGTGCAGATCTATAGTTTTCACAAAGAGAACAAGAGAAAGGTAAGAAAGCATTTTCAGCTTCCTTAAGAAGTTAAGGATTTTTTTTCATACATTTTCATTTTCATTTTAATTCACAATATCCTTCAAGAAAAAGAGAACTGTTTTGGTTTCTTTATTTAAACACAGTTTGTGGTTCAGATGCATGAAAAGCCATCCTCAGACATTGGTGAGACAGCGAAGGACCCCAAAGATGTGTGGGTGTCTTCTCCTCCTCTCAATATTGCATAAGCCAGTATCAAAGTTCCCATGCTGGCATGTGTCCAGGTTAGAGGGACATGGCTCTTTAAAGACTCCTCTATAAAAATAAAAAGTCAGCTCTCTTTAAAATTAAAAAATGATTTATAACAAGCTGAAAAGGGTTGGTTTTGTCCTCTAAAAATGATAAAGATGGTACTTAGAATAGTGACTAGAAATATTTTTTAAGACCGTCCCAACTCTACTATGATGGAAGAGAGAATAAGAGACATAAAATACCCTTAGGTATGTATGAAGTTAATAAACCCCACATTGGCAAGTTTTAAGTAAACAGTGTTCTATTTCCCAGTATATATCAAGGACCGTGGATTTGCTTTGAAGGTATTAGTCAAGTTAGTAAAAGTTACAAACATAAATTCCCCCAAATCAGTTTGAAAATAGATACTGATTTTATGCTTTCAATAGAAACATGGCCAGGAGTGTCGGCTCATGCCTGTAGTTCTAACACTTTGGGAGGCCAAGATGACTGGATTGCTCGGACCAGCCTGGCCAACATGGCAAAACCCTATTTCTACTAAAAAATACAAAAATGAGCTGGGTGTGGTGACGCACGCCTGTAGTCCCAGCTACTTGGGAGGCTCAGGCAGGAGAATCACCTGAGCTTGGGTGGTGGAGGTTACAGTGAACCAAGATCGTGCCACTGCCCTAGAGCCTAATGCAAGACCCTGCCTCAAAAAAATAAATTAATTAATTAAAAAAGAAAGAAAAGAATATATTATGTATAACTGTGACTACTTTGGTATTTCATTGGGATTATTTGCAGTTTTAACACTGTAACATTACAGCTTTGCTACAATTTTGAATGTAAATAATTGGACTACTATGATCACTAAATTATCTTGAAGTATTTCATCGTTTTGCTCTGGTGAATTTTTCTATAGTATTCCCAAATAATGCGTATTACAGGATGTAAGGTATATAAAGTATAATTAAACATATAATTGGAACAAAACCGTAGAACTTACCTTGCTCCCCTCTGAGAAAATATAAGTGCTGGGAGTCTGTAAGCTGCTCCACTTATGGTGGTCAGGGTGAACAGGTGCTGGAGGGAACCCAGTGTAAGAGCAATTTCCCAATGTCCTATTTCATTCTAAGGACAGTAGAAGATACTTGCTTACCTATAAGGGAAACAGAGTAAGATAGGTTTACTAAGGAAAAGGCATTACTTTTTTTTTTTTTTTTTTTGAGACGGAGTCTCACTCTGTCACCCAGACCGGAGTGCAATGGCACGATCTTGGTTCACCACAACCTCCGCTTCCCGGGTTCAAGTGATTCTCCTGCCTCAGCCTCCCAAGTAGTTGGGATTATAGGCGCCCACCAGCATGCCCAGCTAATTTTTGTATTTTTAGTAGAGACAGGGATTCGCCATGTTGGTCAGGCTGGTCTCGAACTCCTGACCTCAGGTGATCCGCCCACCTCGGCTTCCCAAAGTGCTGGGATTGCAGGCATGAGCCACGGTACCTGGCTGGAAAAGGCATTCAATGTAAACAGTGAAAAAGAGGCTGTGGTGAGGGGAAGATAAGAAAGAGGAATGGAGAAAAGAGGTAGGAGGGTTTTATTTATTACATTGAAGAAAAGCCAGCCAGCCTGCCAATACCCTCGAACCCATCCAATTCAAATATACCCTCCCATCCCTACTCTCTGTCCTTCCCCACCCCAAACGCCACACCCAGAGAGGATTCTGAAACTTTCCGTGTGTGCACAGGTCTTTGTTTTTGAAATAGTGTGCTTAATATCAAAACTATTTTCAATAGAACACAATTCCTAATATGAACTCTTACGCACAGCTACCAAATATTTTTTGCAGGGCTGTTGTCAGGGTTTGTTTTCTGTGTGAGCTAGTGTGAGTGTGTTTAGAGTGAGTTTTGAGGTGTCATTGTTGGAGATGGACGGCTCTGACAATAGGGAGGCCTGCTGTGGCCACTCACTGTGTGTGTGTGTGTGTGTGTGTGCATGTGGGTTCCTGCACTGCACCACAGCACGCATCTTACAGTATGGGAGCCGGGATAATTAGATAAAGTCAGACCCCCAGATTTAGGCTGTGATAATTAGCGGGTCCGTTTCCCTTAGTCACAGCTTCATCGTAATTGCACATGCTTCAAAATCCTGCCAAGATACTTCTTTTTTCTCCCCACCTCTTTATGATTTTTTTGTTTGTTTGTTTGGAGTATGTCATTCTTCTCTTTCATGCTCAGGAGAACTTCCAGTGGTGAATTCATCAGTTGGATCAAACTGCTGTACTTGTAACTGCCAGTCAACGTTGCAGGCCATTCTGCAAGAACTCAAGACCATGAGGAAATTAATGCAAATTCAAGCAGGTACAAGGATCGGGCCTCAGAATGAGTCCTTTGATTTTTAATGCATATCTGACATCTTCTGTTGGAATGTTCATTGTGCTTTTATTAAAGCCTCCTCCTCACCTTGCTGGCTTGCTGTGCCTTTTCAAGTATCTGTTTTTTCCGCTTTCTCTGCAATCCATTTTTCCTTTAGCAAATCAAACATATTTTGTCTTGCTGCTGATACAGCTCATATAATTATGTGTATGTGCTTGATAGACTGCATTCCATGATCTCCTGGTACTTCACAAATGTCAGTTAATTAAATTTGGGAACAATTGTATATGGAGGAGCCCTCTAGGAAGCATGGGCTTCAGTGTTCAAGCACATAAGCAGATAAGAAATGTTGAGCCCCAGGCTGCACTCTGTGGCTTTTCTCTCTCCCGTTCAGGATGCCGTTCGGAAGCTCAGAGACCCTCCCACTCTGTCCTCATTGTTTCTGTGACTTCTCTTTTTATTTTCAGTGCTGTCAGGCAAGTTGCGGAACGGAAGAGCAGTGGATTTGTGGTTTGGGATTGGACGCCACTTTCTGCTCTTAGAGCTGTGTGATGTGTCTGAGCTTCCTGTTTCTCCTCTGTAAATGGAGAATTTGTGTCTAATTCATAGGGTTGTTGTCAAAATAGAATGATGTAGTAGATGTAAATGAACTTTCTAAGGCATGGTGCGAGCCTAAGCTGTTTTATTAGTGTCGTCTTCAAGTCCATGGAGCGTTCTATAGAAGCCTGTAAGTCTGGGTCTTCATTATAGCAGCTGTATTTTCTGATCTTCACAATTGAGGGAAAACAGAATTGTTTTTGTCCCAGATACAAGAAATAAATCATTTTATTAAGTTTTCCCTCTTGTCAAGGGAAATCACCCCTTGATCTTAGCCATGTCGTGACTGGCTTTCCTGCCCTTTCATCGGAAGGGCATTCAGGGAGGTCGCTCCTCAGAAGCTGTTCAGGATGCCATTTAGTGAATTCGAGTACAATTTTTGATAGAAAAAATTGCAAAACTTAAAAAAAAATTTTTTTAATTATAAAAATTATTTGGTTTTGGTAGAAAAAGCTTAATACTTAGATATATCAATCATCCAAGATCACATTGAAGCAGGATGAGCTACTTTCTGAAAAACAGCATCTTTTTAAGCACTGAATTTGGTTTTACCCCAAGGAAGCCTTTTGCTCAGGTCAATATGCATTGGACTGACCCTGCTCCACCATGATAATCTGTGTTCTTATTAACCTGGCAGAGGTTAACGTCTCCTAAATAAGGAGCTCAGAAAGAAAGGTTACTTTATGATGTTCGGATTCTTTTCTCCGAGGGGGAATTTGTTAGCACTTAAGAAAATATGCATATGAAATTGTAATGATTTATTTTGTCACTTAAGCTCCTTACTACTGAAATGGCAAGCTACAAATTGCAACCATTTAAATCCTTGACGGAAGCCTTTTTAGAATCTATTAAGTAAATGCCACTTTGTCGCTGTGTTTTCTTTTCTGAACCTTTGCAGATTAGGGAGGTAAACGATTCCAAAGCTGTAGGATGGCACAAAGGATAAACTGAATAAATTACTCTCCTTTAATTTTCTTAAACCTAAAAAATTTGTGTCATGTGGGTAGATTTACTTAAGGGTTTAATGCCTGAAGACTTAGATTTAAATTACATTTAGAAAGTTTCACCTTTCTTTTAAGAAGACAAGGAATAAGACCTAGAGGTAAGGTCTGGATGCCAGGTACTTGGGCTGTGCCTAGATTTGTGAAAGGAGAAGAAAACCTGAGATAGTCCCCGTGTTTCTTAAACCAAAGCATTGTCATTTTTAATTTAGGATCATGAGGCTTAGCAAGGCCTGGGGCCTAGACCATCATTATTCGTGGTCCCTTTGATTTTAGGGGTGCAGACCCAGCCTTGAGGTTGAATGCAGAAAAAGCAAAGAGAAGTTCCCAACTCTGGCCGCACAGTAGAATTTCTGGAAGAGCTTTCAGACAATACCTATTCCCAGGCTGCACGCCTGGAAGTGTCAGTTCCCTTAGTCTGGGCTGGGGCTGAGGCGTCTCAGTGTTTTCAAACTCGAGTGATTCTGATGTACAGCCAAGGTGGAGAAGCAGTGAGCTAGATGATGACTGGTTTAAAAACTTCTGTGCTTTTCCATAGTGCAGTTAGCTTGTTTCTAATATTTATGAATTTCTTTCAAATTTGGAGACAAAAATATTAGGATCAAAGTGTAAATATTCTTTATTTTCAGATGATAGGAGGTAAGAGGAAGTGATCCATGTATGTGCCTGTAAAGACCTTAGGTTTCACTTGTTTTATAGGATGATTTCTGTTGAAAAGCTGGGACATCCTGTAGTCATGTTTAGGAAGCCATATTAATATTTGAGGATTTAAACAGTGATGCCATGTTTCCCAATTACACTTTCCAAGAGAGTATTTTTGAATGGTTAGCAAACATTACTTCTCAGAGTGCACCTGTGACAACTGTAATTTGCCATCCTGGATTTCCTTAAGTATAGATTCAGTGTGAATACTTGGTCCCTGTGCAGGTACTATGCTTTTTGTCTTTGGAACTGTTTCTAGATTTCACTAATTTGTTTGACTTGCACAGAATGATATTGCTCCTTCAAGTATGCCAAACTGAGGTCTAGGGAAGTGGCCTGGTCTGAAGCCAGGTAGCAGAGTGCTCTGGAGGTGGTTGCTGTGTGGAGAATATTTGGTGAGGAAGGATTCACTAGTCCCAATTAGGTAACTAATAGGCTTTTCCCACCTGCTTACGGGTCCGTATTACAGAATCATCCCAGACTACTACTTTGGATCAGTCTTGCCCAAATGATCATCACTATTTCATCTTTGTCCATTTTGGCACCTGTAGATTATTAGGACCTGATCAGTCTAAACCCAAATGACAGTGGGAATAGTCGTGAAATAGGCTTATCGGGAAGCACGCCCGTCTCTACCTAAATTTAAGTTCCGAGGTTCTCATTTGTTTAAACATGTCCTGTGATTTATAAAGATACGCCCAAGTGTTTTCTCACAGTTCATGATCCTTTCTCTGGATTGAACCCAACAGCAGTACGCTGTCACGGTTCATCTGCAGTAAAGCTTTCTCCTGAGTATGTTT
Source organism: Cebus imitator (assembly GCF_001604975.1). Lineage (NCBI taxonomy): Eukaryota > Metazoa > Chordata > Mammalia > Primates > Cebidae > Cebus > Cebus imitator. Next base: position 6,537,227 of record NW_016107376.1, read on the forward strand.
CTGCCTTTAGGACTTTAAAATGCTCCCGAGCTTGCGTTTGTTACTGTTTAGGTCCAGTGGGAGAATTATTTGGTGAGCTTCATCCTGGAGTTTTCCTCGTTTCGGTTTCAGTTTGTAGAGCACATGGATAGACCGGAGATAAGTTTTCCTGAGTCAGACACATGTGCCTGTACCATATTTTTGTTTATTATTCGCAGTTGGAACTCAAAACAGACAACAACCCCCAATTTCCCTTATATGCTCCCAGCGAACTGCTGTCTCACGAAAGAGAAATAAAAAGAAAAAAGTGCCCCCAAAGACTGTGGAACCTCTTACTGTGAAACAGAAGCCCAGCGGGTCCGAGGCCGAGGGGAAGGCAGCGGTGGCCTCTGAGCTACCTGCTGCCCAGGCGGCTGAGCCCACCTCCCCGGAGAAGAGCCGCGTGCTGGGATTCGGCATTGTTCTGGAATCACCTTCCTCAGATGTAAGTCGCTATTTTCTGGCTGCTGACTCTAATGCAATGTAACTTTCAGGAATTTTATAGTATTCGTACATTTCCCTTTTGACAGTTAGAGAAACTTGCAGGATATATGTGGGACAGAAGAAAAGAAGACTGGTAATATTTTTCTTGTCTAGAGCTTTCTTTTCTGAAAATTTCATGCCTTATTTATTTAGACAGGTTTCCAGTCTTTGCCTCCAAAAGGAGGAGGGTGATGGCATAAATAATCTGCTCCCTAATTTCTTTTGCATTTTTAATTTTGTAGTGGCAGTTTTCAATTTCCGTAGCGTAAAGACCTAAAAGAATATAATTAGATCTTTTGTAGACGGGCATAAATGAACAGAACCATGCAGATAAGGTCATACCTTTCTGGAAACACAAACTAATAATAAAAAAGGAGCAGTCGTGCTAATTCTATTTTATAGATGCAAGCCACACTGCTAATTAGGTGGCAGCGCCATGCCATTTACTCCGTGTAATGATAGGTTAACGCTTTGCAAAGGTTTTTCTATTTAATATCATAGCCAGAACATTGCCTCAGTCCAGAACGTTGCATGACATCCGAGATAACCATCCGACTTGCTATTTTACATTCATAGGGCCATAAATGAGTTTGTTTAATAGTGCACTATATTTGCAATTGCATTTCTGTTTACAATGTCTTTCTCTAAGTATGTTTGTGTTGTGAACACTAACTTGTTGGGAGAGTTCTTAAAATAAACAAGAATGGGGGATCTGTTATTATCCGATTGCATAGGATGAGAATCCTGCTGCGAGTTCCCACAGGCCTGTATAGGATTGGAGGTTGGCCGTATCTTTTAAACTTTACATAGGAAACAAATTGCTATTTTTTTAAAAAGTATTCACTTTGAAATTGTGGGAAGACAGTTTGCTAGAGTCTATCCACATTGGGTCTTACACAAAGGGAGGGGACAAAAATAATCATCTTGTGACTTTTTTAGATTGGAAAGTTGTTGGAACTTTTACCTAATCCTCAGTGTTAAGGGTTTTTTTTGTTTTTTTTTTTTGAAAAAAGAAATCTATAAACACATGCTACAAGTGTTAAGAAGTTCTTCCAGACTAAAAATTTAATTTAAAAAAATCATTCATGATGATAATGTTCTACCCTGGACCAGTCAGCTCATGCGATGGTATCATGTTGCTATTGCAGCTAGGGCTCTGAGTCAAACCCCAGGTAGATCACATACTCGGAAACAGAGGTAAATTCAATACAAAGCACATTCAGTTCTTACATTTTCTGAGCAATTTTTTTCTTTTTTGAGACAGAGTCTTGCTCTGCCGCCCAGGCTGGAGTGTAGTGGAGTGATCTCGGCTCACTGCAACCTCTGCTTCTTGGGTTCAAGTGATTCTCATACCTTAGCCTTCTGAGTAGCTGGGATTGCAGGTGTGTGTCACCACACCCAGCTAATGAAAACTGGGTTAGCTATTGATTGTCTTGGAAGAATAACATGCTTCTAAAGAAGAGTGAGGCCGGGCACAGTGGCTTATACCTGTAATACTAGCACTTTGGGAGGACAAGGTGGGTGGGATCACCTGAGGTCAGGAGTTCAAGACCAACCTGGTCAACATGGTGAAACCCCATCTCTACTAAAAATACAAAAATTAGCCGGACGTGATGACACATGCCTATAGTCCCAGCTACTCAAGACTTGAACCACTTGAACCCAGGAGGCAGAGGTTGCAGTGAGCCGAGATCACACCACTGCACTCCAGCCTGGGTGACACAGTGAGACTCCGTCTCAGAAAAAAAATAAAAACAAAAAGCAAAATAGTAGGATTGGGCAAGTGGCCCAGTGTTGCTGGAACAGCTGTCTGGCTGGCATTGGTAAAAGTAGGGTGGAGTGAGAGTGCAAAAGTCTAGGTGTACGGTGGTGAGGCCTTCAGCCTTACCTGTGGGCTGGAGGGGGCCATTGCAAGTTTCCAGTAAAGGAAGAATTGTGCCTGTATTGTAGAACCGTAGCTGGAACAGCATGTGGCTGACAGAGCGATGGAGAGAGTGGGAGGAAGATGTGTGCGGCCCGCAAGGCAGGAGATCAGGAGGGCTGGACAGGAGCAGTGTGCCTGGAAGGAGGAGCAGGGCGAGCCGCTCAGGAGGGATGCAGAGACTGAGTGGGAAGTGAGTCCTGGATTCCCGTCTGGGAAACTCACTGGGTTACCAGCTGGGACTTTAACTGAGATGCAGAGCAGGGGCAGCATAGGCTTTCAGCTCTGGATGGAAGGAATAGTGAATTTCATATCCTCAACATGTTCGCTAGATACCTCCAGCACAGGAGAAAGATTAGCACTAGAAATGATGGACAGTGACGCTGGAAACCCATGCTTTATCGCTTTTGTAAATGTAGAGTTTTCAGTGTATAGAGTTCCCCTGTTTGCATTGTGACTCTTAGTGTCACCCAAATGCCAGTGTGTATACCCATGGCACAAACACGAACGTAAGGGCCCACAGGAGTTGTCAATCATGGCAGATCAGCCACTGTCTTCAAACTGGTAACAGTAGTCCCTACTCAGACACAGAAAAACACTAAGTTCCAATCGGAACCAACCGAAATGTCAAAACGACAGAGTATTGTGCGCGTCAAATGAGACACAGTATATGGGAAAATCCTGTTGCAGTGCCTGGCACATAAAAGGTACTCAGTGTTATTTGTTTAACCTGTGAAGGAGGAAACATACATTTGCATTAAGCTCAATGTACAAAATGATCTTAGGAAGCATGCAGTCTAGGACTTAGCTCTAAGGAGAGCCCCCTTCTCAGTTTCACTGCAGTTCACTGTTTTCCCTCTTCCTCCTCTCTGTACCTACCTACTCCCCGTCAGGGCTCTACTGTGATTTGAACGATCCTCCTGGATAGAACTTCCTGTACTGTTTGGTAATCATTTACATGATAATCTATCCTTCCACCCCAGCTTCTCGAGAGCAGAGACAGACTATGATTAATAGTAATAATACTTACTATCTGCTTTCTATGGGCAGCCTGCACAGGTTCACACAGCCAAGAAAAGTGGAGTATGTCCGCCACCCCAGGTCTGTCATCTGCCCTTGTCGGCTGCAGGAAGGACTGGTGGGTGCCTATTCTAGCCCAATGCCTGTGTGTGAGGGACACCCAGTCACTGTTGAGGGTCTGATTATCATATGAAAGACTGAAAGTTTCAGCTGTTGCTGTTGATGCTGTGTACTTGGCAGTTTCTTGGGGAGAGCTTCACAGGTCAGGGAGCAGGCTCTGAGGTCAAGCTGCCTGGGTTAGATTCTCAGATTTGTGACCCTGAGCAAGTGAGCCTGACCTCTCCCCTCTCCATCTCTCTCTGTAGAACGGGGGTAGCAAGTGCTTATCTCCTGGAATTGGCCTATTGGAGGAATTAGATGACGTCATCCTTGCGGAGCACTGGGAACAGCATCTGGCTCATTTTAAGCATTCAATAAATATTAGTTCTTTTTCTTTTTTCATTTTTTCCATTTTTTTGAGACGGAATCTCTCTCTGTTGCCCAGGCTGGAGTACACTGGCAACAATCTCATCTCACTGCAACCTCCACCTCCCGGGTTCAAGCAGCTCTCCTACCTCAGCCTCCTGAGCAGCTGGGATTATAGGTGCCCACCATCAGGCCCAGCCAATTTTTTTGTATTTTTAGTAGAGAGGGGGTTCCACCACATTGGCCAGGCTGGTCTCGAACTCCTGACCTCAAGTAATCTGCCCACCTTGGCCTCCCAAAGTGCTGGGACTATAAGGCGTGAGCCACCATGCCTGGCCTATTAGGGTTCTTTTTTTAACCTTAGCATTCTTACCTAAGTATCTTTATGGGAATAAATATTTTAAAATAAAACTTACCTATCAATGAACAAATACACTTGAACAAATAGTGTTTTTCGAAACGGAATAGCCTGAAATATTTCTCTTTTAGGGCAGGACTATTTGGCTCTTTTGAAAGTAGCACAGAAGCAGAAACCCCAAACTAAATTTCACATTTAAATATAGTATTCAGTTTTTTATCCATGAGTTCACAACCCAATACTCTACCAAGGTTGAGACAAGACAGTTGTGAGCTTCTTATGGTCACTGTTTTTCAAGATTGCATGTACTGATTTGTGTTTTCAGAGCAGATATACCTGGCCTAAGTTTGTTTTGTTGTTTCTTTTTGTTTCTTGTTTTTCGGCTTTGGCGAAATACTCAGACTAGTTTTTAACAATGTTTTAATAATAGAAAATGTTTTTCTATTTGTTCTTACTATAAATAGTCTCTAGTAATCCTAGATTATGCCAGTTTAAAAGTTTACAGAAGATAAATTGTGGATATTCATCAGAATATCTATATCTGAAATCTGCTTTTTTTTTTTAAATTGAGACAGAGTCTCACTCTGTCATCGAGGCAGGAGTGCAGTGGTGTGATAGCAGCTCACTGCAACCTCCACCTTCTGGGCTCAAGCCATGCTCCTCCCTCAGCCTCCAAAGTAGCTGGGACTACAGGCGCCTACCACCACGCCCGGCTAATTTTTGCGTTTTTAATAGAGATGGAGTTTTACCATGTTGGCCAGGCTGGTCTCAAACTCCTGGCCTCAAGTGATCCGTCCACTTTGAACTCCCAGAGTGCTGGGATTACAGGCATGAGCCACCGTGCCTGGCCTTGAAATCTGTTTTCTTAACACCTTCTTGGTCCAATACAGTGATCCCCTGGGGTGATGTAATGTAAACCAAACAAATGATTTTTTAAATTTACTCATTGACACATTGGGATTGAGGCCGTGTATGCCTGAGAGTATAATTCCAGCGCAGGCTGTGGGAGTTCTGATCCTTTCTTCATCATGTATTAGCTGGATAATCTTAATCAAATTACTTCACTTCTCTGAGCCATAGGTTTTGCATCTGCAAATTGGGGATAATAATAGTAGCCATTTCAAAGGGTGAAGATCAAATTAGAAAAAAATCTGTATAATATGTGTTAGCCTAGGGCTTGGAATACAGTAAGTAGCAAATAAATATTCATTATATCACTGTTTTCCAAGGCATACTGAAGTGTATGAAATAGTCCCTGCCCTTGAAGGAGCACATGGAGGAAAATTCACAAACAGTAATTATGATAGTGTGGGATGCAAGCTATGGCACAGGCAGGCAGGTTACCTGGAGCCTGGAGAGTCTCAGAGTGGACATCTTGGAGGAACCATTCCAGTGGCCTTCGGAGAGAAGAAGCTAGGTTGCAGTGGTTAGACTCTTACACATTTTGGCTCAAATATCTTCAGCATAAATCAAGCCCTGGTCTTCAGAGTCATTAATTCATTACCTGAGGAAGGAAGAAGCCAAAGGCCTCTCTAAAAGATGGGAATGTCTCATTATGCAAGTACATGGAGAAACTTTCAAGGGACCAAACAGTATTCTCTTTTCTAAAATTAAATGCTTAGTCCTACCAAAATATTGTCCACTAAAAATGTCTGTGAAGAATTGGCTGTTGGATGACTTCTTGTCGTTTTTATCCTGTTCAACATTCACTGTAGGCTCTCCTGTAAATTACACATACTTTTGGATAGGACTTTTGGCTGAGCATTTTTTGCTTAATGAAAAGAGGGCAGCCACCTTCCACTGTGAGCCTCAACATAGGACCCACGCGTGCTTCTCCCTCATCCACACTACGGTTCAGGCCCGCTATGTCCCCAGGCCACCTCTGTTCTGAGCTGCTCGACAGGAACATTCATGCCGGTGAGTGTCCAGTCCCACACGCTCTTGTGGCCATCCTCCTCGTGGGCCGTGTTCTCAGCATAGCATTTAATAGTTGACAGGCTAAGCATGTTGGCTTCTGCCTATAATCCCAGCACTTTGGGAGGCCAAGGCAGGAGGATTGCTTGAGGCCAAGAGTTTGAGACCAGCCTGGGCAGCGAAGCGAGACCCCCCCACACACACAAAATATATAAATACATATATTTTAAAAATTGGCTGGGCATGGTAGCATATGCCTGTAATCCCAGCACTTTGGGAGGCTGAGGAGGGAGGATCACTGGAGGCCAGGAATTCAAGACCAGCCCAGGCAACAAAGCAAGACCCTTTCTCTACAAAAAAAAAAAAAATTTTTTTAATTTACCGGGCACACACTTGTAGCCCAAGCTACTTGGGAGGTTGAAGTGAGAGGATCACTTGAACCCGAGAGTTGGAGGCTGCAGTGAGCTATGATCGTGCCACTGTACATGAGCCTCGGCACTAGATTGAGATCCTGTCTCTAAAAAATATAAATAAATAAAATTTAAGAATAGAAAATAAATGATAACAGTGATTCTTGCTATGTCCACCTGGGGCGGACCTAGTTACTGGAACATTTAGTTTTTATCAGACAGAAGCAGATCACATTTATGAGCAAAATTAAATCAGTTATGAGGGAAGTTTGTGTTTTAAAATTTCGTAAACCGAAGAACATTTTCCTCAAAGTAAATCTAATACACTGCAAAATAAACACTAAGAACAAAAGATCGTTGTGTATAGTAGCATGTACATAGACTAAATTCACATCCTTTAAGCATTCTTATAAATCCTGTTACAAGCTTTTCAGCCCCAAATCAGTTAGTTTTGTTCAGCAGAATGCTGCCTCTTTGTCTATAGTTTTCTTTCAGCATTTTGTCCTGAGCCAGCCTGAGACTGACCCGCAAATCCCCACCAGCAGATGACCTTGTCCAAACAGTCCTGTGCACGTGCCTGCAAAGGGGATCCTATATCATACACAGAATCTACACACTATTGTGTGTAATTTATTAATCTGCCATTGAGGCCGGGCTCGGTGGCTCATGCCTGTAATCCCAGCACTTTGGGAGGCCAAGGCGGGTGAATCACGAGGTCAAGAGATCGAGACCATCCTGGTCAACGTGGTGAAACCCCGTGTCTACTAAAAATACAAAAAATTAGCTGGGCATGGTGGCGCGTGCCTGTAATCCCAGCTACTTAGGAGGCTGAGGCAGGAGAATTGCCTGAACCCAGGAGGCAGAGGTTGCGGTGAGCCGAGATCGCGCCATTGCACTCCAGCCTGGGTAACAAGAGTGAAACTCCGCCTCAAAAAAAAAAAAAAAATCTGCCATTGAAAATCTGGGGTTAATGCCCAGTGTGATTATTTGTGAGCTTCTTTTAACCAGTGACCACATGTTGCTTGCTATGTGTCTTACTGTCACTTACTTATTAATACCTTATATAAAATAGCCTGTTAGAAATATTCCCTCAATGGTTAGCTATCATGATCTCCTAAAAGTTGTCTTACATTTTATTCTTTTTTTTTTTTTTTTTTTTTTTTTTT
>NW_016107376.1:6545002-6569441 GCF_001604975.1 Cebus imitator
TTTCAGTAAACAAATTTGCCCTGTTTTGTTCTTTTAAGGCATTGTTGCCTTGTGGCACCTGGCACAGGTAGATGGCGTTGGCGCTCACCTACTCCTGGCTCAGAAATCTGAATAGGAGACAGGCTGAGAAGAACAGGAAGGACAGAGCCCAGTCATCTGTGCCCAGCTGCCACTGCCACCACCGTTCCGCTAACCAGACTGCTTCCTCCTTTGCAAGGTGCTTGCAAGGGAGTGAGTTCATGTTCCTTGATCTGGAAAGAACAGTTCAAAATAACAGTATTTGGCAGTAGAAAGTGGAATGGAAAGCAGTGACAGCTCCTGCATTGGAAGTCTCTTAACTCTGCAGAAACCTCCAGATACTTAGTTGTTAGGAGTTGCAGCAGATGCCAGAAACAGCGCCTGTAGCTGTCTCCTGAATCCCATCTTCAAGGTCCTGTTAAAATACTATCCTGTCCCCTCCTGAGTCCCAAGAGTCCCCTTCCCCCCGCATCCCCAGCAGCCAAGTCCTGCCTGATGCTGTCTCAGACAGCGCTTGCTCTGTTCTCTCGTGTTTCTCACGTTCAGTCTTACAGGATAGTTACGTGTGCATGTCTCATTTGCAGAGCCCGGCTTCAGATTCCTACACATGGTGGGGACTCGGTGATTAGGTTCTGAATCAGCTGGGTCTGTGTTGTCCAGGTCTTCCAACTCATGGAGTTACCACATGAACTGTTAGAAGATGCAGGCATGCCAAGCACAGCATGGCAGACTTTCAAACCCACTTTCCTTTTACAGGGATAAAAGATCTCTGAATCAACACCAGGCATTTTAAATGAATTCTTGCATACTGTTTTGTTTATTCTTACAAATATCTGCTGGGCGCAAACTGGGTGCTTGACACTCCAAATACGAGAGTCCTCATTCCCAGTGAGAAATGCAAACTCCCAGCGAAGTCAATGCTGCGTGAAAAGTGCTGTAAACAGAGTTCTTAGAAAATAGCCTGAGCGCTTGAAGAAGGGAGTGGTCAGTTCCGACTGGCAGCTCATTCAGGTCATTGTTTCCCAAACTGGGGTCCAAGTTCACTGGATGAATCAAAGGGGAAGTCTCAGAGGTCAGAGTTTTAAGCGCCTGCTTAATGGTATTGGAATCAAACTGAGATTATATAAATAATTAGTGTCCTTCCCCTTCCTGTCTTGCCATTAAGAACTTTTGAACCACCCTAGACCATCAAATAGCTGTGAGTAGCGGCTTCTGCAAGACAAACTTTTTTTTTTTTTTTTTTTTTTTTTTTTTTTTGAGATGGAGTCTCTCTCTGTCGCCTAGGCTGGAGCGCAGTGGCGTAGTCTCAGCTCACTGCAACCTCCGCCTCCCAGATTCAAGCAATTCTCCTGCCTCATCCTCCTGAGTAGCTGGGACTACAGGTGCATGCCACCACACCCAGCTAATTTTTTGTATTTTTAGTAGAGACAGGGTTTCACCATGTTAGCCAGGATGGTCTCTATCTCCTAATCTTGTGATCCACCCGCCTTGGCCTCCCAAAGTGCCAGGATTACAGGCGTGAGCCACCATGCCCGGCCTTACTTTTTATTCTTTAGATTATCCAGTGAAGTCACATGATACACTTATGGGGACTTGAGAGTGTAACAGGGACAGAGGGGTGGGGATGGAGCATTTTCATTTACCTGGTTAGGAGATTCCTCAACCAAACAAGATCTTAACCCCAGCTGCTTCTAAGCAAAGGGAGACCACAGCTGAAATGCAAAGAAATTAGTGAATGTCTACAGGCCTGGATCCAGGGATATTTTCAATAGTCATTATGACTGTGTATGCTCTTTTTGCCTCCAGAACTTCACCCAGTGTAGATGAATAAGGGAAATTCAACATTTCATACATTGTTGCACTAAGTGGCCAAGGTACCTAAAATAGGCAGGACATAGATGAAAATCCAAATTTAGGCTAGGCATGGTGGCTTACGCCTATAATCCCAGCGCTTTGGGAGGCCAAGGCAGGCGTCTCATTGGGTCGAGATGGAGACCATCCTGGCCAACATGGTGAAACCCCGTCTCTACTAAAAATAAAAAATTAGCTGAGCATGGTGGCGTGCGCCTATAGTCCTGCTACTCAGGAGGCTGAGGCAGGAGAATTGCTTGAACTGGGAGGTGGAGGTTGCAGTGAGTCGAGAACACGCCACTCTTTTCCAGCCTGGTAACAGAGTGAGATTCCATCTCAAAAAAAAANTCTTGTCCTCCAGGCTAGAGTGCAATGGCACACGATCTTGGCTCACTGCAACCTCCGCCTCACGGGTTGAAGTGATGCTCCTGCCTCAGCCTCCTGAGTAGCTGGGATTACAGGCGCCTGCCACCATGCCCGGCTAATGTTTGTATTTTTAGTAGAGACAGAGTTTCACCATGTTAGCCAGGCTGGTCTTGAACTCCTGATCTCAGGTGATCTGCCTGCCTCAGCCTCCCAAAGTACTGGGATTACAGGTTTGAGCCACTGCGCCCAGCCAAACTTGAATTTTTTTAAATAGCTTTCAAATGATAAAAGAGCACTTAGCAAAAATCCAAGATCAGTTCATTTAGAACAAAAGTTCTAAATGCAGCACAGGATTTGCAAAATAAAATTCTAGTTATGAATAAAACTTCATCTTAGGTTATGATGGTAAAATTCCCTCAATCCTAATATTGTTTACATTGAATCATTCAACAAAGACTTACTGAGTGCCTGGTATATACCACCTCTGTTCCGGGAATTAGGGATGCAGCCTCCAGCTCAGACAGCCTCCTTTGGAGACCTGGACCAGCAAGCAGCAAGATCCAGAAGTCAGGGGGAAAGTCTGACAACCTGGCTTTTACAGTGATATTCAGCAAACATTCAGAGACCGAACATTGAATGCCAAAGTGAGGCAGAGACATGAGATGACTTTCTGGATATTCCAGTTAAAAATCCTGTTTGGAGGGACCAGGTCCAGGCTCCTTCCTGTGTCATCCAAAGAACTTAAGCCATGCTCTAAGCACTGTTTACTTTGACCATAGGTGGGGTGGCATGTTGAAAAGTGGTAAGACAAAGGCAAAAATAACCATTCTTATTTTCCAGGAGAGAAATTCGTCCCCGATCCTCACATTTCTGATGCGATTTAGAAACTGTAAGGCAGGGCCAGTTTTGCAAAGTGACAAGTAGGGAATCTAAGAATCAGCTTTGATAGCACATCTTAATTCCGTGAGGTTTTCTTCAAACTTTTTTCCTAATAACAGTTTACTAATTGCATTTCTTCATATTAAAGTTATTATTTTACAGCTACCATGTTATAATTAACAATAAACCAAATGACTTAGTAGTGCAGGTTATGACTAATGAACTTTTGTCTGTTCCACAAGAAGTTATTGAGTGCCTGCTATATGCTAGATCCTAGAGATAACAAAGTCTGAGCTTCAGGATCAGCAAGGGCTGCACTCTAATAAATAATTATAATATAGCGTAAGAAATACAATCATATGTCTGCTAAATGAACAGCGGGAACAGAGAGTGGTAGCTACCTCCACGGGCAAGAAGGAGTTAGGAGATCAATTCATTTGGAAGGCTTTGTAAAGGAAAGGTACAAACTGGGTTGAAAGATAAAAAGGCGAGTTGTAAAACTCATGGCGTGCTGTTGGAGAAGGCGTTCTAAGCACCCAGCGTGTGCGATAGTGTCCAAGTTGAAAGGTGCCTTGGATGTCTTCTGATTCCATATCCCAGTCAGGAAACGCCTGCTAGGGAACATTGGTTTTCCAAGAGTGATCTGGGACATAGTTACATTTTCCTCCCACAAGCAGGGATGGGGAGTGGATTTAAACTGCCTGGGAAACCTGCTCATCATTTTTATGTATCTTATGTATTAGTTTACGAAAGTTTCTTTGGGGGAGAAAATAGCTCCGTAGCTAAAAGCCAATGGCGTAGAAAGATCTAGGGGCCCTCTGGGGTAGCCCCACATTTGTGTCCTTAGGTGGAAGAAATTGAGTTAGTTAGTGTATGAGAAAGTGATCTGTAACTGTACGGTACTGAGCACATTTGAATTATTTCTCAGTCTTTTTTTTAAATGATCTCTTTGGGCCTTAGCTCCTTCATTTCCAAAATGAGGATATTTCATCCTGAAGTCTCAACTCCCTGTTAGCTCTAGAAGGATACGACTTTGCGGTTATCCAGCCTTCTCTTGGCTACTTCCTTTTCCATTGCTTTTGACAAGGCGCAGTATTGGAATTAGAGTATCTGGTTTTGTGAGTTATAACTAGTTGTTGGTTTTATAAATCACAGATAGTGGCACACAAAGCCGAGAGTGTTTTCATTTGTAGGTGATGTACATTTCAGTTGCTAGTGATGTGTTTTTTTGTTGCTCCTGTACCCAAAGTCAAATGCTTCAAATCTTGCTTTTAATGAAATATTTATGTTCTTTTGGTAGCCAGAAGTACAACTTGCTGAAGGCTTTGATGTGTTTATGCCCAAATCTCAGCTGGACTCTATACTGTCGAACTACACTCGCTCAGGAAGCCTTCTGTTTAGAAAACTGGTGTGTGCGTTTTTTGATGACAAGACTTTGGCTAACTCCTTACCCAATGGGAAGAGGAAAAGAGGACTCAATGACAACCGGAAAGGCCTAGACCAAAATATTGTGGGTGCAATAAAAGGTTGGTCTGCATCATTTCATTTTGTGGGTTCTTTGTTAGCTTTACCTTCATTCTATAAGGATGCAGCTGAAACTGCAGTAGACTGACTAGTGGCCAGTTTCATTTGCCATTGGCAGTTTAGCCATTGGCATGGCTTGTGGGTATGAGCTCTGTGATTCACCACCCCAAATACCACTAGAATTCATTATTCAAGCTAATGTTAATGTGTTAAAATAATAATTTAAGAGCCGGTTCGATCTGCTGCAGAACCAAAAAGAAGTTTTTTTTCTTATGTGACTTTTAAAATGCAGGTAATTTGTCATTTCTAACTAAGAGCTTCCTCAAAATATGACGTCAACTTAAATTTTTAGTTATAAATGAGAATAAAACTATGATCCTTTTTAAAAAGAAAAAAATGATAAAGTAAAATGGTTCTCTCCAAAGTTTAGAGTTGCTTTACGAGGTTATTGCTTCTAAAGACATTTTAAATCTAAGTGACCTTACTGTGACATCAAACCCTGTACGGCCCCACATGTGGCTGGCACGCTCTGCTCCCCCTTGTTTTGTGCCGTGGAGTCATGCCAGCTCCATTCAGAGACCACCATGGGCCTCTTCTCCTTACCTCCTTTGAGCATGCGTCTGTGTTCCACTGCGTGACGGTGGCCGCGCAGGGACATGTGGGAGCGCCTCTGCATTCATATCCAGTGCCACACCCTAAACCTACTTCTCTCAACTTAAAATGTCCATATTCACATTCAGGTGGATGTAACTTTAGGAAATAGAAGTGCTTAATTCTTACCAAAAAGAACATTAACCAAGTCTCAAATCTAAACACAGCTCCGTGAAAATGAAACTCTGAATCAGGCCTTGCTTAAAACTGGAATGACACATAGGGGTGCGGTGCTTACTAGCTCAGTTCCTGCCTTGTACAGTTGTGAAGTGGGACTTACTCAGAGGGCTTTCTCTGCCCCCTCCAGTTCCCCATTATCTAGCAAAATGAGTAAATGAATTCAATAGTGTTTAAAGGATTCTTGAAAATCCACAATTAACTTTATAAAATAATACAGTTTTTAAACGGAACTAGCAAGTACCAGGCACCCTTTGTTCATGGTCAGGAGGACATAAGCCTTCATTAACAGAGAATTTCTCATGCTCCATCAGAATTTTTTAACTTAAAGTGGCAGTTGAGTTGTATTAAATACGAAAAGCTACAGAGATATCACAAACTGTGCCATTTCTGAAAAGAATGATTCAGCCTGAAGTGACACTAAAAACAACATGGCAGCATTTGAAAAATGGTCAGTGATGTAAATAGGACTTCCTGAAGTGAAGAGGGGCCCTTCTCAAAATAGGAAGGTCAAGGCTACTGATGCTTTTCTGAAATACAGCCAGAAATGGTTTTAATTTTCCTTTTTTTTCCCCAGGGCAGCATATTAATATTATGAAAACATTTGGAAATTAGGGAACTGTAAATGACCGTGGTCCATTTTAACGGCAGTAGAAGAGTTATCCTAATGATAGATGGTAACGAAATAGATCGTGACAAGTGGTTCAATGAGGGTTTCTTCTGCCGTTTTCCATCTAGATTGGACATCATGCAACAGTTTGAAAAAGTATATTACAGGCCGGGCGCGGTAGCTCAAGCCTGTAATCCCAGCACTTTGGGAGGCCAAGGTGGGTGGATCACTGAAGGTCAGGAGTTCAAGACCAGCCTGGCCAACATGGTGAAACCCCGTCTCTACTAAAAATACAAAAAAATTAGTCAAGTGTGGTGGTGCACACCTGTAGTCCCAGCTACTCAGGAGGCTGAGGCAGGAGAATCGCTTGAATCGGGGAGGCTGAGGTTGCAGTGAGCTGAGATCACACCACTGCACTCTAGCCTGGGCAACAGAGCCAGACTTCATCTTAAAAAAAAAAGAAAAAGTATATTACAAATAGAGGACACACCTCATTTCCTCCACTGCTCTATTCTATAAATATGGCAATGAGGCTTTTGCTCCCGATATATAATAAAATAGATAATTCCAATTGAAGAACTTAAAATTTCTTTATAATTAAATCAATTAAAATTCTATAATAACAACACAGTGACTTTTAAACAAATAGAAATCCCATAAGCTACCAGCAACCTAAATCAACAAATAGTTTATTTATTTGGAGTGTTTATTCATAGACACATAGACATATATTTTGATTTTGATTTTTTTCCTGATTACAAAAATAATACATATTTATTTTAAAATGCAAATGATTTAAAAATGTATGGAAAACAAAAAGGCCACTGTAATCTTTCTCACTCTTCCAAGGTTATGGTGCACATTCTTACAGTTTTTACTCAAATGTGAATGTGGCGTCAGATTTGACTCTTTTATAAGGACATTTCTTTCATTCTGGTCAACATTTCTACCTGATTTATGCTGATAATTTCTTGTAAGTTGCTTAAGGACACGCTTTGTCTTATTTTTTTATTAACTGTTGTTCTTGAAAGAGCTCAGGAAATGCCACCTTAAGAAATGCTGCTTTGGTACACAGATTATTTCAAATTGTGGGCACTTGGGGAATAGCAGATGCAGGGAGGGGCTGTCTCTGAACTCTCTTATCTGCCCAAAGACAGATCCTCCAAAAGGAACTCAGTCGCGAACCCTCTCCCTGGAAGTGTCATGAACCAGAGGGAATTAACTCAGATCACAGGGCAAGGGCACTGGAGGTGTTACCACACCCAGAGAGACTTTGTCGCAGGCTGTCACCTGTTCTTCTGAGGGCCCTTTCATCGTTCCCCCAAACCATTTACTGTCCCCTAATTTGTCTACTCCATCTTCCCTCCCCTCTTCCTACAAAGAGGGTATGTAAGCTTCTAGGTCTCACTCTTCTTTCCTGAGGTGCCCCTGTGTACATGACAAATGTGTACTTTTCTCCTGTTAACTTACCTGCTATCAGTTTATTTCATAGACTCAACTGAACCCTCAGAGGGTAGAAGGAAAGTCTTCCCTACCCTGCACACATCATTGAGAGCTCACACAGACCAGGATTTCCGTAAATGCACGTGGGATGAGTGAAGAGGCATAGGTTTTTATTTTTCATCTTGACTTTGACATTAATTTATTGACATAATGGGTCTAGTACTAAATACCCATCCTCATGTCTTCTTATAACTCATCTGGAATGACTGACATTAAAACATTCTTGTAAATTTCTACCAGATAGTAAAATACCAATGAAAGCTAAACCGTATAAACCAAAATTGAATATAAATTTGAATACAACTCTCTTAACTTCCTAATACATTTTTTCTTAACATATTTTCCTTAGTTAAAAGTAGGTTAACCCACATATTACAATACAAAGTGATTTTAAGAAATAGCTATTGGCCAGGCGTGGTAGCTCACGCCTGTAATCCCAGCACTTTGGGAGGCTGAGGCAGGTGGATCACAAAGTCAAAAGGTAAAGACCATCCTGGCCAACATAGTGAAACCCCATCTCTACTAAAAATACAAAAATCAGCTGGGCATGGTGGCACATGCCTGTAATTCCAGCTACTCAGGAGGCTGAGGCCAAAAGAATCACTGGAACCTGGGAGGCGGAGGTTGCAGTGAGCCAAGATAGCTCCACTGCACTCCAGCCTGGCGATGACAGAGTGAGACTCCATCTCAAAAAAAAAAAAAAAAAAAAAAGGAAGTAGCTATTAATTGAAGGTCTGAGGGAATAGCTATATCCAGTTGTTTTTTTGCTATTGGTAGAAATTTTTTTAAAAAAGAAATTTCCCTAACCCGAGTCTTTCAAATCTGAGTAATATGGGAAAATGGTAAATGGTTTCTTCATGCGTAATAGTGCTGTACCAAGGCTGTCCTTGCTGTTCTTACTGTCTACCACCCCTTGGAAACAATTTTGTAAATATTAAATGTACAGGATTTCTTACTCAATCTTTCGTAGGATAATGTGCCAATAGTATATTATTTTGAAAAATCCTGTCATCTAGGAACATAACAAAGACTGGTTAATTTTACAAAATCTCAGAAATGAAAGTAACATTAGGAGTTCAAGTGATTATTAGATTAGTTAAAACAACAATGGGAAAAAGATGAATGAAAATCTATAAAATGCTTATAGGTAGGAACAGAAATGAACTGAAAAAAAGTTTGTTGTGGAGGTTATTAACAAAGCTTTTTGTAGTGGTAATTAATATTCCCTATGACAGTATCTTGAAAATAAAATATAAGCCTCTTTTGTAGAGATTGTATTTTTTACATAATCTCATCTGTTTTATGGTGACTGACAATAGTAATTCATTAAAAATTTGTTGGTAAGTATGACTCAAAGTATTGCTGATGAAAGAGTTTTTAATTAGAAACACTCACCTGAGCATTTTGAATTAATGAAGAAGAAGCAACTTATGATCTTACTAAGTAGAGTCTTAGGTTTTAGTGCTGGGGATAAAGCTTAGAATCTTGGATTTGATTCGGAGTTGATTTTATAGCCAGAGTGGAAGCTATGTTTTTCCTTACCTGCTGAGGTTAGAATTGGTCCACATCTAGCTCTTGCTGTGATGTACTCAGTAGACCATGCAGATTAACGTGGTTAGAGTTGTATAAATATGGTAGAATATTTAAGTCTCTGAATGCGCTTCAGAAAATACAGTTGCAATGAAGCAATTTTTAGAGCCACAGTTGTAGGATTTTTAATTCAGCTTCATAGTGATTAGTTGAGAAAGTTTTATTACTATCAAACTGCCCTGGAGTCTTGAATCTTCTTGCATTCGGTGGAAATTACCTCTGCATGTCAAGTGAAGGCCTTGTTGGGGGTTCTTAGTTCACTCCACTTAGCACAAACTGCTGCTCTCCTGAGAAGCCAGCACTGATGGTCTGCCTGGACAGCCACAGGTATCAGAACTTCTCTGGGCGGGACAGTCCTTGGTTGATAGCACTCCAAAAAAATAAGTGCCTTCTTACAAGATTAGAATGGATGCCTGGTCGCTTCTGCTGTCACACTTTCACAGGCTCTGCAGATATCACCACCAAGCCTCTTATTTTATTCTTGTGACTCTAGATACCTATAGGGTCCATTTGTTATTTTATAGTATCTCTATTTCCATTAGGATTTAATTTTTAAAAAGTGAAATAGCAATTTTCTATTTGATCTCACTTAGGTTTAAATTAATGTGGTTGACGTGGAATTTGCATCTGATCTATTTATTTCCTGATAGTAACTTATCTGTGTTCTCAGAACGCCTTATAAGAACAAGGCTAAAACATTAGCTTGGATTTGAGCATCCCTCCAATGCTGATTATTTTATTTCCATGTATAGGAGAGAACACTGAGACTATGAGAAGTTAAATAAACCCATTTAATTTAAACAACTAGTAAGTGGTGGAATCAGGACTTACCCCGAGGACTGTCTGACTCCAACGCCATTTTCCAGCACACTAAACACTTGAGTCTTTCTAAAGGGAGTATTTGAAAAGAAAGAAAGATGTCCCACTTTTTAATTTCTATCTTAAACTTTACCATTTTGGATTCTTTATAAATTCCACTAGGACATACGAATGATTCCAGATGACCAGTTACTTATTTATGCAAAGCATATTCAAAGTGATTTTCTGGTTAAAGTATAGCTAGACATCAATTTCTTTACTAGTGTCAGGGCAGGTCTTTTCTTGAAGATAGTGAGAATCAGTCCCATTGTGCTTGGGAGGAAAAAAGAAGTCTGATCCCTTCCGTCGAGAAAGAGATACTTCTGAGACACTTCAGTACATAAAACCACAAGGAAACAGCTTGGGAGTAAACACTTCATATACCTCGTGTTCCAAAGTTGTATGTAAATCAAATTCTAGTTTAAATGTTTGGCAATCAGAACCAGTTGACGAATGCTGAAGGGAAGCATTCATCAATTGGTTCTGATTGCCAAACGTTTAAACTAGCTTTTGGGAAGATGATTAATCACCTGTTAATTTGCCTTCGTATTTTTACATATCTGATCTGCTTAAAACAAGATATGTTTACATAATACACAACATCGGTATAATTACATCAGAAATATTGTTTGCCTCTTGGCTGCGTTTGTAACTCTCACCTAGTTGTTGTTGTAGTCGGTATTTTCCCACAATTTATGAAGGCCCAGTGACAAGGAGGTCATGTTGAATCTCGGCTGTTCTCTATCTGTAGCCCTCTATTTCCAGCCCCTTCCATGGTGGTTCTCATATGTTAGTGTGCATCAGAATTTCCTGGGGTGTTGGTTCGAAATTCAGACTTATGGGTCCTATGCTCAGAGATAGATTCAGTGGGTTTAGGGTAGTCCCAGAAGTCGCATTTTGAACACACAGCCCCAGGGGATTCCGATTGCTTTCAGATGCCACGTGGAGCAGCAGCACAGTCAGAGCTCCCGAGTCCAACATCACTAACAGGTATCGATCCGAGTCTAACAGCAACGACGGGTATCAGCCCCAAGTCTAACAGCGATGACGGGTATCAGCCCCAAGTCTAACAGTGATGACGGGTATCAGCCCCGAGTCTAACAGCAATGATGGGTGTCAATCCCGAATCTAACAGTGACGATGATGTCGGCCCCCAGTCTAACAGCGATGACGGTGTCAATCCCGAACCTAACAGTGATGACGATATCGGCCCTCAGTCTAACAGCGATGACTGGTGTCAATCCCGAATCTAACAGTGATGACGACAGTGATGACGATGTCGGCCCCCAGTCTAACAGCAATGACGGTGTCAATCCCGAACCTAACAGTGATGACGATGTCGGCCCCCAGTCTAACAGCGATAACGGTGTCAATCCCGAATCTAACAGCGATGACTGGTGTCAATCCCGAATCTAACAGCGATGACGATATCGGCCCCCAGTCTAACAGCGATGACGGGTGTCAATCCCGAATCTAAAAGTGATGATGATGTCAGCCCCCAGTCTAACAGCGATGACGGGTGTCAATCCCGAATCTAAAAGTGATGATGATGTCGGCCCCCAGTCTAACAGCGATGACGGTGTCAATCCCGAACCTAACAGTGATGACGATATCGGCCCCCAGTCTAACAGCTATGACAGGTGTCAATCCTGAATCTAACAGTGATGACGATGTCGGCCCCCAGTCTAACAGCGATGACGGGTGTCAATCCCGAATCTAACAGTGATGATGATGTCGGCCCCCAGTCTAACAGCGATGATGGTGTCAGTCCCGAATCTAACAGTGATGATGATGTTGGCCCCCAGTCTAACAGCGATGACGGGTGTCAATCCCAAATCTAACAGTGATGATGATATCAGCCCCGAGTCTAACAGCGATGTCGGGTGTCAGCCCCGAGTCTAACAGCGATGACGATGTCGGCCCCCAGTCTAACAGCGATGACGGTGTCAGTCCCGGATCTAACAGTGATGATGATGTCGGCCCCCAGTCTAACAGCGATGACGGTGTCAGTCCCGGATCTAACAGTGATGATGATATCAGCCCCGAGTCTAACAGCGATGTCGGGTGTCAGCCCCAAGTCTAACAGCGATGACGGGTGTCAATCCCGAATCTAACAGTGATGACGATATCGGCCTCCGGTCTAACAGTGACGATCAGTACTGGCCCTGAGTCTTAAGAGCGATGACAGTTATCGACCTCAATTCTAACAGCAGTGATGGGGATGACATGGGTATCAACTATACACAACGGCCCCAATGAAGCTTGGGCTCCTTCAGCCATTTCTCACCAGCACCTAGTTTTCTAAAGGCTGCTCCACCCCTCTTCTGGAATCAGTGAGAAGGAAGGTAGCCTTGTTTCAGCTGCCGTCATTCTCTGAACATTGAGGGTTTAAAATTCTTTCTTTGTGTTGTATGACACAAGGGTCCTGGTTTCAGACACAGCTACAGTGCCTCACCAGGACTAGCTGGAATAGCTGCCCACTTCACCAAGGTGGAAGAAGGCGTTTCCAGACTCCAGCGTAGATCTCGCTTATGGATCACTAAACAAATGCCATTTCATTTTCCATACAACCTTGTTATGACAGTCTTGAAGAAAATGCAAAATCCGGCCCAGCGCAGTAGGATCACACCTGTAATCCCAGCACTTTGGGAGGTCAAGGTGGGCAGATCACAAGGTCAAGAGATCGAGACCATCCTGGCCAACATGGTGAAACCCCGTCTCTACTAAAGATACAAAAATTAGCTGGGCCCATGTGGTGCACACCTGTAGTCCCAGCTACTTGGGAGGCTGAGACAGGAGAATCACTTGAACTTGGGAGGTGGAGGTTGCAGTGAGCTGAGATCACACCACTGCACTCCAGCCTGGCGACAGAGTGAGACTCCGTCTCNACTTGAACTTGGGAGGTGGAGGTTGCAGTGAGCTGAGATCACACCACTGCACTCCAGCCTGGCGACAGAGTGAGACTCCGTCTCAAAAAAAAAAAAAAAAAAGAAAATGTAGAATCCCTTCTTGGCAAGCTCTTGGCCAAGGTCTCCTTGACTGTATATTTGAAGCACTTGTTCAGCTGACTTTTCTCTAAACAGTGTGTTACAGAAGATACCATCTTTGCTCCTTTTTAGATACTGGAGTAAGTCATGAGAACCCCAGAACCTTTGCAATATTTTCATTGATATCATAAACCTAGAAATCATCAGCAGGCATGAAATTTCTGCTAACAACATATTTATTGCCTGAGCCAGTGACTAAGGCATGGCCCTGATGTTAAGGAATGTGCAGTCTAGAAAGACATATCAGTGATGACCCCTAACAGAACCATGCTCCAAGACAAAATAAAATAAATGACAGATATCTATTACATGGCATGGGGAGAAGGAAGCACAGAAGATGTAATCTCACTGGGGGAAGGCCTCGCCGAATAGATGATGTCTGAACTAGGCCTTGATTGAAGAGAAGTATATCAAATGCAGAGAGAATGGAAAAGATTACAGAACATGTTTAGTGAAGCTTAAATTCAATAAAACATTGGGTGAAAACATTTTGCCTCCAGAACTGTTTAAGGCTCATTCTCATTGGTGAATCTTAAGTCCTCAGCAACCTGCTTACCTTAATGTGTTTGACTTCATGGATATAATGCCAGTGAAATGGACTCAGAGATAGTTTACCTCCAAGCGTTTGAGCCAGAGCTGTGCTTCTTAAAGTTTAAAGTTGCTTATTATTTATTTTATTTTTTATTTTTATTTATTTATTTTTCGAGACAGAGTCTTGCTCTGTCACCCAGGCTGGAGTGCAGTGGTGCGATCTCGGCTTACTGCAATCTCCGCCTCCCGGGTTCAAGTGATTCTCCTGCCTCAGCCTCCCCAGTAGCTGGGATTACAGGCATGTGCCATCGCCGCCACACCTGGCTAATTTTTGTATTTTTAGTAGAGTCGGGTTTCACCATGTTGGCCAGGCTGGTCTTGAACTCCTGACCTCGTGATCTGTCCACTGTGGCCCCCCAAAGTGCTGGGATTACAGGCGTGAATCACCGCGCCCAGCCCAAAGTTGCTTCTTTTTTTTTTTTAATTGCATTTTAGGTTTGGGGGTACATGTGAAGAACATGTAAGATTGTTGCGTAGTTACACACATGGCAGTGTGGTTTGCTGCCTCAAAGTTGCCTCTTAAAGTTACCTTGGCCCCATCCCAGACCTGATGAATTCAGATCCCTGGGGCTGGGGCCACGGTGAGTCTACGCTTCACCACTCCTTCATCACCATAAGCTCAGAGAAGGGATCTCATCTTCCTCAGAACGATGAATTCATAAGTTTACTGCATCAGGAGCAAAAATGGAAATGTGGAGAAACTTGTTAAGAAGGGTGTGGCTTTTATTGATCTTTCTTCAGCCTGTCACATAATGGGCAGGAACCAGTTGTGGATTCACCAGCAAGGATTCAACTGCAACCCCCAGTTACTGAATTCTTACAAAACCTGCCTTTTAACACCACCACTAGGACTGACAAAAACAGCCTCCTGTCAAAAGAGATGAGTTTCTGGAGCATAAACAGGGCCACTACGGTAGAATGTGCACCACACCACACTGTGGGCACCACTGCCGCTGCTGACACTGGATTTCATATTATTGTGACAGTTTCCCTGCAGGTGAAAGTACAGTGTCCTGAGGAAATACACCTTTCTAATCTGAACAGTGGCTCCATATGGGTTAGCTGTGGCCTTGAAAATAGAAAGCAGTGTTTTCTGCACAGCCCGTCTCTTTTCTATGTAACTCGCTGAATTGTTTGGCTCATCAAAGATGCTCACCAGCATCCTTTAATGCCACATCCTCCTATTTTCTCTCCCCTTGTGGGGAAGCAGAATAAGTTCAGAATCAGTCAGGTCACATTCCTTTTCTTCTGGACATACAATTGGTGCCAGTCATCTAGCAAATGTTTCATTTCAGTTCTGTAACAAATATTGACTGTCTCCTACAAGGTACTCATCCAAAATCTGAAAGACTGAGGAATTGGCATTTGCTAGTATTTCTGCCCTAAAGGTGCATTGCAATTGATCATGGAATACTCAAAAAAAAAAAAAAATGAAAAAACTAAGAGTATATGCAAAACCCCTTAAAACTAAGAGTGTAAGAAAATCCCTTAGAAATCCGTAACCTTCATTTAAAATGGAACTGAAAGCTGCCATCGATTTTGGCTGCCTGTCAGACATTTTTGTATAAGAGTCAAGCACAGCTTTACCTATCTGTGAAAAACAGGCTTAGCAGAGAGAGGTGCTCCTTTTTGGAATTAATCAGGTCTTCTGACTGACTGCTGCCTCCAGTCAAGTCTTCTGCTGTACAGACTGTGTTTCCAAGTTGTGTTTCTTGCATCCTGCTCTTGGTTAGATTTTGACACCCCTCCATGGTCAGCTCATAGTGTTTCTCAGAAACCCTTTTATATTCAACCCTAGCATCCTCCCATCAGCCCTGCCCCTTGATCACAGAGTAGATCCAATATTCGTTATTTTAAGCACCTTCCTCCTGACACCGCATCATCACCACACATACCATTTTGATCCACTTAGCCAGGTATGGCTACCAGGGGGGCCAATCCCAATTAGAAAGGAAGCCAGGATAGTGGAGACCAGAACGTATAGGACATTCAGGTTTACTGCAGGGCATGGGGCCTGTGCTGGCCTCTTTCTGAAGAGTCAGCAGTAACCCTGCTTACCTACACAGCAGTCACCTTGGTGGTGGCGTGGGCCAGCTAACACAGACATCCCCTCTCAACTACATTATTTTTAGCAGAGACGTCAACTCACTCTTCAAGTTTGAAAGCTAGGAAATACCTTGAATGCTTCTTTTTGTTTGTTTCTGCAACTAACCCTCCTTAATTACCTGACCCTGTCAACTCTGTTTCTCCCTCCTCTCTCATTCACTGCCCTTTGGCTTCTTTGACACCATCCTGGTCCAGCTGTGCATCGCTCTGTCCTTGAAATTCTGCAAACACACTCTCAAAATGTCCTCCCTTCCCCTCCTTTCTCCTTCCAGTTCACACTGTACCCTAACAGCCTGTAACACCCATGAAACCAAATCTCATGACGTCGTTTTCCTACTTACCTCCCTCTGGCCAATTAAACCTGAAGTCTGGCTCTTCCAAACCCTCCGCAACTTTAATTTCTCTCTCGTTGCGAACATATTTCCTGGTGCGTCCTCCCAGGTGAACCAGCCCAGCACCGACACTGTTCCTCAAGCACCACTCATTCATTCTGGACATCATGTGATGCTGTTCTCTGCAGGGTCGTGGTGCCCTTCTCTCCTCTCTATAGACAAGTCTGACTTGTTCTTCCTGGTGTTGCCCGTCTCATCCCCTGTACCGTGAGACTTTTTCAGGTGCCGTAAACTGTACCGATTGCCCCTTTCTCTGAGTGCCAGTAGTGCTTACTGCCTCTAGACGGCTAAGCAGTACCTCTTAACTCTCTGCCTTGCTACTGGTGGCCTCTATGGGAGATGAGCATGTCATTTACTTCGCACACTGGGACACTCTTGAGAGTCAATATGGTGCTGTTAATTATCTCATTGGGAAAACAGGCGCTTTAAACTTGAACTTTCCTGGGCAGAACAGGATATATGGTCATGCTGTTTATATTAGAGTGTCTTGTCTTCCCAACAAGACTATAACCTCCTGTGGGCAGAGATCATGTTTTATGTTTGCTTTGTATGTTCCTTGTCCCGTGAAACAGCACCACTCACATAACTAATGATCAGTAAATATAGGAAGGAAGAAATCAGTCAATTTATCTTCTCTGAAAAAGATGGTTTCATATAAATCAAAACAGTGCTCCCACATTGGATGTGTACAGGGCATGAATAACAAGATAACTACACAACTTCTCCATGACAATTTGGAAAAGGGCAGCTGAAATCCAAGGAGGCAGAATATAAATTTGAAGATTAGAAGAAACAGCAGCAACAGACAGATCAAATGGCGTATAGGAATTAAGGGTAGTTTGGACTAAATCAAGGTTAAAGAAAATAAAAAAAGGAATTAAGGGTAATGTAATCTTGTTGATCAAAAACATCAGGGTAATCTAAATTAAAAAAACCTTAAGTTTATATTCAGTGAGGGCTCTGAACGCACTGATCATTGTTAAATATCAGAAAGAAACCTCCACAGTATGCGACGTGGAAGGTGTAGTTTGTCATGCTTTCATTCATACTAGAGAGGAATCATCCTCAAGAGATGAAGTATAATCATTTTATTGTGGGCTTTTGGTTTAAATAAACCTAATAATGTTATCCATAGTTAGGTTCAATGTGCTGTTTCCCAGTCTTCCTACCTGAAGACCTCTTGACAAATCCGTATCCTTTCCCTCCAGGAATATTTTAGCCTTTGTCTTAGCAGCTTGGTGCCTGAAAGAGAGAGGATCAGATAAAAGGGAACTCCTGTCAGCCTCAGAATGCGAACCCCAAGTTTTCCTGCAGCTGATCTCAGTGAAAAGGGAGTTGCCACCGTGTAAAAAGGAACAGGAAATTAAATCATACCTCTGCTGTTAGGACCCTGTCCTAACGCCCCCACATCTTCCCCCCATGTCCACGGTGGGATAGTGCATAGATCTCCACTGATGGGCGAGACCACCATCCCGCACCTGCCTTCCCAGCTCCTCACCTGTCCTTCTCCCAGCCTCTGTCACCTCTGGGTTGGGGTCTGACCTGAGCGTCCTGGCACTGGTGGCATTCATTCCAGACCTCCTGGCGAGGGGGAAAACTCAGTGCCTCTTGGAATGACTTTGAAGTTCATATACTGAGAAACCCTCGCTTTAAAAACGGAAAAACTCATGACTGTCTCCTCATTCATTTATCTCAAGAACAGTCAAGCCCAGTGACGTTGTGTGGAGGGAACTCATGTGTTTTCTGCCCCTTTCTTGCCTAAGGTCCCTGAGCTGGTGATTCCCAGTCTTTTAAATTTCATGTTGCTTGAGCATCAGTGTTCTATTCTGTACAATAAATAAATGAATTGTACAAAACGAAAGGCATCTTGCAAGTAGAATTTCTATAAATCTATAATTTTTTTTTTTAGACAGATTCTCACAGTGTCACCCAGGCTGGAGTGCAGTAGTGTGATCATGGCTCTCTGCAACCTCCGCCTTCCAAGCTCAAGCAATTTCTCCTGCCTCAGCCTCCAGAGTAGTTGGAACTATAGGTGTGCACCACCGCGCCCAGCTAATTTTGTATTTTTAATAGAGACAGAGTTTCGCCATGGTGGCCAGGCTGGTCTCAAACTCCTGATCTCAGGTGATCCGCCTGCCTCAGCCTCCCAAAGTGCTGGGATTACAGGTGTGAGCCACTGTGCCTGGACTATTAAATCCATAATTTTGAAACTTTTTTTTTTTTTGCTGAAAAACAATGGATTAAACAGTCAAACGTCATTATACTAAAGCTTATTATTACCCAGATCTTGATACTTAACAAATAGGACTTACTCCATCGAAATACACCAACCATTTTAAACAAAGGCGCTGCACAGCTCACCAAAGGAAAGTCCCTCTTCCCAACAGTTGTATTATAAATAGGTGCCTCCTTAAACTGATGGAAATTAAAATTAACCTTGTTTAATCTGAGAAACACTGTCAGCACTTTGGGGCTCTTCCTTTTAGACAGAAATGTCTTTGTAGCAAAACCAAATGAAGGAAGACAAGGGATATTGTCTACCCCCCTCCCACCAGGCCGCCACACACACACACACACACACACACACACACGCAGAATGAGAGAGAGAGGGAGAGACAGCTCTGGCCTCAAATCGGTGAGCATCACTGGGATTGAACAAGACTCTTCAAGCCTCAGAGACCCACCAGTGTGGAGATAATGAAGGGGAACATGGGATGTAGATTCACTCCTCACTGCCTTTCAGGCTCTTGAACCATCACTTTCTCTAGGAAAAATAAAAAAGTGTAGCTTGACTCACTTTTAAAGTCTCCTGTTAAAATAATAATAAACGTCTCCAGGTCAGAGATTCTGTGGTTCAGAGATGGTAGCCCAAATTCTCAGAAGTAAACCTAAAGAACCAGATAAATATGGCTTGGAATGAATCGTATGGATATCTAGGGCCCTTTTCATTACATCAACCAACTGAAAATAGCCCCATACCGTAGCAGTCCACCCTAAGTATGAGGCGTTCTCACGGCCAGCTTTTGCAGTCCTTGACTTTTGTGTCTGTATATCTGACTGCCCCGCATGCCGGCTCCTGCTAAAGTCTCACATCTATAACGCAGTGAGATATTCTCATTTCATCAGTAAATACCTCTTCTGTAATACTTTATTTCCTTAATTTAAAGGTATCATTTTTAGGTGCATTAGTTGATGAACTGTGCTAAACTCTTACTGTCAAACCAAATCTGGAATGAACTTCAGGGCTCAGTATATTTTGAGACCTCTGGCTATTTAGTGAAGAAATGCTTCCTTCAGTTCCTTTAAGTAACAGACCAGAGAAAAAGTGTTGTCAGATTTATTCTTTCACGAACCATGCATTCATACCTGCCTATTATGTGCCAGCAGTGAACGGAAGGCTTGATCTCTGCCCTGGCTTTGAGCTTGCAGTCTTGATGAACACTGGACATTGTTATTTTTAAAATCGCTGGTTAACGAACTCAGGCAGGCCTTATCTGGGAAGGCCACGTCTCAGTTGAGACCTGAAGGATGAGATGTACTGATGTCTTCTGTGTTTTTCCCTGAAGGCAAATTACTGAGTCTTCTCCCAGCTACCTTTTAAAGATAGCTTTTGGTGCTTATCCCAAAAGAGTGTGTGTAAGGAGTATAATTGAAATCTAGTCAGCATTGACATTTCTGTGGCATAGCCCTAGGAGAAATTTTCTGATTTGTTCATAGACTGAAGAATGACATTTGTCCCCATTAGCAGTAGTCTGTAGGTTAAAACGTTGAAATAACGGTGTCCCTCTCCATCTTGAATGTGGTAAAGACATTTGCTAAGATTTGTTCTCTCTACCTTCCCCTAAGATTTAAAACAGCTATTATTAATAATTTGCTTCATACCCCCTCTCTATTTTAAGAATCAAGATGTTCCTCTACCTTCCATTCTCTCTCTTCCCCACCCCAGAGTAACCTGAAGTATCCATTCTTTTGGAGACTTGGCCCAGGCTGGAGGGCAATGGCGCAGTCTCGGCTTACTGCAGCCTCCAAGCCTCCCGGGTTCCAGCGATTCTGCCTCAGTCTCCCGAGTAGCTGTAATTACAGGCGCCAGCCGCCATGCCCAGCTAATTTTTGTATTTTTAGTAGAGACGGGGTTTCACCATGTTGGCCAGGCTGGTCGAGAACTCCTAACCTCGTGATCCACCTGCCTCAACCTCCCAAAGTGCTGGGATTACAGGCATGAGCCGCCACACCCAGCCCATTCATTCTTATCTTACCACTTGTGTTCCAGTAAATCCTGTTTATTATTGTTTTGTGTCCTGCTTACAGATCTTCATCCGCAGCATCACGCTCTAATTGTGCCACTTGGTTGCGTTTCACATGTCCTTTCTCCTTTTTAAAGCTTTGTCCCTCTCCATACACTATAACTCTAGTTTATCCATTTCATCTGCTAGCCACTGCATGGCAAAGCCCTTCTTCCTCCAGCCTTCTCATAAGAAGAAGCTGGCTCTTCTCTTGCCCTGTCACCCAAGGCAGCTGTCGTCTCTGCGTTTCTGGGTGCCCATGTGTGAGTTTCTCTGGAGAACACACCAGGCAATGGAACAGCCAAGTAACAGGGAACAGCATCTTCGGCTTCACTGGGGATTGTCAGGTTGCTCTCGAAACTGATAAACTGATGCAGCCGCCAGCAAGGTAGAAGAAATCCAACTTTCTGGCATTCTTGCCAAGATCTCTTGTTACCAGGCTTTCATTTCCACCGGTCTGGTGGTTCTCAAGTGACGCTCAGTGGTAGAATCTCTGATCACTGACGAAGCTCTGCATCCTTTCCTATTTGTCATGATTTAGTTATTTTTCCTCTGTGGATTTCTATCCTCTTCCTATTTTTCCACTAGGTGGTTCTTCTCTTACTGACTTGGGTTTTTTTGTCAACGATATGCATTGCAAATATCGCTCCTTATTTTCCAATTGTGAAAACATTGCCCACAATGTCTTTTATCTTTCCAAAGTTGAGATTTGACAGGCAGACAGATTTTCTTTACGTTTTTTGCCTTTTTGTGCCCATTTTAAAAGAACCTACTCGCATGATATAATGGTATCCTCTTATTTTTTTTTCAACAAAGTTTTATTTTTTATATTCAGGTCTTTAATCCACCTGGAATTTACTTTTACCTAAAATGTGAGGGAGAGATTTAATTTAATTGTTTTTCACTGTGGATAGTCAGTCATCTTAACAGCATCCATATTCTACTGATTCATAATTCTATCTCTGTCATATACTGAGCTCCTCTCCCAATGTTTATATTTGGTCTTTTATCTACCTTCATTTGTTATCTGAGTCATTGTTTTCATTACTTTGACATTGTAATAATTCTTAAGATCTTACAGGTCATGCCTCTGCTTTCCTCCTCCCCTTTCTCCTCTCTAGTTCTTTGCCTCTATGTTGTTTTCTTCTTCCTGTAAATGGGAAGGCCGGCCAGGAGATGACTGAATCAGGGGGGTAGTTCCCCCATACTGTTCTTGGGGTAACAGGTAAGTCTCACAAGATCTGATGGTTTTATAAATGGAAGTTCCCCTGCGCAAGCTCTTTTGTCTGCCGCCATGTAAGATGTGCCTTTGCTCTTCCTTCACCTTCTTCCATAAATGGGAAGAAAAAATGGGTTATTCTAACCCATAAACAGATTGAACCCATTTATGCTTAGTGTTCCATTATTGGAATGCTAAGCTTGTGGGAGGTATTTATATTCTACTGTTCAAGGTCATTGCCAAGGTCTGTTTTTTTCACAAAATATTTGCAACCTCCACCATAAATCGGTTAAGCACAGTGTTTAGTAATTGTTTGAATGAGTCTGTGTGCTATATTCTTCTAGTCTTTGTTCTGAAATTTTCCTCATCACTGTGGAATGATGTGGAGTTTAGTTGGTTGATTTGTTCTAGATCAAGGCTGGTGTTTCTTCACTATTTGAAGATATTCCAGTGTTCTCTAGATTCAGTTGTTGTAGAGTCTGATCATGCTGTTCTTCTGTAGATCATCTGTCTTTTTGCTGTAGTTGCCTGTAGGATCTCTTTGCCTTCAGTGTTCTTTGGTTTCTTACTACAGGTCTAGTTATGTATTTATTTTTCTTAATCTGCTTTGTTGTTGTGCTTCTTAGAACCAAGGATCTGTGACTCACCAATTCTGAAAACTTTTTATCTACTCTCTCTTTGCTTTCCTTCATTCTTTCAGTTCTCTCTCTCTGAAACATCTATTAGTGTTTACTGGACTTTTTTTCTCTATCCTTTGTATCTCTTATCTGTTCTAGTTCCATCTCTCATCTCTATGTTACAGTCTGGGTCATTCTCCATTCTCCAGATCTGTCTCCCTGACCTGCTCAGTGATATTAATTTATCAATTAACATGTCCTTTGAGTTTTTACCTTTCATATGGTTTGACTGTGTTCCCACCCAGATCCCACCTTGAATTATAATAATCCCCATGTGTCAAGGGCAGGCCAGGTGGAAGTAACTGAATCATGAGGGTCATTCCCCTATACTGTTCTTGTGGTAGTAAATAATGGTCACAAAATCTGTTGGTTTTATAAATGGGAGTTCCCCTGCACAAGCTCTCTTTCCTGCCACCATGTAAGATATTCCCTTGCTCTTCCTTCACCTTCTGCCGTGATTGTGAGACCTCCCCAACCATGTGGAACTGTGAGTCCATTATAAATTATAAAATTAATCTTTCCTTTATAAATTACCCAGTCTCAGGTACGTCTTTATTAGCAGTGTTAGAACAGGCTAACACAAGATACTATATTTTTAATTTCTGTAAGTTCTATTTGGTTCTTTTTGAAATCAGCCAATTATTCTCCTGGTGCATTGAGTTTTTCCTTGCTCATTTTAAACACACTTACTTTGCTGTCCATTGCCATCTGCAAGGGGCTTGTCACCCTGCAGCTTCTGAGTCCGCTGCCTCTGGCATTTGCTGGGTCATTGTATGTTTTCCTATTTTAAATATGAGCTCATCTCTAGAAGGCCTGTTTTCCTTTTCTTTTTTCTGTGAGAATCTGTTGTGGCCCAGGTTTCAGGTCATCCTTGCAGACTCATTTGCATTTTCCTCTGTGCAGAACCCAGGGGTGTCAACAGCAATGCTTCTGCTCACTTACACTTTTATGCAGTGGTACAACCTCAGATTCCAAACCTCTGCCAGGTGCAAGCCAACCATTTAGAATTTTTTTTTTTTTTTTTTTTTTGAGATAGAGTCTTGCCCTGTCTCCCAGGTTGGAGTGCAGTGGCACGATCTTGGCTCACTGCAACCTCCACCCCCCAGGTTCAGCAGTTCTCCTTCCTCAGCCTCCTAAGTAGCTGGGCTTACAGGTGCATGCCACCATGCCCAGCCGATTTTTGTATTTTTAGTAGAGACAGGTTTGGCCATGTTGGCCAGGCTGGTCTCAAACCCCTGACTTCAAGTGATCTGCCCACCTTGGTCTCCCAAAGTGCCAGGATTACAGGCATGAGCCAGCATACCTGGCCGCATTTAGAATTTTCTAAGGAAACTTTCTTTTTTCCCCTCAGAGCAGGGACAGAGCTTGCTTGTTGCCTCGCTGTACTCGAGGGTAGACCCTTATTCTTCAAAGCCTCACCAGAGGCTTTCGTTCCAGCTCCCCGCTCACGTAGGCCCGAGACCTCCTTGCCCTTGCCCTGCAGGTGTAGAAACCTGAGCTTCACGTGGCACTGTGTCTCCCCCACCCACCCCAGGACAGTCGCAGGCTGTGCCTTTGGAATGCACGTGCTCTTCCCTGGAGCTTTCTCCACCCTCTTTCTCCCTTCTTCAGCTCACGTCCACTTTTTTCTTTGGTTTCGGCTCAGCCATCACTTTATCCGAAAACTTTCCCACCTAAGAATGGGTGAGGTGCCCCTTGGCTGTGTACCTGCTGGGCTTCTGGGATCACGGTGTGCTCTGGGCTGTCCTTGACTTCTGACTGCCTTTATCCTCCCTTTATCCACTGCACTGCAGGCTTTTTGGGGACAAGGGACCATTTGTTCAGTAATACCTAGCATAGACTTGGCATATTGTGTGTGGTGGATAAATATGTCTTGAATTAATGCATTTTATTTTTGTAGTAAGGTCACAATGAGGTTTCAGTGCCAGATTCGTAACCCTCAGTTTGTATACAGGATCAGAGAGCATCATCCACTGTAATTGCACTTAATAAGAACCAACGAAAATTTGGCCGGGCGCGGTGGCTCAAGCCTGTAATCCCAGCACTTTGGGAGGCCGAGGCGGGTGGATCACGAGGTCAAGAGATCGAGACCATCCT
>NW_016107376.1:6569737-6596175 GCF_001604975.1 Cebus imitator
ATCACATCTCAAGAGATCACTTGTGGCTGTGTGTCCCATGATGTGCCTCTAAGATGTGTGGGTGCACAGAGGCCAGCAGTGCCCACTCAGTGTGCTGAGGCTAAGGGGCATCCAAACCCGGGGGCCGTATGCCATCGAGGGTGCATGAAGAGTCAGGCTTACTGGGCATCACAGCTACTCAGGAGGCTGAGGCGAAAGGATTGCTTGAGGCCAGGAGTCCAAGGCCAGCCTGGGCAACATAGCGAGACCCCCGTCTTTTAAACAGAGGAAGAGCCAGGCTTTACTCCAACCTGTATAAAATGCTCTCTTCTAGAAGGCTCTTTGGTTTCTAGAGTGGAATGCCACTCCGTTCCCTTAGGAAAAAGATGTCTGGTGCGGCTGCAGGTGGAAGTGGTCAGGAACAGGGCTGCTGACAGGCCTGGACTCTGCGTCCCTCCCCATGAGCCTGGTCTTCGTGTCTCCCGTCCCTGCTTCTCTCTGTGCACTTTATTCGCCTCCCTGCCAGCTGGCTTCCGCCTTTTGCTTGCTGTTCTGGTTTGCACATGGCAGGCACATCATGCTTCTCGCACTGTGACATTTTAGCATCGCCAGCTCCTGGTAAACCCCTTGTTCCCTCATTGCCTGCCATTCTCAGGAGGAGGACAGGAGAGAGGCCAGCTCATCACTTGACCCACCTGTGGCTTGGCTCCGCTTAGGTCAAGGGCACATCATCCTGCAGCCAAGCTGTGGCTTAGAGGGCACAGGAACAAAGCAGTCCTGCCCATTAGGGCAGCAGGGGCGAGAAGTGGGCAGTTTCCTGTGGACATCCTGATCTTTCTCCACGTTCACCAGTCAACCTTCTGTTTGATTGGTCCCCCTTTCTGGCCCCTTGACCCCAACAAGTAAAGTACTGAGTTATGACATCAGATATTCCAGATACAGAAAGAGAATCCTTCACCCCTGCATTGAATATTACTTAGTTGTCATTCTAGTTGATGTATCAATCAACTATTGTGTGTAACTTTAGGTTTAGGTCTGAATTTTCTGGGTGGTCTGCCAAAATCAGATTTCTGAGCCTGTATGCTGAGAACCCATTCCAAGTAGAACAGTTGCACCAAGATGTGGAGGACATCGGGCGCTGCCTGAACAGCCAGTCTTGAATCTAGCTCTTTCCCACCCTCTCGTAGCCTTTTACATGCCACAGTTACTGTTATTTTAATACACCGATGGACCAGGCATGGTGGCTCACACCTGTAATCCCAGCACTTTGGGAGGCAGAGGCAGGCGAATCACCTGAGGTTGGGAGTTCAAGACCAGCCTGACCAACATGCAGAAACCCCGTCTCCATAAAAAATACAAAGTTAGCTGGGTGTGGTGGCACATGCCTGTAATCCCAGCTACTTGGGAAGCTGAGGCAGGAGAATCACTTAAACCAGGAGGCAGAGGCTGCAGTGAGCCGAGATCACGCTGTTGCACTCCAGCCTGGGCAACAAGAGCAAAAACAACTCTCTCTTAATACAATTGATGGTTATCAAGCCTACAACTTATATGTTTCCACTTTCTCCTTGAATATGGAGAATGACACGCTAAATATTATCAGAGAAAATATATACTCTGTTGGATCCGGATACAATTTGAGGCACAGTTATCAAATCTCAGAGTTCAAGAAATATCTGTGTATCCATCCTCCCCACAGCTTCCCTGCCGTGTACTCACCTGGCCTCCTGGGGACAGGTGATCCGCCAGCCCCTGCCCTGTTCCTCTCCCCAGTTGGCCACCATGCTTGTGTTTTGTGAGGTTGAAAGTAACACCCAGCATTCCCAAGTTTAACATGGGAGGATGCACTTAGCTATGGATTTGCTTATGTTTACCATTCAACCATTTTCTTTTTACAATCACGGTGTGCTCAAATACAACTGTAAAAGTAATTCATTTCTGTGGAAAATAACTCCTGTTAGCTGTGCAGTCTCATGCCAGGTGTTTAAGCTGTCCATACTTGGATTTTGTCATCTGTAATTTACGATCACAATACCTACCCCTACTGGTTACGGAGAGATTAAACGAGATGTGTACCAACTGGGGAGTCTCAAGTGATAGCTCTAAGGCAGTAAGAGGAAAGAGAGTGGGAGGGAGCCTGGTTGTGGTCCTCTCACTCAGATGTGTGGGCGGGCTGCTCCCACAACTCCCTCTGCCTCTGCACATCCCTGGCTACAAGTGACCCCCAGTTGGGTCCCTTTGCTTGTCCCCTGGGACCTGACAGCAGAGACTATTGTCCCTCGCCCCTGGCGAGATTTAGGAGTTTGGCAGATCTAATGAAGATCCAGTGTTCAGTTCTGCATGCTGTAAACCTTGACTTCCTTGCACGATGTAAACCTTGATTGATTTGTTTTGTTTTGTTTTGTTTGTTGTGTTGTGTTGTGTTTTTGTTTTTTGTTTTTGTTTTTGTTTTGAGATGGAGTCTCGCACTGTCACCAGGCTGGAGTGCAGAGGCACGGTCTCGGCTCCCTGCAACCTCCACCCCCTGAGTTCAAGCAGTTCTCCTGCCTCAGCCTCCTGAGTAGCTGGTACTACAGGTGCACCATGCCCAGCTAATTTTTTTATTTTTAGTAGAGACAGAGTTTATCCATATTGGCCAAGATGGTCTCAATCCCCTGACCTCATGATCCACCCACCTCAGCCTCCCCATGCTGGGATTACAAGCGTGAGCCAACGTGCCCAGCCATAAACCTTGATTTGACCACAAGTTAAAACTAAGTCATCAAATCTGAAGCTGGGCTGTGACTGCTAGCCAGATTCTTAGAGGATTTCACCACGAAATGAAAGCTCTCCCAACCTACCCCTGCTTCTGAAAGTATCTGCTAGACTTGGTGACTTCCTTTCAAAATCTAAGCCATATTCTGCTTTTCCCAGCACAGCCAGCCAGAAAAACCGAAATTTAAAGTCCCTCAAGAGAACCACAATGCAGATAGATTGCTGTTTGGGGAACCTGGCCAGCCCACCCTGTTCACAGAGTGACGCATTCAGCATGTCAGACACACCACATGCTTCCGTGTTCACTTGATGATTACACGAAGAGCAGCATTCTAAAGGAAGGGTCTGCCCAGCCACCAGCAGCTGATTCGTTATTTATATACAATTAAAGGGCAGGGCTCAAGTGAACGCCCAGCATCTGGGAAAAGTCATTATTTATGTACGGATGAGATGAAGCCTTTGTCATTTCTCTGGTGGCTTAACATACTCCCTGCGCCTTGGGACTCATATTAAGCAGAAGAGATGCTTTAACTCCTTTATTTAAATTGTTGGTCTTACTCTACTTTTTCAGATTATCTGGGCTCGTTTAAAATTAGCCCTTGCTTCTCCTTCATATATTAAAATAGGAGAGGAGGAAAATTTCTTTTTGGAACCTATTGCCTTCTGTAGATGAATGCAATGATTCAACTATGCTTCTTAATGACCCACTATTAACATGGTAGAAAACTCAGTGCATTAATGCAATACCTCTTTTCACATCATTACTCCTAATGGAACTGTTACCAGGATAATAGCTTGACCTTTAGCTATAGATTCAGGTAGCAAAAATGCATTCTGTCTCCCCAATACCTCTATTCACATAGAATATTGACTGTTTGCAGATCAATGCAATAACAGTCTTTTGGCCTTGTTCTTGAGGCCTCATCTGCTATCGTAACGGAGAGAATAGGATTTCGTCTTCAGTAGGTAAATTCTAGTTAAAAGTCTCTTTTAAGTTTAGATGTAATCCATGAACTAGAGTGTCAATAACATGCCCGGTGGAAATATTTATTTGAATAGGTATTTTTTGAAAAGCCTTTTGCTGCACCTTCAAAGGTCTTAGACCACGAACCCGGGAGATAGTGATTTTCTTGGCTTTTTTCTATTGAAGCCAAATTAGTTTCCGCTGAGGCTAGAAAAGTAATAAGCAGACACGGCTGCCCTTCTAGTGACTGCGGGAATATTTGAGCTCAGGGCTGGACTAGAAAGGTCTGATCTGAACCCCCTCACGACGTGGGAGCAGAGATTCCACAGCCTCCTTTGGCTTATCTTAAATTTGTTTGTCCACGCCCATGGGAATCATTCAATTTGGCATAGTCCAAATCCACTTTGCTAATTTGGAACCGTGACTTTCTAATGTGTGCTAATTTGGACACATGCTTTTCACAACCCAAGAAAAGAGGGGTTGCTATGGAAATTAACTATATAAATAATATTCCAAGGGGGGAGATGCTTACCTGCTAAGATGGTGGATTCAGTCGTTTTTGTAGTACACATTTTTATATAAATGGAGAGCATGCTAAATAGAAATATTTTGTTCTGTTTATTGAAATAGGACTTCAAGAACCTTTTGGAAATTATCTGATTAGTAAATGTTCTTGTGGGCATTTGAATGCAATAAGACCTTGCTTCTTTAAATAGATTAATTAAAGACTTCCTGCTAATTCAGACAGACCATTTTCCCCCCAATTAGTCTAAATTTGTAAGCTAATGTATTTGCTTCCATTAGAAAACTGGAAAATATGTTTGCCTATTTATCAAATGCTTGAGTTCTTCAGAAAAAGGCATCATAGTAGGTGCTTTGATGGAGACAAAAGAGATGAAGACCCTGAAGTTACTTACAATCCAGTGGCAGAGATTTGAAAGCACCCACCCCCAGGGATAGCATTTCTTCTGCATCTCCTCGCCTCGCCCTCCCGGTCCCCACATATCACACACTGGGCAGCCTTGTTGACTCTCTTCCCAGTCATTAATTCTGCTTCTAACCATCACTGCCCGTCTCCCCAGGTGGGGCTTTGATGGAACCTTTCCATTACAGCTCTTACCGTAGCCCTACATGTTCCTCTCACTCCCCGGCCCCACTGTCATCCTGATCACCTCCCTGTCCCCATGACCAATGGCCTAGCCTGTGTAGCCACCATTCACCTCTGCTGCATGTCAGCCCCACACTACTGGTCACACCTTAGCATCCTCAGCTGCTAGCAGATGCTCCGGTATCTCAGGGGTCAGTTCTTCCAGTGCCACGACCCCTGCTTGGCAACCAGCGACATCTGCATTCCCTGATCTCTATAGACATCTCTAAGCCCATGAGCCTTTTTCTGCTTTCATGTCCTTCCTAGATCTGGGGGTGAAAGAGAGGGAGGGAGTGGAAAGGTGAGTTCATTCAGGCCAGGTCACACCTTCAGCATCTTCAAGGGCCTCTATGGCTGTTCTTCTGCCAGAACTGTCCAGCAAAGTCCTGAGCCTAGACCAGCCCTACCATCTATTGTCCTGAAGGAGCTGCAGGGGACCGAGGGGGACAGCCTGCATAGACTGTGGCCATGTCATGTGGCCCTACCACATAGCCCATCTGCGGGTTGGCAGCTGTCCGTGGTCTGCTACCCCTCCGATTCTTCTCAGAGGTGATCCCACACTTCCTCCACACCATCCATCTCCCAGAGCCCCTCACCCCTGAGCTCACTGAGGCCTCAGGAGTGTTTGCTGCAGTCTAGACCCACTTCCGAACCGACCATCTTCCCTTCCCGTGGGTTGAGAAAAGGACGTTTCCCTCCTTCCATTGGAGGCAGCCCCTGCATTCCTATTCCAGATCCATCAGCCCCGGCCCCCCAGGGCGGTGCGTTTGACAGCCTACTCCTTTTCCCTATGTGTCATTCTCTCCCACCGCTGCTCCCTCAGCCTGCACCCCACGCCCATGTCCCCATTCCTCAGCCATCCTGTCTCCCCTCTTCTTCTGCCCTCCCCTCTGGGCCAGGTGTCCTGACAGTGGCCAGCCTCCCTGGCCCTCACTGACCTTCAGAGGGCACCAAGCCACCCCTCCTGCCCCTCTTCTGCACTGCAGCCCACTGGTCCCTCCTTTTTTTTTTTTTTTAGACAGAATTTTGCTCTTGTTGCTCAGGCTGGAGTGCAATGGCACAATCTCGGCCCACTGCAACCTCCACCTCCCAGGTTCAAGCAATTCTCCTGTCTCAGCCTCCCAATACCTGGGATTACAGGCATGCACCAACAAGCCCAGCTAATTTTGTATTCTTAGTAGAGACAGGGTTTCTCCATGTTGGTCAGGCTGGTCTCGAACTCCAGACCTCAAGTGATCTGTCTGCCTCAGCCTCCCAAAGTGCTGGGATTACAGGGATGAGCCACCGCACCCGGCCTGGTCCCTCCTTTTTATTGGAGCCACTCACTGGCCTTCCCACCACTCTTCCTACCCCTCCTGCCTGGCCAGCCGCACTTGGGCCCCTTCAGGCACTAGTCTACTGCCACCTTCTCCCTGGCAGTGTGGCCTTCCCCAGGGCTCCCAACCCGGCCTGTGCACTTTCCACTCTGTGTTGTCTGGTGAATGTTCTCTCTCTCACTGTTTTTTATTTGTTTGTTTTTTGTTTTTTTCAGTCAGTCTTTCTCTGCTGCCCAGGTTGGAGTGCAGTGGTGCTATCTTGGCTTGCTGCAACCTCCACCTCTCAGGTTCTAGTGATTCTCCTGCCTCAGCCTCCCGAGTAGCTGGGATTACAGGTGCACGCCATCATGCACAGCTACTGCTATGTATTTTTAGTAGAGTCAGGGTTTTACTGTGTTGGCCAGGCTGGTCTCAAACTCCTGACCTCAATTGATCCACCCACTTCGGCCTCCCAAAGTACTGGGATTACAGGCCACCAAGCCCAGCCTCTCTCACTGTTTTAATCACCACATGTATGTTTCTCTCAAACCAATGTCTTCAGCTTAGCCCCTTCTTTGAACTGTAGGTTTCTCTGTCTAAATACACTTGGCCTCCTTGTCTGTATGTTCTGCATCCACAGATTCAACCAGCTATAGATTGAAAATATCCAGAAAAAAGAATTCAATGCAGCAATAAAAAATAATGCAAATAGGACGGGCGCCCCTCCACTGCTGTTGTATATGCTGGTGTCTCAGGGCACAATTGTACAAGTTGCTTAAGGTCTCACTTGATTGCCCAGGCTGGAGTGTAGTGGTGTGATCATAGCTTACTGCAGCCTCAAACTCCTAGGCTCAAGCGATCCTCCTGCCTCAGCTTCCTAAATAGCTGGGACCACAGGCTTGCACCATCACTGTCAGATGATTGATTGATTGAGACAGGGTCTCACTGTGTTACCCAGGCTGGTCTCAAACCCCTGGCCTCAAGCAACCCTCCCACCTTAGCCTCCTGAAGTGTTGAAATTACAGGCATGACCCACCATGCCTGGCCTGTATCATGGACTTGAACATCTGCACATTCTGGTATCTGCTGGGGGTCCTGGAACCAGGACTATGTCTGCCATCTCCACGTGGGTGCTCCACAAACACCCCAAACTCAGCATGCTCCAGAGCAAGCCTGCGATGTCCTCTCAGCTCACACACCTTCCCTTTCTTCTTTTTACCTTATCATGTATTTAACCAAACAATGCCAGTTCTCTGAGAGGCCCTTGATGCTTCACTAGCTCAGACTTCGGCAGTCGCTGCCTGAAGGGAAGCCCCCTGCTTCACTCTGGGCTCCCTGAAATGTGTCTGCCACTCTACTGACATTCATGACTTCCTCCGGAAGTGGATTGTTTCCATGACTGTAGAGATCATGTATAGCTGCTTCTCTTCTTTCAAATGATTTCCTTAGGATAAATTTCCAGGAGGAAGATTACCAGTCCAAAGGTACAACAGTTTTATCTCTCCCATTAAATATTACTCTTATTTCTCAAAAGAGTTTTTGCCTATTTTGCACCAACAGGAATGTTTCAATGTGCCGTGTCCGCACAATTTTATCCGGATCAAGTATTAGC
Source organism: Cebus imitator (assembly GCF_001604975.1). Lineage (NCBI taxonomy): Eukaryota > Metazoa > Chordata > Mammalia > Primates > Cebidae > Cebus > Cebus imitator. The sequence continues at coordinate 6,577,486 of NW_016107376.1, forward strand.
TTTCTGACATCGTTTTTCTAATCTTAGTAGGTATCAAGTGTGTTTTTCAGTTCTTTGGTTTACTTATTAATTGAACATTTTTCCTAATATTTTTTGTTAAATTTTTTTTGCCTATTTATCTATGGACCTTTCAAAGCAGCTCTTTCATTTGAATGAGCTTTGTCTGCTGGCGGATAGTGAACCTTTTTGGTCACATTTAGTACAACTAGCTTTTCTCATTCTGATGGAATGTCTTATTTTTCATTCAATAGAAATTTTACCTTTTTCTGTAGTTGAATCTGTCAATATTTTTTTTAAGCGAAACCTTTTAAAACATTGAAATTACCGATATCTTAAATACCAAGGAGGCAATGTGATGCGATGGCCTACCAGATCTTGGCCTCATGAAGAACAAGTTGAAAAGATGAGTTTAAACGTGCCCGGGAGTCAGCGGGAGGCCGAAACGTCCACACCAGCGCCGCGTGTGCAGCCACACACTGTGCACATCCTACCCACGATCATCGTCCCGCCTCCCTGATGTCTGGCCCTGGGCTTCTCCTTAGTTCCCTTTGGGCTTAATCGGGAACTTTCCTGAGAGCTCGTGCCATGTGCGAGGGATTGACTTGAGATAGAATTGGAACTTTCATCATGACATCAACCGAATTATTATTTGAGGGCTGATTGAGTTAGTAGAAATCGCCATGAGAAAGACCATCGTTTCGTGTAATTTCACATTCAATTTTGAATCGACAACAAAAGAGTGAACTCTTTTAATACATTTGCTAGACCTCGTCATAAGGTCAGTAAACCCTTAGGAAGCATTTTCTTCTCTGCCTATAAGACACATACACATGGATGCAGAGCCAGGAGAAAGAGCAGTCTCCATACAGACTACTTAGTGAGTATCGCCAGTTTCATTTTGAAGCACAATGCATTGGACATAGCCAGGGCTTGCTAATCCATCTTTGCCAAAGAAATATAACACAGATATTGAACATATATCATGCAGAACTGACATCCTTTAGAAGTACACTGCTGTTTTCTTTTTAGAATATATTTCTGTTTCAGATCTGCATATTTTCCTTGCTAAGGTATTTAACAATATTTTACATTTTCTTTTAGTCTTCACAGAAAAGTACTGTACAGCTAACCATGTGGATAAGCTTCCTGGCCCAAGAGATTGGGTACAGATTCTACAGGATCAAATTAAACTGGCCAGAAGAAGGTTAAAAAGAGGCTCAGGTATGACTAAGGTGCAAAAAAAATAATTGCAGAAGCACTTATGAATTCTTAGGCTTTGTAAAGTACAATACTTGACTCTAGGTTATTTCAGTGTCTTTTTTTCTGAAAGAGACACTGTGTATAATATGCTATGATTTGCTCTCTTAAAGTCTCATTCAAGTGAATTTTGAAACTCTCCTTCAGACTAAATCGTAAAAATTATGTCAGGCCATTTGCTTTGAGTAGTACAAGTGAAAAAGAGTGCTAATCTCCTTCGTGGTCTGATGCGTCTTCTATATGAAAACTGGATCTCTCTTTTGCGGTTTGCTTCTGTTTGCCTACTGATTTTGATTTGTTTGGATCTGCATGACTTTATAAAAGTATGAGTTGTTTAAGGTAATTAAAAAAAAGAAGAGGAAGAAAGAAACTCTTCTACCAGAAACACAACATCAAGTAAAAGGGATTTTAAGGGTGTGTGTGTGTGTGTGTGTGTGTGTGTGTATGCATGCATGCGCACGTGCGTGCACGGGTTGTGTGTGTGGGTTGTGGGTTTAAAATTCTGGACTTGGAGATTCTGGGATTATTCTTCCGGGAAAAATGAGGAGCAGCTGAATTCTGACTGTTCGGATTTGATCACCGAAGTCTCAGCTTCCCCAAAGTGACCGTGGGGGCCAATTTACTAGTGAAGAATCCCTGTATGTTTGGCTTTCTCCTATCAAATGAGAATAATTATCTCTAGGAGGCCACAAATCTCTAGATACTATTTTTAAATTTCATATAAAGTCACATAGCCATTATGAAAAGCAGTTCGGAGGTTCCTCAAAAATTAAAGATGGCTGAGAGGCTGAGGCAGGAGGATTGCTTGAGCCCAGGAGTTAGAGACCAGCCTGGGCAACATCTCCAGATGTTTTGTGGAGATGGAAACCCCATCTATATACACACACACAAAAAAAAAAAACCTTAAAAGTTAACCAGGCAGGTTGGTACACACCTGTTGTCCCACCTACTTGGGAGGCTAAGATGGGAGGATCGCTTGAGCCCAGGAGTTTAAGGCTGCAGTGAGCTCTGATTGGTCACTGCACTGCAGTCTGGGTGACAGAGTGAGACCCTCTTTCTTTAAAGAAAAAGAAAATGGGGAAATTCTGTAGAAGGTTGTTCTCGGGGACCCAGAAAGACCTTGCTAGCAGTGGATCACGTGACTGTATAACAAACACAATTTAAATGTTGTTCTGGTGCCTTCCCCATGCTGCATATTTTAGACATAAACACACCTTATTTTCCTTCTATCGTCAGATGCTGAGACTGATTATTATGAGTTCCGGTCTCTGTTTCCTCCCCACTGTCTCACCAGCACACATCCCTCTTCTCTTTCCCACAAGCAGACTGGCCAGGGAACACATCCCCTAACCATGTCACATTTCTATTAATAATTCATATCACAAGTGCCCATTTTCCCCCTGGGCTTGCCCATTTCTACAGGTTGAGACCCAAGCCGTAGCCTGCTCCCCACCCTTCCCCTCCTGGAGGAGCCTCCACTCACGTGGAAGACTGCCCACTTCTCCCCCTTAGACTTCAGAATATTTGATGTCAGACGTTGTAACTTTTGACCACTGGTCTAGATGATCTGCCCAGATGCTTATGATCGGCACCTTGGCCCTTCTCTTCTGTGTTCCTAGCAGGTTCTATTAGCAACTGAGAAGTGGAAGGTGGCTGTAAGACACAACCAACCCTGACATGCAGACCCAAATGATAGCACATCAGCAGTGACCTGCCACATACAGCTTGTCTCCCCATTTTGTCAAATCCTGTTAACACATCATCCTCCTCTAGGGCTCAGAAGTGGGTCCCCAGCAAATTGAAACCAGAGCCACTTGCATTTCCTTCTGTGATGCCAGTAGGAACCGAGAGATCTGGATCAATCATGTGACTTGCTGTCATGCTTTTTGTTTTGACGATTTTCAGTCTAAATGATAATACAAACAGTGTCACATAGATATTGAGCAACTTGAACCTTATTTACCATATCTGGCTCCATTCTTGGAATAAGGTGGAGACTCTGACTCCACAAGCTAATTGGCTGCCACTTAGGGAAGCCTGCACAGCCTCTAGAAAAGAAAAAAAGAAGGGCCCACACAGATTTGAAAGGCTGTTACGCGAATCCACATAGCGATTCATGTGGGGCCCTCATCACATGGAATAATTTTTATTCTGGAACTCCAGTGATTCCTCAATTCCTCTCCTGGTGCGCATTTTTATCATTTTCATTAGATTATTTTCTCGGAGCTGAAATCACAATGTTATTTGTGTTAGGTCTCAGAGTGAAGATGTCACTGCTGTTAAATGTTTATTGGACTTGCTCAATCTTTTCCAAATTTAACAACTTGATTGTCACCAGGGAAGAAAGACTGTGAGCTTATTGTTGCAGATAGATGTTATAATTAAATTTGAATAACACAACAATGCTCTTCCTCCTTCACTCTCGGCCCCTATTCATGCAGCTCTCACGTTCTGATTTATATGTAATCGTCTATATAATTTTTTGGTTATATGTGTTCTGTTCTTACTGAAGCACATAATGGCATAGCCCTGTTTTTTCAAAGGCAGGATATCTGAATTACAAAAGGAAGATCAGTTTATACCCTGATCTTCTTTTAAAACTGATCTTGTTATAACTAAATTAAAAGCGATTATACATGTAAAGAAAGTTGCTAAAATATAAAATGAACTAGAACTCGAAGATTTAAGAAATTAACTCATAGGCCAGGCACAGTGGCTCATGCCTGTAATCCCAGCACTTTGGGAGGCTGAGGCGGGCTGACCACCGGAGGTCAGGAATTCAAGACCAGCCTGGCCAGCATGGGGAAAACCCATCTCTACAAAAGTACAAAAATTAGCTGGGTATGGTGGCTCACGCCTCTAGTCCCAGCTACTCAGGAGGCTGAGGTGGAAGAATCACTTGAACCCAGGAGATGGAGGTTGCAGTGAGCTGAGACCATGCCATTGCACTCCAGCCTGTGTGACAGAGTGAGGCTCCATCTAAAAAAAAAAAAGAAAAAGAAAAAAGAAATTAGCTCATAGTGATGCATACAGTATGATATGGTATGTTATGTTTGGACTATTCATAGCAAAGAGGTATTAGACATTAACCCAATTCATGTCCTTGGCATTGTTAGTTACTACCTGTGTTACCTGGAGTGAGTTTCCTCACCTCCGTCCCACTTTCCTCATTTGTTAAGATGGGCATAACAACAGACCCACCTTGTAGAGTTTCCTAAGGGTTCAATAGCACATTGTATGTCAGTGCTCAGCAAGCATTTAATAAATGGTGGAGATCATCATTATCATTATTATTATTATTATTACTGAAGGATTCTTAAAATCCTAGGCAATGAGAGAAGCACCCTGAAGACCATCTGTCTTTGCCAACTCACTCAAACCAGTTAGAAGAAAATCATGTCTTCTAAATATATACATAACATATGTTCATTATTTTTCATATATAAAGCAGTTTCTAAAAGCCATAGAACAAAATTTAAAATACCTAAAGCCTTTCATCCAGAGGGAAACACAGTTCACATTTTAGCATGTCCTGAATATTTTCTGTAAACCCGTTAGTCACACCACGTGTCCTGTGGTTTGACAGAATATTTTTGTGTTATGAAGTATTCATCTACGACATCATTTTTAGTGCTGGCTAATTTTCTGCAGCCTAGATGAGTCTTTCGTATTTCATCCCTTCTCAGTGATTTCTCTTTGTGGTGGATCTAGCAGGTCGGCAGGCAAGGGGTCTTTCGCTAATGCCAGTGAGTGTCCGTCTGAGGACAAGACGTTGGAGGAGGAAGGAGACAGGGGAAGCTTACAATGTTTCCAGCCCGAGCTAAGCCCTGATCAAGTTTAAAGCAGCAACAATAAAAACAAGTATGTGGTACTAGTTTTCCCTTCTCCCGACTCAGGGTTACAGCGTGGTGCCAAGGCTGACCTCGTTCCGCAGCCTCCCGAGGGCTGCCCACACATATTATGCAGTCAGCAGGGGTCCTCTTGTGGGGACAACAGGCCCTGGGACATGGAGGGCACCATCGAAACTATCCCAGGGACCATCATGTGATTTTATTCCCCTGTCCCCACCTGTTGGGGGAAACTAACAAGCCCATCCGTTATCAGGAGTCACATGAGCACCTTTTTTTTGCATTTAACACAAGGGTTTTTTTGTGACTGAAGGAGCTACCTTTGGAAAACTCCCAAGGAGAAGGATGCATTTATCAGGGACGAGCGAAGGTTTGCATTTCAAAATGTAGAAATGGAGAATCTTTTGAAGATGAAGCAACACCTAGTGCCTCTTCCTGACCACATCGATGCCAGAGTTAGACTGGCAGCTCTAGGATCTGAATCAGTCATTTCCAAAGAAAGGTTCATTCTCAGGATTTCCTCAGCTGCCCCCCAGGAGTGATTCTGGCCATGCCAAGTGCAGTTCTACAACAGGAACTCACTCACACGCCCCCTCGATCACCCTGTTTAAACAATTCACCCATGTGCTGGTTTGATTTTAAGCCTTTGTAAGTAAGTGAAAATACACAGAAATCATCAGTGATCAATAGAATATGGTTCATAAGATCAAACAAAAATTTCAATACAAGAGAGTTGATTTTCTATCACTATCATCAAAAAATATTTTATTCAAATAATGATGTTAACATCTGTCGTGTGAACCAACGATAGCTGAAAAGGAAAAAGAATGGCGAAAACTGTTAAGTATACTGGAGTTTTAAAAATTATATCACTGTTTTCAGTGAAATGAATGCACTCCCTGAAACTAATGAGATTTGTGTTTTATGTTTGTAACCAGCAGAGATTGCTGACGGTGATGAAAGACTGGATGGTATTTCTCTCCCACCAACAGGTAAATAAAACACATTTACATTTTCATCACCCCCTGGAAATTGCAGCCCACAAAAATATTTGCATTGAAAATGGTTTTAACATGAGACGTGCACATACTTGAGCAAACCGCTTCTGCCCTGGACCCAAGCGCTGGTCACTGGAGCTTCTCGAGGCCCTGTACTCAGAGATGTTTTTCACATTGTATAGAAAAAGCATGAAACGCTACCTTTTTCTCACACTCTTATTTTCATAAAAATTTCAGAAGAGCAGATCCTAAGAACTAAGCATCACAACACTTTGCCTCCCCAAACCTTTGGACATCACAAAATATTTTTAACATGAAATGAGATTTCACTTTAAAACAGGGACTGCTGATTTTGTGTCATCAAATTCATGGCTAGTCTGTCCCCTCCCACCTCCTCCAAACAGCCTCAGAGCCTTGAGCAGTCAATCAATGGACACTCAGTGAATACTGTGTTTTAACTGAGTGATTTGAACAAGGCCAGCCATCCAGCATGAGTGACACATTCCTAATACCAGGACCAGATCAGCCGAAGACACCCTTCCATGGAAGTGTTTGCTGCCTGCTGTTGTTAAGCCACAGACATAATTCCGGCTTCATATTATTTGACTCTCAAGTAATGCTTCTGACCGTGGCTTCCTACCTGTGTGTGGGTTCATATCTAAGAGCCAGAGGGGCAGGTGTCTGATCCGTGAGCCTTGTGGAGAACAGTTTATTCCCTCCATTGGTCACAGGACTTTACTGACTGCCCTCAAAAGAATACCTGAAGATTCTCTGTCCACAAAACCCAGATACCCCCCCAAAACCCTCTTACTGAAAAATATCAGCCAAATGTTTTTTCGTCTAGATTTGGGGTGGTCTGTTTTAATTAAATTCAGCAAATAGGCCGGGCACGGTGGCCCACTCCTGTAATCCCAGCACTTTGGGAGGCCAAGGCAGGCAGATCACGAGGTCAGGAGTTCAAGACCAGCCTGACCAACATGGCGAAACCCCGTCTCTACTAAAAATACAAAAAATTAGCCAGGTGCGGTGGCACGTGCCTGTAATCCCAGCTACTCAGGAGGCTGAGGCAGGACAATCACTTGAACCCGGGAGGCAGAGGTTGCAGTGAGCCTAGATCACACCACTGCACTCCTGCCTGGGCAACAGGGCAGGACTGCGTCTCAAAAATATATATAAATAAATAATTAATAAACTTAGCAAATATTAGTGAAGTCTCTAGGTTGTGTAGGAACTGCAGTAGGCCATGTGTTCCTTGACAGCAGATATCCCAAAATGGCAAGGAATGCCATGTTCACAGGTGTAGGATGGGTATGTGTTAGTGAACTTCAGAGCAACAGGAAAATTCAGCTGTGTAAGTAACACATTGCTTTCTCTGCCACCAAGTAGCTAAGCAACAGATCGATGGACAGATAAATGAAATATGCTGCATAGGGCAAAAAGACCTGCTTGCGTCAAGTTCTTCCTATATATTGCCACCATATAAAAGGAATTTCTCTTCTTATTTGGCTGTGTTTCCACGTTTGTGAATTAAGAGAATTGAAATACGTGATCTCTGTTGTTCCTTCCCAGTTTGTCATTCTCTGAATATCAGGGCACTCCTGTCAGCCTCATTCTTATCACCTGGCCTATTCCCAGCAGACGTATGAAATCCTAATCATAATAGACCTGCCCTTCAAAAGGCCCTTCAGGGGAGCACCATTCAGGGGAGCACCATGCCTTTCTGGCTGTGCTTCCCAAGTACTGCCCCCCACCCCGCCCCGGGCATCTGCGCTGCCCGTCCTCCCTGTGTCATATGACACAGTGGGCTTTTATTATTTGAAAACCACTCCCCTTGAAGTTTATATTCACCTCCAAGTGGTGAGTACAGAATGCCTTTGTATTTTCCCATCTGAAGATGGAGGTAGAGATCTTTCCGATGAGAAAATTGAGCTCAGAGGGAAAAAATAATGTCAAGGAATCTGAGAATGAGAAAGAATGTGAGAGATCATCTAGTCCAATCCCTTCTTTTTATCCAGTCCTTTTATTTTACAGGAAAAAAAGCCTGAGGCCCAGAAACATTAAGTGACTTTCCCAAAGTCTCAGCTGGTTGATGGCCTGGCCGGAACCCGGGTCCCTCGACTCCCAGCCATGATACCACATAGCTTTCTCATACCTAAGCCAAAGCCAGCTTTTCTCTGCATGTTTCTGAGAGATCCTAAGAGATAATGGATGTACCAGTCCCTTTAGGAGTCCACTTTGCCGTCTCAGTCTTCACAATTAAATGTTTGTCGTCGGCCCAGTTCACTGCAGCTTAAATTTATTTCTTCCAGCCTTTTCTCAACCTTTACCCAAGGCTGTGAGGTCATAATTAAGAAAACAGTATAACACACCTGCAGGTCTTCTCACTAAACTATTGATAGATATTTGATACAAATCACTAAGCAGCATGATAAATAAAAACATTTGTCATTTAGAAAAGGGGAACCCAAGTTGCAGATTGGTGCTCAAACTTTGCAGTAACAAAATTAAAGAATCTGGATAGTCTAGCATGTCTCTTGATTGCCTCCAAAGCAAAATTCCCATTCTGACTGGCTTCTTTGAATGCAGTGCTTCTGCTAACAGGTGCCCTCTGAGAATTCCACCTTTCTTACACATGTGGCTTCATTCTTGAGCTTGAGCCTCATTGGTCAGAACCACAGAAGCGACCGAGGGCTCTGAAACAGACTCTCATCCCATGTATCCAAGCTAACAACAGTTGGTTCTTTTCCAGGATTCAACGATGCGTTTATTACTTTTGTAAGGTCTTTTTTCCTCCTTCCAAATTTGTGTGTTTGGAGGAAGGCAGGAAAGCGGCTTAAATCCTTAAGTGTCTCTATGAACCGCAAGTGATGAGGGCAGAGTTACAGGCAGAACGTCAGATGACATTTGTCTGGATGCATTACATTTAAGCAACCTCTGTTTGTCAGGTTTTAACAAAAATGAATGCACCGTCTATAGTGTCTCTATTTTATATTCCCTTAACCCTATTCACTAAGCCTTTTGGGGCAACTACCAGGATGAGCCCTATGTTGAGTGTTGGTGTACAGATGCCCTCAGACTAGTGTGAGAGGCAGAAAGAATTACATAAATGCCTGAGCACAGATGTGTGGAGAGGGCCTGGGGCTCAAGAAAAGCCACTCAGGAGCTGGGGACAATTCGCATTAAAAAAACAATTATAGAGAAAGTGAAATCAAAACAGTGCTTTCTAAAATTTGAAATAGGGCTTTCAAATTTGAAATGGAGGATGTTCATCTGGACTTAGCAATGGTCATAAATGGACATTTTACATGCTTTTCTTTTTAAAAATTAATAAAATGTAAGGAAGAACATTTCAATTGCTTTTACCATCCACAAACAACCATTATTGGATGATTTTTCTCAAATGTTTCTCCATTTTATTTATTTATACGGCAGAGATCAAACATGTAAAAGTTTGTTTCCTAAGCTTTTTTTATTTTTACTTAACTAGCATTTTTCCACTTTATGGTAAATCTTCATATGCATTATTTTAATAGCTGTATGATATTCTGTTTTGCAGGTAAATTATATTTTATTAGGCCATTTTCTATTACTGTACAATATGTGGGTATACTCTGATAGTAACACACATTCATGGGTTTTCTCATAAGAAACAATCATTACAGATTTCAAATCTCTACAATTGCTTATGGAGGACAGCTAAAGCCTTGGCTAAAAACTTAGCGGCTTCACTCTGAAACAGCCACTTCCCCAGTCAATTCTTTGCTCGTCCAGAACACCCACCTCCAGCCATGTCACAGAAACGTGTACAACTCTTCCTTAGAGAAGCGGCTCTCCCCCTTCATTTTCTTGTCTCTGTTGTAGGTAACATATTTGACACCAGGAGAGAAAACACGGAGGACACAGAACCAGGTTTCATTGCCTAGACTTTGGTTTTAGTGACAGTGTTCAGTGGCATACGTAACTTCCATTTGAATTTCCGAAAAGATCCACGTAGCATTTCAGGTTCCTGCAAAGTGTGGGTGTTCTGTGAAGTTTACCTGTCATGTTGAATCGTTTCCTATACTTTCTTTGTAATGTGTGATAATCAAGCCTCCGATTGGGTGTAAGATTTCTAAAATCATTTTTCGGGTTGATTTCTTACCCTTTAAAAGCCCGGCATATGATTCAGTTAGTTCACTGTCCATTATAAAGAAGTGGTTCTCTCTTCCCTGTTTTCATTCAAAACCTCAATGTGAATATAGAGAGCTTTGAAACATATTTATTTTAATGTAAATTGCTTAGATGCAGTATAAAGGAGGACGGCTCTTTCCAGTGCTGAGAGAGCAGTTGTGAAGGCCAAAATTAATTAGACCTTCATCATCTTGAAAGATGAAAAAGTTGTTTTGGGAGACAGGATACCTCTGACCTATGAGATGAAATCATCCATGACATCAGTGCCCCCAAATGGCCATTTGTAACTGAGTAAGTGCAAATGACCTATGAGTCCTTAGGAAAGAAAAGCCTTTTCACCTAAGTTGCATCAACACAATGACAAAATAACTAATGAAAAGGTGAGAAAATCAATCAATTATCTACATGATACCTAACAGCCATTTTAAAAAACAGATGGGTTTAACTGAGTGGTCCAGGGTTTTGGCACCATGTGGCAACTAGCTAAAAATGTACTTAATATTATATCATTTATTTGGTTCCCAGTATACTTGCCCTCTGCTTTATATGAAACTAATATATGAAAACCTGGATATATTTTTAAAAGGTATCTTGCCATGAAGGCATTTGTTTTATAGAAATATTTGCCTTCAGATTTCTTTCTCTAATAAGATGGTAAATTTAAAATACTATGTTATTTAGAAACAGTGCATTTACACTTCCTTTATTGTATAAAGCAAATTGCATTGAATCTTTGCCACTTGACCCAAAGGCCAGAAATTGGCATGAAAACAATTTGGACTGCCAGTCACCAAACCCAGGGTTCACACCTGCTTACTGGCAGCTCCAGTGCCTTCCCCTAGCCCTGGATTTAGCAAAGCATAGAATGTTAAGAGCTAAAAGTTATTGTAGAGACTACTCAGTCCCACCCCTCGTTCTGCAGGTGGGGACGAATGAGGGTAAGCTGTTGCCAAGGGCCCGTTAACCCCTCAGTGGCCGGGGCCCTGCCTAGAACCCCAGTTTCCTGACTACCCTGTCCAGGGTGGTCACATCACGGTGTCACATCACACTGAAACGCTAAACCTAGAGATAGGAGAGGATGCTCTGGGATAAATCCCTCTTCCACCAAAGACCAGCCGGTCATCAAAGGTGACAGAAGGCATCCCTGTGCTGTGACAAAAAGCTGGCTTTAGGTGTGGCCTGTGGAATTCATCTAACTAGTAGACAAGTTACGTCTCATCTTGTGTGTCTTATTTTTCTTCTTTTGGGGGCCACAAGGAAGGTTTGGAGAAATTATTCCCACCATACCTTTTCTTTAGCCTTTTTCCATTTCTGGCCAGTAAATAATCCCTTTCCTGAAAACAGTCTCTTTGTTGTATCCAGTGATCTGATGAAGTCTTGCAAACAGGGACTCTTGTGTTTTTTGCAGCATGGGTTTTAAAATCTGTCCTCTGCCTCCCAGAAGGAAATATTACCCAAGGGAAGGGAAAAGATTAATTAGTGACCTTTCACTCTGTTAAAATAGGATGAATAGGTTGCTGGTAAAGGCAGAAACACTAACTTCCAACTGTGGTCTGTTAGAGCTTCGCTGGGAGCTTCGGAAGCAGGGCCTTCCAAGTCAGGGCCACGGCTTGGAGGATGGGTGGGCTTGAGGCTTGTTCAACTCAAAGCTATGTGCAATGAATGGCTTCACACATTGGAAATACATATCCAAACTGCAACAGTAAAATCATATTTTGTAAATTAAAATTGTTTACTTATTGTGACTACTGTTCAGACCTTATTCAGAAATCCTTTTTATAGGCTTTCTTAGCAAAAAAAAAAAAAAAAAAAAATCCATATCTGTGGATGACGTCTCAATCTTCTGTATATATGTTTTATTAATATGTAAATATTTAGATTTTTTAAAATTACTATGTTCTTTGAAAAAGAATTCCACGCGAGCCTAGTTGTGAAGATGGTGTATAACATCGTGTTGTGATATCAGTTCCCAAGATGCTGTTTATGTCCGTTCTGGAAGAACACAATAAATACTTTAATTGAACGTGCGTGCGGATCTTGACTGTGTGCCTAAGTGTTTATGGAGAGAAGTCAATGCTGTTCATTAATTAAAAGGTATTATTAGTACTCTGATGATCTCCCACAGAAGTTATATCTCCTGATGAAGTTAATTTTTTAAAAAATGAAGAAACACTTAGATTGCTGCCGGGGTGAGACTGCAGACGCTGGGAAGGCTGTGTCTGGCGGTTAGATCAATGGCTACAGCAAGTCCCACAGAAACACTTGAGCGTTAAGTACTGAGATGCTTGAAGCCTAATTTTAAATGAATTAGGTAGCTTTATAATCTTCGCTTAAAAGGTTAAGCCCTGCTTCTATGGAAACAACACATCAGAAGGACGAATCAATCCTCTGCGATGCAGAGCGGCTGCTGCCGCAGAATGGCTCACTTCCCGTCTCTGAACACAGGGGGGCGCCGCTCCTCGCCGGGCACCTGCCCCCACCTGCTCTGAGCCGGCTGCACCCGCGGGCTGGAATCCGGCTCCATCGGGGCTTCAGTTCAGGGTCTGACTCTGAGGCCCTGCTTTTAGAGGGCCCTGAGACAGCTGTGAGGAGAGGCGGGCGGGGGCGGGCAGGAGCCGCTGCCTAGGAAAGCACCCGCACCTGGGCAGGAAGCCCCAGGGCGAGCTGTTGCAGAAACACGTGGGCTCCAGCCCGCGAGTCTTGCAGGCGTCCACGCTGCTCTGAAGCTGGAGCCTGGTTCCCTCGCCTCTGCCCTGATGCCCCCAGCTTCCTGGGGTCCCTTGGGTCAGGGGCCCATGTCGTATCTTTTGGCCCAAGGCCCCTGGGATGCTCTTGATCCCACAGGCTGGCAGGGGTGCTTTGTAGGTATCCAACAGCCCAAAGACCTCTCTAACCCAATGGCCAGGGAACCCCATTTGCACACTTGCCTCCGTTGTCACCTCTGGTATTCTCCCCACCCAGCCCCCACTCAGGGATCTGGGGACACAGCTGGTTCCTTTCCCAGCAGCATCCGAGTTCAGCGGCACCATTTACTGAACACCAACTGGCCAGACACTGTGGGTGTTTAGGGCGACCGCTTTCCGGATAAAAGGGAAAAGAGGGCGAGAAGTGGGGGCGGGGGCACGTCCTGGCAATGAACTGTCCAGGCTTGCACCATCCCCAGGGGCTGGGACGGCGTGGGCGGCCGCGGAGCATCCGAAGTGAAAGGTCTTGATCGGATCCGCCTGGCTGAAGCAGGGAGCATTCGCAGGAGGCAGGGCGGGGCTGAAGACAGCGGATCCCGTGAAGAGGATATTGGGAGAGGCCCAAAACCCACTATGCCACACCTGAGAAGAATCAGCTCCGGCTGGAGCAGGGAGAACAAGTCACGGCTGACAACAGAGATTTCCGGCTGGGGAACCAGGAGGGGTGTCGCTCGCTCTCACTAAGGAACAGGGGTGTGGCGATTTGGAGAAGACAGGTGAGTCACTCCGTTCCTCCGTTCATCCATTCATCCATTCATTCCACAGGTGCTCGTGGTGGGCCCTGCAGCGTTCTGCTGGGTGGGAGTGCAGCGGTGAACCAAAGTCGGTATTCTTGCAGGGCTCAGCAAGACACTGTCACAAGAAAAGGGACAGAGGGCAGAACCCTGGGGGGACAGCAGCACACAGGCCTGCCCGTGTTACTGAACCAGAGAGCTGAAACAGGAGCTTGGTTCCAAGCCTTCAAGCACCATTCATTCCTCATAACTTAGATCTCAGCTACACTTAATCATCAGAGAGGGGTTCGCAACTTCCCCACGCCAGGCTCCACCAAGTCACAGTCTCTTACTCTTCACGTCGCTTGCCTGTCTCTGAAATTATCTTGCTTACGTATGTGTGTGTTTATCACCCATCTTTCACACACTGGAATCTAAGCCTTGTGATGTCAAGCTGTTAAGATTGCAGGCTCTGGTGAAGACACGTTCAGGATGCCCTCTCTCCTCTTTGCCCAGCAGGAGTGGACTAATTAAAGTTGGACCTGAGGTTTTTATTAATATGCAACTGAGTCATTCTGCTGACAGTGACTCGTGGCCTCCTGGTTCTGCCAGTTACAGGAAGTGACTCCCCTTCTCCCATCAGCCCAAACCCGGAGCCTTTATCCCAGAAACCGAGAGTGAGGGGAGGGTCGGGGCTGTTGGGCAGTGGCCATATTGTGGAAGGGAGCAGGAGCCTTTTCCTGCACTCTTCTTCCCCCTATATCCCATTTCTTAGATCACTTGGACTCGCCATTTCCCCTAATACCTCCCTACCACTGCTCTTCATAATTGGAGAAATTGTATCAATAGATGGACCAAAGTGATGCTCGTTGCACTCCATGAGAATTTAGTAAACGCTACTGATTCAGAGCAACTTGAATTTACACAGATCAACTCCTATTGTGTTTTGTAACCTCAAACACATAAAATCGATTATCCCCCCTAAAATAAGATATACAGATATGTATATTATTTGTATACATATAAACAAATATGTTTATACATATTTGTTTATATGAAATTAAAAAGAATGTTTAAATGAAAGTTAAAAAAAAATGTTCTAGCAATGGAGCTTGGCATGGTAGTGCCCCACATACTTTACACACATTGGTATTCCAGATAGACCTGATAGTTAAAGGCCTCTTTAATTGCTTTGTTTTGGGCCATTTTGGACTGTTCACTGAAAAATGGAAAGACATTTTGAACCTAAACTTTGAAACTAAGCTACTTTATCATTCCTTTACAATGCTTTCCAAAGTGAAGCTGATACAGGCGTGATCAATGAAGGGGTGGCCCAAAACCAGCTGTCTGGACTTCTGTGTGTGCGTGTCCTCCAGCACGGTGCCCAAACATTCGAAACACGGAGTGCCTTCCATGCCAACATGGAGTGAAAATCAGTTTTACAAGGGAAATGTAGTATCCTGAGGTATTTCGATGAAGCGGTAGCCCAGGTGCATATTCCGTTAGAAAAACTATTTTCTGCTCTACTCTAGCAATGGAGGGAGAAAGAGAATACATCAAAATAGAGGATACTTACTCTGTGTATTACCAAATTAAGTACCCTCCAAAAATGATGTATTTCTAACCACTGGACAGAGAACCACTGGACAGTGACTCAATTAGCAAGACGCAGGCTAAGCCCATCCCGCTCTGGTGCTGCACATGGTAACGGTGCCCTGTCCTTCTGGGAAATATTTAGCTAGTGTGAAGCTATGCCACCTCCCCCTGCTGCCTCTCATGGATGCTTCCTAGAACACGGAATGATGGCCACAGGCAGCTTTGACGCTTCTTAACATTTTGTGTTTGTTTCTATCATTATACCATGCGGTGTTCAAGTGTGTTTTTCCTTCCTACCTGCCCCCTTCATATTGCCTGGCAACAATAACCACAGCCCGTTCCTCCCATGCCTTGCCCAGGGGGATAGGTTCACTAGTCACGGCAGAGTGGACATATTTTAAATGTCTGACTGACTCCCGGACACTGGCTGGACACTGACAACTGGCTAGGAAACTGCATACACCATGACCCTGTCGTTATGATAGCATACAGCTTTAGAAAGTGAACACTCTCAAAGACCAAGACATAGCTTTTGATTGGAAAGCATCCAGTGACTTTGGAATGAGGAGGAGGTGGTAGAAGTTGGCGAAGTTAGTCAAAGCCATGGGAAAGACTGAATGCAGGTGTATTCATCCATTTTCACACTGCTATGAAAAAATACCTGGCTGGGCGCAGTGGCTCACGCCTGTAATCCCAACACTTTGGGAAGCCGAGGCGGGTGGATCATCTGAGGTCAGGAGATTGAGACCATCCTGGTGAAAACCCATCTCTACTAAAATTACAAAATTATAAAAAATTAGTCGGGCATGGTGGTGCGCGCCTGTAGCTACTCAGGAGGCTGAGGCAGGAGAATCGCTTGAACCGGGAGGCAGAGGTTGCAGTGAGCCAAGATCGCGCCACTGCACTCCAGCCTGGGCAACGGAGTGATACTCTGTCTCAAAAAAATAAAAAGAAAAAAGAAATCTCCAAGACTGGGTAATTTATAAAGGAAAGAGGTTTAATTGACTCAGTTCCACATGGCTGGGGAAGCCTCAGGAAACTTACAGTCGTGGCAAAAGGTAAAAGCGAAGCAAGCACCTTCTTTACAAGGTGGCAGGAAAGAGACAGAACGAAGGAACAGCCAAACAAAACCATCAGATCTGGTAAGAACTCACTCACTATCATGAGGACAGTTTGGGGGAAACCACCCCCATGATCCAACCACCTCCCATCAGGTCCCTTCCTTGACACATGGGAATTACAATTCAAAATGAGGTTTGAATGGGGACACAAAGCCAAACCATATCAATAGGAGAAAAGCCCCCCCAAAAAAATTCTTTAAAAAGTGTGAGACAGTGGCTGGGTGCAGTGGCTCAAACCTCTAATCCCAGTGCCTTGGGAGGCCAAAGCAGGAAGACTGCTTGAGGCCAGGAGTTCAAGACCAGACTGGGCAGTATAGTGAGACTGTGTTTCTTTTCTTTTCTTTTCCTTTTTTTTTTTTTTTTTTTTTTTTTTTTTTTTTTTTTTTTTTTTTTTTTTGAGATGGAATCTCACTCTGTCACCTGGTCCGGAGTGCAGTGGTGCAATCTCGGCTCACTACAACCTCCACCTCCCAGGTTCAAGCGATTCTCCTGCCTCAGCCTTCCAAGTAGCTGGGATTTCAGGTGCCTGCCACTATGCCCAGCTAATTTTTTTTTTTTTTAGTAGAGATGGGGTTTCACCATGTTGACCAGGCTGATCTGGAACTCCTGATCTCATGATTCACCTGCCTCAGCCTCCCAAAGTGCTGGGATTACAGGGCCCAGATTTTTTTTTTTTTTTTTTTGAGACAGAGTCTCACTCTATCACCCAGCCTGGAGTGCAGTGGTGGGATATTGGCTCACTGAAACCTCTGCCTTCCATGTTCAAGCGATTCTCCCACCTCAGCCTCCCGAGGAGCTGGGATTACAGGTATGCACCATCACACCCAGCTAATTTTTGTATTTTTAATAGAAACGGGGTTTCACCATGTTGGCCAGTCTGGTCTCAACCTCCTGGCCTCAGGTGATCCACCTGCCTCGGCCTCTCAAAGTGCTGGGATTACAGGTGTGAGCCACTGCGCCTGGCTGAGACCTCGTTTTTTAAAAAAATTTGCTGGGCGGTGGTGTGAGCCCGTAGTCCCAGCTACTTGGGAAACTGAGACAGAAGGATCATTGAGCCTAGGAGGTTGAGACCCTGTGAGGCTCAAGTGAGCTATGATTGTACCACTGCACCCCAGCCTGGGTGACTGAGACCCTGTCTCAAAAAATATATATAAATAGCATGTGCTACTTTTGCAATGTGAAGAAAAGTGGTTTTTTTAAAAATATATACTAATATAGAAGAATATTTAATGGCATAGAGGATTGTTCATGATATATTTACTGTTAAATAGTATGTTCTGCCGGCTCATAATTTTTAATTTCAAAAACACATTTTATAAAGTTAGTCGTGATTGTAACTACAAACACAGACTACTTGCAGCATCCAAAAACTATATACCAACAGCTGCCTACAGCTTAAAAAAGGTAAAGGCAATGTGTTAATTAACCAGCAGCCTGATCACATTTTTAAAAGGAGTATTTACAAGCACGTACGGAAAAAAGAGAAGTTGCTAACAGTGGTTATCTCTAGCTGGTAGAACTACATGTGATTTTTAAAAATTATATGTTTTAAGTTTCCTAAAATGAACATATAAGAAAGGTAAAGAAAAAAACTCAGTGGTACATGTGTCAGTATGTATGTAATGCTGGGTGCTTGGAAAAACCTGAAATATCTTGAAATATGATAACAGGCTTCTCATGTATCACATACATTCCAACGAAAACTTCAGCTTCCAGCTCTTTGCTACCCCCATAATATGTACACCAAACCTATTTACAGAACTCTGGAGGATAATGCTTCACTTTAAAGGAAAAAAAATCGTTCTGCAGCTTAACAGGAAAAGGCTGTCCTTTCTGTAGCTTGAAAGGAAACTAGAGACAGCACTTTATAAAAAATGCATTAGTTGCAAGCCAAGAAGAAACCCATCCGAGGTGTAAGCGCGTTTGACATACCAGTTCACAAACAATACCGCCAAGGCCTTTGGAATTTGGAGAGAAAGACTACCTAAAGAAAGTAAAACCTGGAGTGAGTTGTTGTAAACAAGTAGGTCCAAGAAACTAATGAATTCAGGCCAGGATCATCTGTGTTCTCATATGCTCTTCCTGAGCTATACAGTTTGACACAGACCTGGCTGGTGATGTGCTTTGGAGAAACGGATTTGTGACTCTCAAGCCATGCGTAATGCCAGCTCCCTCTGAACGCCATCAAACACGTATCTGACTTGCAGGGCATGCTGCGCACTGTTCTTTTTTTTTTTTTTTTT
>NW_016107376.1:6596260-6621031 GCF_001604975.1 Cebus imitator
TCACCACAAGCCCCGCCTCCCAGGTTCAAGCGATTCTCCTGTCTCAGCCTCCTGATAGCTGGGATTACAGGCATGCGCCACCCTGCCCAGCTCATTGTGTATTTTTAGTAGAGATTGGGTTTCTCCATGCTTGTCAGGCTGGTCTCGAACTCTCAACCTCAAGTGATCTGGCTGCCTCAGCCTCCCAAAGTGCTGGGATTTCAGGCATGAGCCACCATGCCCGGCCACTGGGCACTGTTCTTAAGCTTCATTCCTGCAGTTTAACTCAGGTCATCCTTGAAACCATCTGTATTAGTCAGGGTTCTCTGGAGGGACAGAACTCATATGCTATATATGATATATATCCATCATATTAGTTCTGTCCCTCCAGAGAATCCTGACTAATATATATGTAGGGAAGTTTATTAAGTATAAATTCACATGACCACAAGGTCCCACAATAGGCCGTCTGCAGGCTGAGGAACAAGGAGAGCCAGTCCGAGTCCTAAAACTGAAGAACCTGGAGTCTGATGTTTGAGGGCAGGAAGCATCCAGCACGGGGAAAGATGTAGGCTGGGAGGCTAGGCCAGTCTCTCTTTCCACATTTTTCTGCCTGCTTTACATCCTGGCCATGCTGTCAGCTGATTAGATGGTGCATACGCAGATTAAGGGTGGGTCTGCCTTTCCACAGACTCAAATGTTAATCTCCTTTGGCAACACCTTCACAGACACACCCTGGATCAGTACTTTGCATCCTTGAGTCCAATCAAATTGACACTCGGTATTAACCATCACACCATCCTATGAAGCAGATAACACTCGTCTCCCCACTTAACAGAGGAAAGAAGTGAGGCGCCTTGGTCTAGCTTATATAACTAAGGAGTGTTTTAGCCAGGATTGAACCTGGGGAATATGACTCCAACTCTCACATTCTTAGCATCTGTTTTGCCTGTCAAGGAGCCTTATTAGTGGAGAGAAGCATCCAGAATAATCCCAGTGGGAGCCCAGCCCATGTGATTTGCCTTTACGGTGATCTTAGACTTCAGTTTGCACAAAAGCATTGAACCAGGAATGATAGCACATGTTGATTAAATGTTTCTTATGAGCCAGGTATTGTCCTAAATATTTTACAGATAATAATTCCGTTATCCATGATAGGACTGGGGGTGCTATTATCCCCATCCCCACTTCACAGGTGAGAAGACTGAGTTACAGAGAGCTTAAGTAACTTGTCCAAAGTCACACAGTTAACCAGTAGCAGAGCCAGGCTGCCAGAAAGAGGCTGGGAAGTAATGTCTTCAACCTGACAGCAGGTTCTCTATTAAAATGTTTCCGGCCGGGCGTAGTGGCTCACGAGGTCAAGAGACTGAGACCATCCTGGCCAACATGGTGAAACCCGTCTCTACTAAAAATACAAAAATTAACTAGGTGTGGTGGTGGGCACCTGCAATCCCAGCTACTCAGGAGGCTGAGGAAGCAGAATCGTTTGAACCCGGGAGGCAGAGGTTGTAGTGAGTGGAGATCATGCCTCTGCACTCCAGCCTGGTGACAGAGAGAAACTCTCTCTCAAAAAGCAAAAAAAAAAAATATTTCCAAGAGAACCTAGCAGAGTGATTCCAAGTGGGAGCTTTGTGATCAGAATGACCAGTGTGCAAATAAATATCGGCTCTACCATTTTTTTTTTTTTTTTGAGACAGAGTATTGCTCTGTCACCCAGACTGGACTGGAGTGCAGTGGCACGATCTTGGCTCACTGGAATCTCTGCCTCCCTAGAGGCTGGTCTCAAACTCCTGACCTCAAGTGATCCACCAGCCTCGCCCTCCCATCTACCATTTATTAATAAAGCTCTGGTGCTTTTTTTTTCCTTCATTCCCCCTTCCCACCCCCTACGATCTCCATCATCCATTCGTCCACCAAAAGAATTAGGGGAGATTGAAATGACAAACTATCCCCAGAATGGTGAAAGCCACCAGAATCACTGGGATCCCCCACTTTCGTGGGGAGACATTTGCTGCAGGTGGCTGGGGAAGCAGGAAAAAGGTGAGGCTGTTGAATGGTGCTCCTCGAAATAGGATTCCCTAGACCAGCAACATCAGCGTCACCTGGAAACGTATTAGAAATGCAATATCCCTGCCAGGCGTAGTGGCTGACACCTGTAATCCCAGCACTTTGGGAGATCGAGGCAGGAGGATCAAAAGGTTAGGATATCGAGACCATCCTGGCCAACACGGTGAAACCCCGTCCCTACTAAAAATACAAAAATAAGCTGGGTAGGGTGGCGCGCACCTGTAGTCCCAGCTACTTGGGAGGCTGAGGCCGGAGAATCAGTTCAGCCCGGTAGGCAGAGGTTGCAGTGAGCCGAGATTGCACCATTGCACTCCGGCCTGGGCAACAAGAGTGAAACTCTGTCTCAAAAAAGAAAAGAAAGAAAGCAAGAAAGAGAAAGAGAGAGAGAGAAAGAAAGAAATGCAATACCTCCAGCCCCAGCCCAGACCACGAGCTCAGAGGCTCTGGGAGTGGGGCTGGTGTGCTTCATGAAGCTCTCCAGGTGGTCCTGGTGTACATTTAAGTTTGGGAACCACAGCCCTAGGAGATGTGGAAGACTGGGCAAGACCCCAACCTCAGAGCCCTGAGTGGAATCTGAGTAACTTCTGAGTAGTAATAATTGTGAGTAGTAATAATTAGGTGGAAACTCTCCCTCAGTGAACTGGAGCAAATTCAGTTCTCCCTGTGGTAGCATCACTGTCCCTTACCTTCTGATGGAGACATCTAGGTGGCATGACAGAAGCATCTGGAAGGGTCAGTCCCCCGGGTGAACCTCTGGAGATGGGTCAAGCCTGGGAGTGTGGACAGTTGGTGTTGCTGTTGGGAAAAGTTCGGCACTCTGTCCCCTCTTTTATAGCTATTGGGATTAAGGCCCCCCAAGAGCAAGGAAGAGGCACAGCCAGGACCTAGCTCCAGAACCTCTCACTCTCTCAGGCCACATAAACTGCCTGGCAGCACCTTCCCCAGATCCCTCTTGGGCCCAGCTGTGAGTTCCTTTGACCTCGCTCTCTCCCCTCCCTCCCCTTGTATGCACGCCCTGGAGTGGACGTGCCCACCTAACTCGCTGGCCTTGACCTTCACTCTGCCCTTCAGAATAACCCTCAGTCCCATGAACATGATGCCCCAGGAGGCCTCAGTTCCCCTTGGTTCCTCTTGCAGCTCTGGCAGGTGCTCAGGGGAGATGGAGGCACCGAGGGGAGGTGGAGGCTCTGAGGGAAGGCAGAGCAGATGAGTTTGGAGCGTTCTCCTGAAGAAGAAAGCAGGGAAGAGGAGCATGGGTTGGCAGAGAAATGCAGAAAGGCAAGACATTTGAGAAGACGTAGAGGTGAAATCCACAATACTTAGAGAGGCTTTTATTTTTTTAGATGGAGTCTGGCTTTGTCACCAGGCTGGAGTGCAGTGGCACAATCTCAGCTCACTGCAACCTCTGCCTCCCGGGTTCAAGCGATTCTCCTGCCTCAGCCTCCTGAGTAGCTGGGATTACAGGCACGTGCTACCATGCCCGGCTAATTTTTGTATTTTTAGTAGAGATGGGGTTTCACCATATTAGTTATGCTGGTCTTGAACTACTGACCTTGTGATCTGCCTGCCTTGGCCTCTCAAAGTCCTGGGATTACAGGCATGAGTGCCCTGCTGAGAGACTACTTCTTAATGCAAAGGGAAAGTAACAGTAATATAAAAACAAAACTTTCACTAAAGTACATGGGCTATATGATCCCACTTTATTTTCCAAAGCTGTATAGATTTACATAAGAGTCTGGAAATCTACATCAAAACATTTGCAGTGATTATCTCCGGATGCTGCAATTGCAATTTCTGTTTCCTTCTTTTCTTATTTTCTGCATTAAGCCTTCATTGACTTTTTTTCAGATGTAATTCACATACCATAAAATTCACCACTTTATTTTAAAGTGTGCAATTCACTGGTGTTTAGTTTATTCACAAAGTTGCACAACCATCCTCAGCATCTAATTCCAGAACATTTTCATTACCCCAAGAAGAAACCCTGCACCCCTGAGCAGTCACTCCCCAACCCTGCTCTGTTCCCAGCCCGAGGCAACCACTCCGTACTTTCTCTCTCTTTGGACTTGTCTCTTCTGGACATTTCATATAAATGGAACCATACATTGTGTGGTCTTTTGCGACTGGTCTCTTTGACTCAGCATGTTTTCATGGTTCACCCATGTTACAGCAGGTATCAGCACTTCATTGCTTCTCTTGGCAAAATAATATTCCATTACATGGATAGAATGCATTTTATTTATCCATTTATCAGGTGATAGACCTTTGAGTTGTTTCCAGTTTGGGGCTATTATAAAGAATGCTGCTGTAAACATTTGCGTGCCAGTCTTTGTGCAGACATATATGTTCAATTCTCTTGGGTATATACCTAGGCATGGGGTTGCTGGGTCATATGGTAAGTCTACGTTGAGTTTTTTTGTTTGTTTGTTTGTTTTTTGAGACAGGGTCTTTTTCTGTCACCCAGGCTGTAATGCAGTGGCACAATCATACCTCACTGCAGTCTCAACCTCCTGGGTTCAAGCAATCCTCCCACCTTAACCTCCAGAGTAGCTGGGACTACAGACACACACCACCACACCTGGCTAACCTTTTTTTTTTTTTTAGAGATTGAGTCTGACAATGTTGCTCAGGCTGGTCTTGAACCCCTGTGCTCAGACCATCCTCCTGCCTCAGCTTCCCAAAGTGCTGAGATCACAGGTGTGAGCCGCCACACCTGGCCTCTGTTGAACCTTTTGAGGAAACACGTGTTTTCCAAAGAATTTGAACCATTTTACATCCCCATCAGCAATGTATGAGGGATCTGATGTCGCCACACACTTGCTAAAACTTGTGGTTTTCTGTTTTATTATAGCCATCCTAGTGGGTGTAAACTGGCATCACATTGTGGTTGAGTTGCATTTCTCTGATGATTAATGACGCTGAGCATCTTTTTAAAAAATATATTTTTACATATTTTTATCTTTAACAAATAACAATTGGATGTAAATATGGGGTACGATGTGATGTTTTGATATACATGTACATTACGGAAAGATCAAATCTAGCTAATTTACCTATCCATCACCTCACACACATCATTTTCTGTGATGAGAATGTTTGAAATACATTCTCTTAACAATGTTGAAATATATATTATTTTTAACTACAGTCACCGTGCTGTGCAGTAGATCTCAAAAACATATTCTTTCTATCTAACTGAAACTTTGTGCCCTTTGACCAACATCTGATTCCCTCCCGCCTCTGCCTCTTCCCCCTCCGCCTCTCCCCCCCGCCTCTCCCCCCTCCGCCTCTCCCCACTCTGCCTCTCCCCACTCCCAGCTCCCCATAACTACCATTCTACTCTCCATATCTAAGGGTTCAACGTTTTTAGGTGCCATGTAGCAATGAGGTCACACAGTATTTGTCTGTCTGTACCTGGCATACTTTACTTGGCATAGTGTCCTCTAGGCTCATCCGTCTTGTCATAAATGACAGGATTTCCTTCTTTTTACTAGCTGAATCTGCCCCCATTGTGTATACAGACCACATTTTCTTCATCCATTGATGGACACTTAGCTGGATTTCCTATCTTGGCCGCTGTGAATACCGCTGCCATGAACATGAGAGTGCAGGTATCTCTTCAACAGACTGATTTCAATTCATTTGGATATATACCCAGCAGTGGAATTATGGATCACATGGTAGTTCTATTTTTAGGTGTTGGGGGACCGTCCAAACTGTTTTCCATAGCGGCTGAACCAGTTTACATTCCCACCAACAGTGCAGAAGGGGGTTCCCTTTTCTCCACATCCTTGGCTAAGCTTGTTATCTTTGATCTTTTTGATGATAGCCATCCTAACAGGTGTGAGGTGACAGCTCATTGTGGTTTTAATTTACATTTCTTTCTTCTTTTTTTTTCCATTTATTTATTTTATTGCATTTTAGGTTTTGGGGTACATGTGAAGAACATGCAAGATTGTTGCATAGGTACACACGTGGCAGTGTGATTTGCTGCCTTCCTCCCCATCACCTACATCTGGCATCTCTCCCCTTGCTATCTCTCCCCTACTCCCCATCCCCCACCGTCCCTCCCCTATTTCCCCCCAACTGACCCCAGTGTGTAGTGCTCCCCTCCCTGTGTCCATGTGTTCTCATTGTACAACACCCACCTATGAGTGAAAACATGCGGTGTTTGATCTGCTCTTGTGTCAGTTTGCTGAGAATGATGGTTTCCAGGTTCATCCATGTCTCTACAAAGGACACAAACTCATCATTTTTGATGGCTGCATAATATTCCATGGTGTATAGGTGCCACATTTTCCCTGTCCAGTCTATCATCGATGGGTATTTGGGTTGTTTCCAGGTCTTTGCTACTGTAAACAGTGCTGCAATGAACATTCGTGTGCACGTGTCCTTATAGTAGAACGATTTGTAATCCTTTGGATATATACCCAGTAATGCGATTGCTGGGTCAAATGGAATTTCTATTTCTAGGTCCTTGAGGAATGGCCACACTGTCTTCCACAATGGTTGAACTAATTTACACTCCCACCAACAGTGTAAACGTGTTCCTATCTCTCCACATCCTCTCCAGATACTTTACAAAAGAAGACATACAGGAGGCCAACAAACAAATGAAAAAATGCTCATCATCACTGGTCATCAGAGAAATGCAAATCAAAACTACATTGAGATACCATCTCATGCCAGTTAGAACGGCGATCATTAAAAAATCTTTTTTTTTTTTTTTTTGAGACGGAGTCTCGCTCTGTCGCCAGGCTGGAGTGCAATGGTGCCATCTCGGCTCACTGCAACCTCTGCCTCCTGGATTCAAGTGATTCTCCTGCCTCAGCCTCCCGAGTAGCTGGGACTACAGGCACCCCCCACTATGCCCAGCTAACTCTTTGTATTTTAGTAGAGACAGGGGTTTCACCATGTTGGCCAGGCTGGTCCCAATCTGACCTTGTGATCTGCCCACCTTGGCCTCCCAAAGAGCTGGGATTACAGATTTGAGCCACCGTACCCAGCCTGCTTTTATTTTTTATTTCAGTAGCTTTAGGGGTACAAGTAATTTTTGGTTACATGGATGAATTGCACAGTGGTCAAGTCTGAGATTTTAGTGTACCCATCACCCAAGTATTCATTGTACGCAGTATGTAGGTTTTTAATCCCTTATGCCCTTCCACCCGCCGCCTTTCTGAGTCTTCAATGTCCATTATACCATTCTATATGCCTTTGCATATCCATAGCTTAGCTTCCACTTATGAGTGAGAACATGTGGTATTTGGTTTTCCATTCCCAAGTTCCTTCACTTGGAATAACGGCCTTCAGCTCTATCCAAGTTGCTGCAAACAACGTTCTTTCTTTCCTTTTTATGGCTGAGTAGTATTCTATGGTATTTGTATATTACATTTTCTTTATCCACTCATCACTTGTTGGGCATTTAGGTTGATTCCATATCTTTGCAATTGTGAATTGTACTGCAATAAACATATGGATACAGGTGTCTTCCTGATATAATGACTTCTTTTCTTTTGGGTAGATACCTAGTAGTGGGATTGCTGGATCAAATGGTTGATCTGCTTGTAGTTCTTTGAGAAATCTCTATACTGTCTTCCATAGAGGCTGTACTAATTTACATTCCCACTAGCAGGATATAACCATTTCCTTTTAACTGCATCCACACCAGCATCTATTGTTTTTAGACTTTTTAATATCGGCTCTTCTGGTTGGGGTAAGGAGGTATCTTACTGTGGTTTTAATTTGCATCTCCCTGATGATTAGTGATGTTGCACATCTTTTCATTGTTGGCCGTTTGTATGTCTTCTTTTGAGAAATGTCTGTTCATGTCATTGGCTACTTTTTGATGGGGTTATTTGTTTTTTCTTGCTGATTTGTTTGAGTTCCTTGTAGATTCTGGATACTAGTCCTTTGTCAGATACATAGTTTGCAAATATTTTCTCCCATTCTGTGAATCATCTGTTTACTCTGATGATTATTTCTTTTCCTGCGATGAAGATTTTTAGTTTAATTAGGGCCCATTTATTTTTGTTTTTATTACATTTGCTTTCGGGGTCTTAGGCACAAATTCTTTGCCTAAGCAAATGTCCAGAATAGTTTTTCTTAGGTTTTCTTCTAGAATTTTTACGGTTTCAGGTCTTAGATTCAAGTCTTAACCCACCTTGAGTTGATTTTTATATATGGTGAGAGATAGGGATCTGGTTTTATTCTTCCACATGTGGTTTTCCAGTTTTCCTCACATCATTTATTGACTAGAGCGTCCTTTTTTCAATTTATGTTTTTGTATTATTTGTTGAAGATCAGTTGGTTGTACGTATTTGGCTTCATCTATGGGTCATTCATTCTGTTCCATTTGTCTATGTATCTACTTTTATACCAGTACCGTGCTGTTTTGGCAACTATAGCCTTAGTATAATTTGTAAAGTAATATGATGCCTCCAGATTTGTTCTTTCTGCTTAGGATTGCATTGAACTATTTGGGCTCTTTTTTGGTGCCATATGAATTTTAGGATTGTGTTTTCTAATTCTGTGAAAAACTAAGTTGGTATTTTTATAGGAATTGCATTGAATCTGTATATTGCACTGGGCAGCATGATCATTTTCATGATATTGATTCTTCCAATCCATGAGCATGGGATGTGTTTCCATTTGTTTGTGTCATCTACGGTTTCTTTCAGTGGTATTTTGTAGTTCTCCTTGTACAGATCTTTCATTTTCTTGGTTAAGTATATTCTTAGGGGTTTTATGGTTTGGTTTTGGTTTTTGCAGCTATTGTAAAAAAGATTGAGTTCTTGACTGGCTGTTGATGAGTAGCAGTGCTGCCGATTTGTATACATTGATTTTGTAACCTAAGGCTTTACTGAATTTATTTATCAAATCCAGAAGTCTTTTGGAGGAGACTTCAAGGTTTTGTAGGCATACGATTATATCATCAGCAAACAGAGAGAGTTTGACTTATTTTCCTATTTGGATGTCCTTTCTTTCTCTTGCCTGACTGCTATGGCAAGGATTCCTTAGTTTGCATTTTTCTGACCTGAACATCTTTCTCTGTGCTTATTGCAAAATAGAATTCTTATCTCCGTCTTGTTTAAGAGGGTACTGATCCTCAAAAAGGTTACATGGCTTCCCAAAAAAATCATGTAGTGAAAATAGTAAATGCAGGCTCTGGAGCCAAAATCCTGGCTTTTCTACTTATTAGCTGTGATGCTCAGGCCTCAGTTACCTCATCTGTAAAATGGGAGCAACCGTAACTTCCTAAAAATATGTTGTGAGATTCGGAAACAAAATATGTCAAATTATCACCACTACCTGACCCCTAAGAGAGTCACTCTATAAATGGCAGCAAGATTACCATCTTCGGACAAGGCAGAGTGAGGGCTGCATGATGTGAGGTGGAGTCTCCTGCCCATTCCTGCCTCTGCATGTTGGTGGACCGGCCTCTTCCTTTGCCAAATGTCTTTCCCGCAGATATTAGATAAAATCTAGAGTTGTTATTCACGGAGGGAAACAGACAAATGAGAAATCTGTATCTCTTTTGATCCCAGATCAGTTGTTTAGAGAGCCCAAATGACCTGTCGTGGTGGTACCTGAGAGCCGGAATCAGAAGGAAAAACAAAAAAAGAGGTCTTACTTATTTTGTGGAGTGATCTTTGTTTTTGTCAGTCCGGGTTGCTGTAACAAATCACCATAGGCGCAGGGGCTTAAACAATGAACATTTATTTCTCATAGTTGTGGAGGCGGAAAGTCTGAGATCAGAGTGCCAACATTGTTGGGTTTCTGGCAAGAGCCCTGTTCCTGGTTCACAGACCTTCTCACTGTGACCTTACATGGTGGAGAGCAGAGAAAGGAAGCAAGCTCTTTCCTTTTTTTTTTTTTTTTTTTTTTTGACTCAGAGTCTCACTCACTCTTTCATCCAGGCTGGAGAGCAGTGGCGCAATCTCAGCTCACTGCAACCTCGGCCTTCCATGCTCAAGCAATTCTCCTGCCTCAGGCTCCCAGGTAGCTGGGACTATAGGCGTGCACTACCATGCCCGGTTAACTTTTGTATTTTTAGTGGAGACGGGGTTTCGCCATGTTGACCAGACTGCTCTTGAACTCCTGACCTCAAAGTGATCCACTGCTTCAGCCTCCCAAAGTGCTGGGATTACAGATGTGACCCACCGTGCCTGGCCTTTCCTGTCTCTTTTATAAGGGCACTAATCTCATCATAAGGGCCCCACACTCATGACCTAATCACCTCCCAAAGGCCCTACCTTCTAATATCATCCCACTGGGGGTTAGGATTTCAATATGTGAATCTGCAGGGGACAAATAAATGCAGTCAATAACCATCAGAATCCCAGTAGGCTCCTTCTAACCGATGGTCATTGGTCCAACTTTAGTTTTCTGGGCTACAATATGACATGGTGATGTAGAAAAAAGAATAATAATAATTATTACTATGGACCAGGTGCAGTGGCTCACATCTGTAATCTCAGCACTTTGGAAGGCCAATTTGGGTGGATGACATGAAGACAGGAGTTCAAGACCAGCCTGGCCAACATGGTAAAACCCCATCTCCACTAAAAATACAAAA
Organism: Cebus imitator; assembly: GCF_001604975.1. Taxonomy (NCBI): domain Eukaryota; kingdom Metazoa; phylum Chordata; class Mammalia; order Primates; family Cebidae; genus Cebus; species Cebus imitator. The sequence goes on from NW_016107376.1 coordinate 6,606,882, forward strand.
ATTAGCTGGGCGTGGTGGCTCACGCCTGTAATCCAAGCACTTTGGAGGCCAAGGCAGGCGGATCACCTGAGGTCGGGAGTTCAAGACCAGCCTGACCAACATGGCGAAACCTCGTCTTTAAAGAAAAAAAAAATTTTTTTTTTAAAATACAAATGTTAGTTGGACATAGCGGCACATACCTATAATCCCAGCTACTCAGGAGGCTGAGGCAGGAGAATCCCTTGAACCCAAGAGGCAGAGGCTGTAGTGAGCTGAGACCTTGCCAATGTACTCCAGCCTGGGTGACAAAGCAAGACCCTGTCTCAAAAATGTAATTAATGAATTAATTTTTAAAAAATTATTAGGGAATTTGGAAAGACTGGGGCACTGGTAATTCAATTCAGGTGGGTCTTCTGATCTTCGAATTCATAAGTTATCAAGCCAAATGCTGCAGCTACGCAGGGAAGATGGAAAAAGTGAGACCTCTGCACATTTCCTCACCCCGCCTGCTAACCAGCCCTTCCCTTCTGCCAGTGTGCTGTGGGGGCAGGGAGCCAATATCCCCTCTTAGAACTGATAGAGAGCACATGCTAAGGAGGCCTGAGACTTACTCTTCTTTTTTTTTTCAACGAATTTAATTCTTTTCCAAAGGTGAAATATAAACATGCAAAGATTCTCTGTAATAATGATGATATAAGAGCTAACATTTATTGGATTCTTAACCCTGGGAGGGCCCATACAGATCTCTCAGGAAGCGTTATTCAATTTAATATGTACAGAAAACCCTGAGTTCAGAGCTGATGCTGGAGGGAGATAGAGAGAATGAGGACCAGAGGCAAATAACTCCAGTATTATAATATTTTCCCAAAGCAGAGATTCTTTTTTTTTTTTTTTTTTTTTTTTTTGAGACGGAGTCTCGCTCTTGTTACCCAGGCTGGAGTGCAATGGCGCGATCTCGGCTCACCGCAACCTCCGCCTCCTGGGTTCAGGCAATTCTCCTGCCTCAGCCTCCTGAGTAGCTGGGATTACAGGCATGTGCCACCATGCCCAGCTGATTTTTTGTATTTTTAGTAGAGACGGGGTTTCACCATGTTGACCAGGATGGTCTCGATCTCTTGACCTCGTGATCCACCCGCCTCGGCCTCCCAAAGTGCTGGGATTACAGGCTTGAGCCACCGTGCCCGGCAAAGCAGAGATTCTTAACCATCCATCGTGACATCTAAAAACCCAGCCTTCTTCCTTTCTGCTGAGTTTCTCAATTTCTACACCTGAATAATGGTTTCAATAAACCCCACCAGGTGTCATCTACATATTTTCCCACTGGAAAAGAAAAAAACATCTTTCTTGAGATGTTTTTTCACAAATAAGTCAAGGCACAGTTAGTCTATCATCCTCCGAATGCTAACAGATTCTGGAGATGCGAAACCTACAGGATGTGTATAAATAATTTGACTCAGCGGTGTAAATATAAATTCAACGCTGTTTAAAAAAATGAACAACCTTGTTTCTCTAAGTTGTTGTGTTACTTCTTCTCTCCTGAATTTTTTTATTGGCTCTCTGATGCCAATAGGAACCTGTTCTAAAACTGATTAGCCCTGAGACTCTGTAATCAAATATATCCGAAGTCAGGCGTGCTTTCAGTTTTTCTCTGGAAGTGAGATATTTTTTCCAAACAGATCATGTTTCCCAAAGAAAGCTTGGTGTCTTTTGTATTCTAAAACATGTCTGCTTCTGTGATTTCAAAGGGCAGTAGTAGAATTCTGCTTGTAACTGGCCAATTTCAGTTCCTGTGAAAGACCCATGGAGGAAGTGGTTTGTGAATAAGATTTGAATAAAGCGTATTATTAGATCTCAAAGAGAATCAATAGATTCTAACGTAGTTTTTCTTGTGTTGCATCAATGAAGCAATGTTGTTATGAAGGCACTGCAGTCTTGTCTTCTCTTGTTGGTTGCAAAGCTTGTTTTTTGTTGTTGCTGATCGGCCTTTAGACGACCTATCCTAAGGACTAATTCGTTGGGTTGTTGGGTTCTGCAGTGCGTCATCGCTGCAACCACACCTTAAGGCTTAGAACACCTAAGGAGATAAATAGAAGTTGCTTTTGTTATCTGGGTTTTATCAATAAATTTCAGATTGGAAAGATTACATGATATGCCCTAAGTCCCACATTTAGCCACACTGGGAAGGCTGGGCACAGCTCTAGGCTGAGCCTTAACATACTGAAGACAGGAGGAATCTGGGGGATCCCAGGCTCATCTCTTACTTTCCTGCTGATCTCAAAGGCAGTCAATAGAGGCCCGACGCCATGACTCATGCCTGTAATCCCAGCATTTTGGGAGGCTGAGGCAGGTGGATCACTTCAAGCCAGGAGTTCGAGACCAGCCTGGCCAACATGGTGAAACCCCATCTCTACTAAAAATACAAAAATTAGCTGGGTGTGGTGGCAGGGGCCTGTACTCCCAGCTATTCAGGAGGCTGAGGCACAAGAATCACTTGAACCCAGGAGGCAGAGGTTGCAGTGAACAAAGACCACGCGGCTGCACTCCAGCCTGGGTGACAAAACAAGACTTTGTCTAGAAAAAAAGAGAGAGAGAGAAAGAAAGAGAATCAATAAATTCTAAAGCAGTTTTCCTCACCTTGCATCAATAAAGCAATGCTGTCTTGAAGGCACTGCAGTCTTCTCTTGTTGGTTTGAAACTTGTTTTTTGCTGTTGTTCAGCCTTTGGATGGTCTGTCCTAAGGAAGAATTTGTTTGGTTCTACAGAAGCCAGTAGGGGTAGGGGCTGTTACAGATTGAATTACGGGCCCCCCTCGATCTCCTAGAATTCATATGCCGAAATCCTAAGCCCCAGTACCTCAGAATGCAAGCGGGTTTGGAGATAGCCTCTTCGCAGAAGTCATTAAGTTAAAATGAAGTTATTAGGGTGGCCCCGAGTCCTGATCGTAAAAACTGCTGTTCCGACTACAAGAGAAAGATTTTGACACAGACACACATGGAGCGAAGAGGATTGTGAAGCTCACTTTCAGTCTGAGCTCAGGCTGGATATCTAGTATACCGAACTGTCTTACAAAGCAATGAGCAGAAGCTGATCACATGCTAAAGCTCAGAGCCACGGCAGAGCCCGTAAGAGTCACAGATAGGCCCAGCCCTGGGCCTATATGATGCCAAAGCCCCTTTCCTCCACCTCAGTCTAGGCCAGGCCTTGCCAGTCCACCCCTCTCCCTCCTCTGCCACCCCTGCCCTTGCCTCTCAGTGGTTGAGGCTCTACACAGCCCTTGGCAGTGAGGGAACATGACGCCCTAGAATCCTGTGAGGAGGGTCTGGACGAGCTACACCAGTTCTCCACCTGGGAGGGGCACAGGGCCTCCTCTCCACCTAGAGAGCAAACAGGGGGCGGGGCTGTTGGGTACCAAGGGCGCATCTGTCCACTGGGAAATGTGCAGGGGTGTTGCTTTTGTTTAGGGTTGGGTTTGCGTTGGTCGATACAGTGCCTTGGATCCAGAACCACTCAGATATTTGATGGGGTTGAGAACAGTACTACCAAGCATCCTACACCCAGCAAGTCAGTCCTGCAGAAGGAAGGTCCGCCCATACTGCCAGTATGGCCTCAAGTGGAAGCACTGAGTCCCAGCAGCCAGCTTGTCCTTTTGTATCCTCTCCTTATTGTTTATCATCTTGACATTGGCCTGAGGGCTCAGTCCAGCACTCTGGACTCCATTGCCAGCTCTCAGGCTGCTGGAAGAGGCAGGCATCCAGAAACACGTGACCAAGCCTCTCTGCACTCGGGACGTTTAATCTCCTTAATTGAAATTGATTGGCCTCTTGGGAGGCAGCTCTGCATTGGCCCTGAGCTTCAGCATGTGATCAACTTTTGCTTATTTCTTTTAAAGACCAATTGACACACCATGATATCCAATCTTCTCCCCGAACACCGGGTCTATTTGCCAACCAGAATCAAAACCAGAAACACACACAAGAACAGCTCAGGAAACAAAAGCGCCTGATAAAAATATGGAGAGAAATATTCTGTCTCATGGTGACTTAGCATTATACAAAAGGTCGGTCAAAACCCCATTACCTAGGAAAGATGTAATCATACGGGAAAGGAGAGATGAGAGGGGGTCGGGGAAGAGTAAGCTGCCTGAAGCTCATAAGATAAATAAGCTGGGCTGAAGCACATCTAAGAACCAGCTACAAAAAGGATAAAAAGGGAAGAAAAGTGAAACACATTTTTTTTTTTTTGAGATGGAATCTCGCTCTGTCACCCAGGTTGGAGTGCAGTGGTGCAATCTTAGTTCACTGCAACCTCCACCTCCTGGGCTCAAGCAATTCTCTTGCCTCAGCCTCCTGAGTAGCTGGGATTACAGGCATGCACCACCATGCCCAGCTAATATTTTGTATTTTTAGTAGAGACGGGGTTTCACTATGTTGACCAGGATGGTCTCGATCTCTTGACCTCGTGATCCACCCGCCTCGGCCTCCCAAAGTGCTGGGATTACAGGCTTGAGCCACCGCGCCCGGCCTTAATTTTTGTATTTCTAGTAGAGAGGAGGTTTCACCATATTGGCCAGGCTGGTCTTGAACTCCTGACCTCAAGTGATCCACCCACCTTGGCTTCCCAAAGTGCTAGGATTACAGGCATGAGCTACCAAGCCTGGCCAAAAGATCTTTTTCAGTTGAAAGAAAACCAAACATCAAGAGATTTATTTGAGTGTCCAGATTTGTGTTCATCCAGATATACCACGATCACGCCGAAGCAGCTAGAGCTGGTTTACAAACTGGTTTAGCAGGTCATATTTGTTGACAAAGCCTCTGGTAGGACCCCTTATCTACCAGACTGATAATATGTCCTGGACATATCTCACTGAGGGCTCTCCTGTGCAAGGCTGTTGGGTCATTTCACAAACTGGGCACTGGGCTTTAAAAGAACAGTCCTAGTTGGGATGGGGACACCTTGTGGCTTCCAAGCTATCAGTTCTGTTTCTGCACCAGCTTCATGGAAGTAACACCAGGGCAAAAGAAGCAAGAGGCAGGACCTTAGAGGCAAGGAAGTACAGCACTGACAGGTCAAATAATACCATTGTGCATGACGAACTCATTGCAAACACCTTGCTTCCTGACCTTCTGAAGAACAAGTCAGAGTCCAGATTTTAAAAGCACAAAGATCCAGCTTTTTTGCTGTGGGAAAGCTCCACTTCCAAATCCATTCAAGGAGAAAGTACTTTGTAGTCTCCATGTTTCCTACATAGAGGAAGAAAAACATTTGTCTACCCTCTTATGTTCCGTTACTGAAGCCTGCAAATTAAACAGATAAAAGCCAGATTAACAAAAGAAATACATAAAAAGCTTATTTGATGCTAATATTTTTTCTTGCCCAGGAGGCCTCACAGAAAGTAAGACTGCAGGTTGGGCATAGTGGCTCTCGCCTGTAATCCCAGCACTTTGGGAGGCCGAGGCAGGTGGATCACTTGAGGTCAGTTGCTCAAGACTACCCTAGCCAACATGGTGAAACCCTGTCTCTACTAAAAATACAGAAATTAGCTGGGTATGGTAATATGCACCTGTAAGTCCAAGCTACTTGACTTGAAAGTCTAAGGCAGGAGAATCACTTGAAGCTAGGAGGCAGAGATTGCAGTGAGCCGAGATTGTGCCACTGCACTGTAGCCTGGGCAACAGAGTGAGACTGTATCTAAAAACAAACAAACAAAAAAGTGGTCAGACTCAGGTGCTTATATCATTTTAACAAAGGGTGGTAAATTGTGAAGTGACTAGACAAAGGAAAACAGATAATTTGGACTTCTAGGAGTGGTAAACTGTGGAAAGATAACTAGAAAATGTACAGAAGATAAGGGGTGAATAGTAGGATTTGTTATGCAGACTCACCTTGTTACTGTCTCCAGGAATAAGTCATCCGCAGTGATTAAGAGTTATTATCCTCTTCTGGTACTAGAGAGAGGCACTACTTCACAAATCCATTATAAATGAAAATTTATATTACCTTTACAAAGGGAAACATAGCCTGCTTTTAGGCGGAAAGGAGAAGGACAGAGAGCTTTTCCTGTGTCTGTATTTTCCCAATTGCCTTCAGCTCAAAATAATCCTTATGCCAAAGTGGCATATTCTGGGCCCTTTCACCTAGCAGCAGGAAAGTGATGTAATGATGAAGGAGAGAGTGAACTCTGTAAAGACAAGAGCTGTAACATTATCAGGCATCACTGAACCAGGGTCTAAGGGTGCTGAACACATAGTAGGGACTCAGTGAATAAATAAATCAGTGGTTGGATGGATATTGGATAAAATCAGATTGGAGCAACTACCTAGTGTGGAAAAGAAAATTGCAACTTACTGAATGCTGACTCCCATCAAATAGCACCAAGACAATATGTTAATAAAGCAAAGCTGATGGCAGTAAGAGACAGCACTACCCTGGAAATCATACCCGGGACATAACAATGTCTGAGTGGGACAGGTAAATTCAGGGTGTTTATGATGTTTAAGAGTCTGGTTTAAGGAAGGTCTTTCAGTGTGGGGCAGGCTAAGACTGAAAAGGATTATGATATAATCCATGATAATGGAGATAGCAAGGTGAGTTAATGATCATTTGATGCAATCTACCAAAGTTAAGCAGTTTTAAGTAAGTTTAGGGGAAATTCCTAAAACAAACGCAGCCGGGCGCGGTGGCTCAAGCCTGTAATCCCAGCACTTTGGGAGGCCGAGGCGGGTGGATCACGAGGTCAAGAGATCGAGACCATCCTGGTCAACATGGTGAAACCCCGTCTCTACTAAAACTACAAAAAATTAGCTGGGCATGGTGGCACGTGCCTGTAATCCCAGCTACTCAGGAGGCTGAGGCAGGAGAATTGCCTGAACCCAGGAGGCGGAGGTTGCGGTGAGCCGAGATCGCGCCATTGCACTCCAGCCTGGGTAACAAGAGCGAAACTCCGTCTCAAAAATAAATAAATAAATAAAATAAAAATAAAAATAAAACAAACGCTTAAGTTACCTGCAGTCTTTATCTTTCTGGGCAAGTGTTTCCTGCCACAGTGAAATCACGTTGGTTGATACAGTTCAGATCTGCGTCCCCGCCCCAATCTCATGTTGAATTGTAATCCCAAATGTTGGAAGTGGGGCCCAATGGGAGGTGATTGGATCACAGGGGTGGATTCTTCACGAATGGCTTAGCACCTTCCCCTCCATGCTGTTCTCATGACAATGAGTGAGTTCTAACGAGACCAGCTTGTTTAAAGTGTTTGGCAGCTCCCCCTCCACTTCCTCCTGCTCCAGCCATGTAAGAAGTACCTGCGTCTCATTCCCCTTTCATCATGGTTGTAAGTTTCCTGAAGCCTCCCCAGAAGCACAAGCCACTATGCTTTCCATACAACCTGTGGAACCGTGAACGAACTAGATCTCTTTTCCTTATAAGTTGCCCCATCTCAGGCATTTCTTTATGGCAATGTGAGAACAGACAAATACACTGGTAAAGACAGTGGAATAATAAAGTCATGTTATGAAATCCACATGATAGTAGTCATGTAATACAGACATAAGCAAGCTTATGTGGGTTTCAGTGGTTTCAGTCCTCAAGCTAATGGCCTAAATAAACTGTTCTCCTTCCACAGTGTGGCACATGCAGTCAAGTAAACCACGTTTGTCCACAGAAAGACAAGCAAACCTTAAGTGGGCTCCAAGATAGAGGTTAATTTCTGGTCATCGAGTGCTAAGCCATATAAAGGAGAGGTAATTCAGGTGCCTTTAGACTTTAAGATCCTCTAACAATAGCCCTGAGGGACAGGACCAGCTACCTAACATTCAGGTCCCAGTGAAAACTTAACTGCAAGTCCCTTGTTTGGAAACTAAGAATTTCAAGCAATTTGGCAGTTCCTCAACAAGTTAAACACAGCATCACCACATAAGCTAGCAATTCCACTCCTACATATGTGCCCAGAAGAAGTGAAAACAGGCCAGGCACAGTGGCTCATACCTGTAATTCCAGAACTTTGGGAAGCCCACTTGGGTGAATCACTTGAGTCAGAAGTTCGAGACCAGCCTGGTCAACATGATGAAACCCTGTCTTTACTAAAATACAAAAATTAGCTGGGCATGGTGGCAGGAGCCTGTAATCCCAGCTACTCAGGAGGCTGAGGCAGGAGAATCGCTCGAACCCAGGAGGCAGAGGCTGCAGTGAGCTGAGATTGCACCATTGCACTCCAGCCTGGGCAACAGAGTAAGACTCCGTCTCAAAAAAAAAAAAAAAAGGACACCATGCCAGGCTAAATTTTTTTTCCTCCCAATCACATGGCAGTTTGCTCTGCAGAAGATTAACCCAACTTCTTGGTCACACTGGACACATTTTATTTATTTATTTATTTATTTAGACAGGGTCTTGCTCTGTAGCCCAGGCTGGTGTGCAGTGGTGCAATCTCAGCTCACTGCAACTCCGCCTCCCGAGTTCAAGCGATCCTCCTGTCTCAGTCTCCCAAGTTGTCTCAGTCTCCCAAGTAGCTGGGATTACAGGTGTGCACCACCACACCTGGCTAATTTTTGTATTTTTAGCACAGACAGAGTTTCACCATGTTGGCCAGACGGATTTCGAACTCCTGGACTCAAGCCATCCACCCGCCTTGGCCTCCCAAAGTGCTGGGATTACAGGTGTGAGCCACCACGCCCAGCCCACTGTACTCATTTGAAATAAAAGCTAGCTTGGTCTCTAGTTGTGGATGCTGAGATGTCAGAGGTATCCAACAATCCAGCAGATTTAAGAGAAGACTTTATCTTGTAGCATTGCAAATACCACATGTGACAGATAGCAGATCTCTCTGAGGTCAATAATGTTTAGAGGAGTTTACTACTTGTCCAAAATCACATAGATGGTGGGAGGCAGAGCCAGGTCTGAACCAAGTCTTTCTGTTGCCACAGTTCCTGCCAAAGGCTGCAGTCAACCAAGGAAAACATAAACAAAAGCACTGAATCTTAAATTCCAAAAAAAACACTATCGTTCCCCTGTCAACCTTTGGTACTTCTTGGATAAACATTTCATTTGGGCATTTTTCAGCAATTCGAGAAGGTTTATCAGGAGAACTTCCAGTTCAGAAGGGCCTTCCAGAGTTAATGTCTCCTGAACCATTCATGCATGTGGAATACAGTTACACCTGCAAGGAGGGCAGTGTGGCAGGCGACACAGGGCATAGAAGCCAGGAGATGGAGAGCAGGGAGGTCGTTAGTTTCACCTTTACACACCTATGTTACCTCTGCTACAACAAGCAGGATTCTTTCGTAACTTGGAAAGCATCTAATAACAAAATTAGGAGCTTGTGGCAAAGATAATATTATACAGCCACCAAATCCTGTTTTATTTTCCTTTCCCTATGTACACAAGAAGACTACAATTCCTAGCCTTCTTTTGCTCTTAGATTGGGTCACCATAACTGGATTCTGACCAAAGGGACATGAGCAGAAGGGGTATACCACTTCTAGGTTTGGCCATAAAATGTCCATGTCATCATCCACCTCTCTCTTCGTCTTCCGTGGCAAATTGTTTTTGTTTGTTTGTTTTTGTTTTTGTTTTGAGACACAGTCTCGCTCTGTCACCAGGCTGGAGTGCAGTGGCGCGATCTTGGCTCACTGCAACCTCCAACTCCTGGGTTCAAGTGATTCTCCTGCCTTAGCCTCCTGAGTAACTGGGATTACAGGTGCCCACCACCACACTCAGCTATTGTGTGTGTGTGTGTGTGTGTGTGTGTGTGTGTGTGTGTGTGTGTGTGTGTGTGTGTGTGTGTGTGTGTGTGTGTTTAGTAGAGATGTGGTTTCACCATGTTGACCAGGATGGCCTCAATCTCCTGACCTCGTGATCTACCCGCCTCAGCCTCTCAAAGTGCTGAGATTACAGGTGTGAGCCACCACGCCTGGAAGCAAATTGTTTTTTGAGACAGGGTCTCATTCTGTCACCCAGGCTACAGCGCAGTAGTGTGATCACAGCTCATTGCAGCCTTGATTTCCTGGGCTCGGGCGATCCTCCCACCTCAGACTTCCAAGTAGCTGGGACCACAAGTGTGCACTACCACACCTGGCTGATTTTATTTTTTGTAGAGATGGGGTCTTGCGAGGTTACCCAGGCTGGTCTCAAACTGCTGGACTCAAGTGATCCTCCCACCTTGGTCTCTCGAAGGGCTGGGAGTGCAGCCATCATGAGCCTCCACACTTGGTCTGTGGCAAATTCTTGAGGGCACATGATGGAGATGACACCATCCCAAGATGGATGGAGCCGAGATTCCTGAACCAACTATTTGAGGAAAGCCACCAAGGAAACCACTTGACCTACATCAAACAATAACCTGCTGTATGGATACAGGAGTTAAAAAGAAATCGTTCAGGCAGATAGGGTAAGGAAGAACTTGGAAAGGTTTCTCTTTTAATAAAAAGCAGCCCACAAATCATTTCTTTTCTAACAAAAAGTAACCTGTAAAATTGAGCTGCAGATGTAGATAAGCAAGCTGGAAGCTTGCATGGGTGAATGCCAGCAGCTGTGACAACGGGAAAAGGCTACCTGGTGGCCAGGTATGTTCAATATGGTGGCTCCACCTTCCCTTTTCTTTGTCAACCATGTGTACAGTAAGGAGCAGACAACATGGTGTCCGCCAGGCAGAAAATCCATTTGCATAATAAAAGATGAGGGTGGGGTGGCCAGCTTCTTCATGTGCTATATAAATGTCACACCTGGTCCAACCAATCTTTGGGGCCTATGTAAATCAAACACTTGCCTCTCGTGCACTTCACCAAGGGTCCAGAAGACCCACTCGGGAGCCATTCTGTCTCTGCAGAAGAGAGAGCTTTTCTCTTTCACTCTATTAAATCTCTCTCTCACTCTTAAGCCTCCACTTTTAAATTCACTTCTTGTGTGCCCACATCCTCAATTTCCTTAGCATGAGATGATAAACCTCCGGTATTTACCCCAAACAACAACACTGCTTCAGTATGAAGCCACTGAAAATGAAGTGTTTCTTTGTTACTGCAGCACAGTCTTGCCTAACCTGACTAATTTGGATTCATTTATGCCAGGGGATTCCAACATCCCACAGAAGTCCTGAGAGGACCTCTTCGTTGCCTCACTCATGGAAACAGCCTTTCGGTGTTTTTATGACCTGGATCTATTTCAGATTCTAAGTTCATAGGAAGGTATATTTCCGACTAGAGTTCCATTCCTTTCTTCTCCCTCTGAATTACCTTTTCATTCTCACTTTGTTGTGGTGTGCTTGTTCCAGAGAGAAATAAATCAAGGACTTCATCACAAAGCACATACACACATACGTTACATTCTCACTGAAACAAGACCTGAAAGAGGAGGAAATTTTATTACAATTTTATTCCCCCTCAGGGACCATTCTGAATTTTACCATCCTAATATTTACTTCTTGTTATAGTAAAACCTTGAGTAAACCATCAGGGACTGAGTTGTTCTAGACACGTGTTTGGCATAACTAGAGTTTATGCGTTTAGGCACTCAAATGCTGTTGACTCTCACATGTTTTGAAGGAAATATTAAATAGGAAATAGGAAATGCAGTGGATGAAGTGGGGTGACATATTTTGCCTTTTCATGGGGATTCAGGATTCACCCGAGTTCCTTAAATGCACTATGCTCCCTGCAGGAGCTTGTGCCACCATCTCTGCCTGGAGCAGCCTTTTCCTTCCTTTGTCTCATTAAATCATTCCGATCCTTCGGTTGTCAGCTCACAGAGCAGTTCCCTCAGGCACAACTGTATACATTTACTAAAACTCATCTAACCATTCACCTTTAAAACAGGTGAATTTTGTGGCATGTAAATTATGCCTCACTAACGCTGTTAAAAAGAAAACACACTGTCAGGGAGGTGATGCATAACTGTAACTCCTCCTCTTCTTTAAAAAACAATTTTTTGTTTGAGACAGAGTCTCCCTCTGTCATGCAGGCTGGAATGTGCAGTGGCGCAATGTCTGCTCACTGTGGCCTCAACATCCAGGGCTAAAGCGATCCTCCTGTCTCCGCCCCAAGTAGATGGGACCACAGCCATGTGTCATCATCTACTTGGGAGCTAATTTTTTTTTTTTTAAGGCAAAGCCTTGCTCTGTCACCCAGGCTGGAGTGCAGTGGTGTGATGTCAGCTCACTGCAACCTCTGCCTCCTTGGTTCAAGCAATTCTTCTGCCTCAGCGTCCCGAGTAGCTGGGACTACAGGTGTGCGCCACCACACCTGGCTAATTTTGTATTTTTAGTAGAGACGGGGTGTCACCATATTGGCCAGGCTGGCCTCAAACTCCTGACTTCATGATCTGCCCGCCTCAGACTCCCAAAGTGCTAGGATTACAGGTGTGAGCCACCTGTGCCCAGCCAGTTCAGGATTTACAGTAATAGACTGGTCTATCTCGGCAAAAGGTGTCCATTAGAATGTAAATGAGCAAAAAGGAGAATCAATGCCTGATTTTAAAGTTATGGAAGTCTGACCTACAGTCGTCATTGGCAGAAATGTATCTGCGGATGGCAAGTTTTAACTTTAACCTCCTCTTAATCACTTTGAACTTCTGAACCAATGGACTTATAAACAGCCTGTTTGTAAGTAAAAGCAGATTGATTTGGTTAAGTGAAGTAACATCTGATTGAACAATTTTACAAGACATACAGGTTGAGAGACTCATAGCTAATCTAAAACAAGGTCTCTATTGCTTGGTCAGTCTTCCTTTCTGCCCTGTTCAGAACTCTCTGTTTGTCATGGAATAAGAAAATCAAGTGCAATATGCTGTATCTGCACTGTTATAAATGCATTGAAGTAAAAAAAAGCATGGCCCTCATACAAACATAAAATAAGCCAGGCGCAGTGAATCACACCTGTAATCCCAGCACTTTGGGACCACTTGAGGCCAAGAGTTCCAGACCAGCCTGGCCAAGATGGTGAAACCCCATTTCTACTAAAAATACAAAAATTAGCCAGGCGTGGTGTCACACGCCTGTAGTCCCAGCTATTCAAGAAGATGAGACGTGAGAATCGCTTGAGCCCAGGAAGTGGAGGCAGCAGTGAGCCTAGACTGAGCTACTGTACTCCAGCATGGGCAACAAAGGGAGACTCTATCTCAAAAAAAATATATATATATATATATATGTATATATATATATACATATATATGAGTGTGTGTATATGTGTGTGTGTATATATATATATATATGTATATAAAATGAACATGTGTCCAAGATTTTTAAATTAATTTAACTCAATTAATAATGCAGGTAATAAAATATTACAACTGGCTGAAAGAGAATCCAGAGAACAGACACATGTACAAGCAGTCGGGAATGCTGAAATAAATTTGCTAAGAGATGCAAGACTGACGTCCTCTTTATGGGGTAGAAATCAATTCCATCTCTACCAGACAAAACTCGTTTGCATCTCTGTGGACAAGAATCATTTCCATAACCTTGTGTTTTCTATAATTTACAGTTACAAAATAGTTCAGTCAAAAACGATGAAAGACACAGACCCTTGTGAAATCAGACAACCCTGAAGCCTCTGCTAGATAATACCCAGCAATCCGTTAAAAGGAAACTCAGTAATCTTTCTGCCCATGTCAAGGCCTTTTTCCTGACAATAAGAGGAAACGTAATCATCATAAAGCAATCTGAAGCTCTGTGCGGGGACCAAGTACAAGGAGAGAGTTGGAAAGGTTGGGGCTTAGCAGTATGCGGGAATGGCTTGGGAGTTTAAATCAGCATTATATTCAGAGATTCAATGGGATGAGGCTGCCAAAAACATTTTGGCTTTTTTTTTTTTTTTTCCAATTCAGGCATCATCTCTAGAGTGAAAGAAAGGTAGGGCCTGCTCTAGTCAGCTATGGTGAGACAGACAACTGGATTCTGTGTACTACATTTTACAAGGGCTAGAGAGAGTTGGGAAGGGAAGGGAATGTGATACTCATGCATAAGGAGAGCTGCAAGAAACCAGGAATACTTAAGGAGGAAAAAGCTCACATAGGAACGCAACAGTTGTCTTCAAATACTTATAGGACAACTGAGGAATAAGGCTTAAGGAGTACCTTCCTACATAATAACCAGACTGATGGTGATGACAGTGATGATGATGATGATGGTGGTGATGATGATGGTGATGATGATGGTGATGATGGTGATGATGATGATGGTGGTGATGATG
>NW_016107376.1:6621772-6624293 GCF_001604975.1 Cebus imitator
TGATGGTGATGGTGATGGTGGTGGTGATAATGATGGTGATGATGGTGATAATGACGATGATGGTGATGATGGTGACGATGATGGTGATGATGGTGATGATGGTGATGATGATGATGATGGTGATAATGATGGTGATAATGATGGGGATGATGATGGTGATGATGGTGATGATGATGATGATGGTGGTGATGATGATGGTGATGATGGTGATGATGATGATGATGGTGATGGTGGTGGTGATAATGATGGGGATGATGATGGTGATGACAATGTCAGTCAACATTAATTGAACTTTACTAGGTGACAAACCATGGGCTGAGCACTTTACAAGTGCCCTCTCATTGAATCCTCATGATAATGAGAAACTAGCTTCCCAGTAGACAGAGATGTCAGACTTTTGGTGGAAGTAAAGGCTGTGAAGTCCCCTTTGAGCTCTAATGTTACATGGCTCTGTGTCACTCTTCTGCTCATCCCTGTTGGATACTATATTAAATACAAATTCCCCAGCCAACCAACAAAAGCTCTTCACAGCATTGCTCCAATCAAGCTTTCCAGGTTTGTCACTGAAATACCACTACCCCCATCAAACATACCAAATGCAGCCATGCAAGACAGTTAGCCAGCTCGCAATCAACTCAATCAACCATCCAATCTCTATAGTTCTTCCATCGCTAATGGTACCTCCTCCATAAAGTCATTCTAGCTCATTCTTTCCTCCTCTTCCACCATTTCCCTTCCTGCAAAAGCACTTTATACCCCTTTTGCCCCATGCTGATCACTATCACAGTCACTTCTTAGTACTTGTTTTATCTCTTGTAGGTTGCAAGCTCCGTGAGTGGGGAGGTGGGAGGAAGGAGGTGGCTGCTGAATGAATTTGCTGAATGGTCAGAGAGGGAAAGTGAGACATAGATGGGGCGAGGGAAGACCAGGGAACATTCCTAAGGCAACAGGAATAATGCCAGGTCCTTTACTGGGAAAGCAATTTCTGAAATGCCTTTATCCCAGGTGCATCCCTGAGTGTCATGATGGTGACACTGCACTCCAGCCTGCATGACAGAAAGAGACCCTGCCTCAAGGAGGAAAAATAACACAGGATTGTTACAAATACATTCACTTCCTCTCCCTCTCTCTTCACGGCTTCAACAGCACAGCTTCCGTCTTTGCACCCAAGCTTGGAAGCTTAGCTTCCTCTGTTAGACGTTGTCCATTTCAAGGCATCTCCAGATCTGGATCAACTGAAGGATGATGTGTTGCTGTGCTTCCCTGCCTGTTTCTTAAAGCGGCCTTAAGTCTAAACATAAATTCACTTAATTCAAGAACTTAGCAGAGAATTCAAAAGGTACAAAACCCTGTCCCAGTCACTGGGTTTTTTCCACAGAGGCTGCCACCGTCACCACCTTCCCATAGCTCATGGACTCTTGACAGCATTTGCCAATTCAAACAAAGAAGAAGTCAATGTGAATAGTTCTGTTTCCCCTGTGACTTTAAGCTACTTAAAACCCAGGCGGGCGCGGTGGCTCACGCCGGTAATCCCAGCACTTTGGGAGGCCAAGGCAGGCAGATCACCCGAGGTCAGGAGTTTTGAGACCAGCCTGACCAACACGGAGAAACCCCATCTCTACCAAAAATACAAAATTAGCTGGGCGTGGTGGTGCATGTCTGTAATCACAGCTACTTTGGAGGCTGAGGCAAGAGAATCGCTTGAACCTGGGAGGCAGAGGTTGCAGTGAGCCTTGATCACACCATTGCACTCCAGCCTGGGCAATGAGAGTGAAACTCCGTTTCAAAAAAAAAAAAAAAAAAAGAGAGAGAGAGAGAGAGACAGGAAGAGAAAGAATTGCTTCCATTAATTCTCTTCACCTAGGTTCAGTTGGTAACATCATCAGTTCTCATTTGCATGATCTGTTCTTTCTCTCACAGTTACCGAGTGTTCCAGTCCCTGCTTATTGGTAAAATGAGAGGTGGGTTTCTCATTTATTTGTGTTTGCTGAAGAGTCAAAGGCTCAAGGTTTTACCTTGCCTGGCACTATTTTCTTTCAGTATCTGACTGACTCTCTGGTGCCAACGATTGAGAATACTGGCAAGAAATGAGCTGGTGAGAGTGTGCCATCTGTTTCTAAAACTTCATTCAAAAAGTTACATGCAGTTTACAAATATAATGTCTCAAATATACTCAGAGGCAGCTGTGTTGGTGCTCTAGGGTGTCAGAGCCGTAAAGAGGTAAAAGGCTCAGAATTCAGCCAAATCCCAGCTGCGTCTTCCCCCAGCCACCAGACTTGGAAAGGCTGCAGGCTGCTCTGAGCTGCTTCTGTGTTGAGCTCTGCCTCTCAGGGTTTCTGAGGCTACTGCGCTAATGAATGCAAACGTCTACTATAGTCAGCCAGGCGCAGTGGCTCATACCTGTAATCCCAGCTGGATTACAGGTATGAGCCACTGGCTCATACCTAGGCCTTTGGGAGGCCTAGGCGGGTGGATTGCCTGAGCTCAGGAGTTTGAAACTAGCCTGGCCAACATGGTGTAA
>NW_016107376.1:6626038-6634072 GCF_001604975.1 Cebus imitator
TGGGGTTTCACCATATTGGACAGACTGGTCTTGAACTCCTGACCTTGTGATCCACCTGCCTCAGCTTCCCAAAGTGCTGGGATTAGTGAGCCACCACACCCGGCAAATGAAATGGTCTTCAGTCCCACAAATGACAGAGATCCCATCTCCCCAACTCCTCCAAGGAATTCCAAGCCACCTCGTCAGTTTCAGGAGTCCCAAGTTCACGTGCTGGGAAACCCTGTTTGTAGGCCAAGGAACTGCCCAGCTCAGCTCAGTAACCCGGTAACCTGGCTCTGCTCCCCAAGGGGGAAGGCTCACGCTAACTCCACCACCTCCCCATGAGCAAGCCTGCATTCTTCTGTCCACACTCCAGTTCAGCTGTGTACTTTACGTGGCTGGCACTGCCACGTCCTTTTAGCCGCACTAAAACGGCACCTGTCATAACCATGTCATGTCCCACTGAAGATGCACAAGTGTTTGTTTCTTGGCCTGCTTGGAGTGGTGCAATTGCAAGATTAAGTCAGAGGCTCCCTGTTTTTATCCCTATATGTTTTTTAAGACGTGCCATGAATTCTCGCCCTTAGTAACACACTTTTTCTAGGAAACTAGATTTCAAAAATTGTGTCTTTTGGGATTACAGTGGGGAGATTTTTGTCATCTCAATTCTCCTCACAACATTTTTGCCTTGGAATATTTTTCAGATGATTAAATGTCTTTTTATTTATTTATTTGTTTGTTTATTTTTGAGATAGAGTTTCACTCCTGTTGCCCAGGCTGGAGTGTAATGGCAAGATCTCGGCTTGCTACAACCTCCACCTCCAGGGATCATTCAATTCTCCTGCCTCAGCCTCCCGAGTAGCTGGATTACAGGCATACACCACCACCACGCCCCGCTACTTTTGTATTTTTAGTAGAGACAGGGTTTCACCATGTTGGTAAGGCTGGTCTTGAACTCCTGACCTAAGGCGATCCAACTGCCTCAGCCTCCCAAGTGCTGGGATTACAGGTGTGAGCCACTGCACCCAGCCTATTTATTTATTTTTGAGGCAGGGTCTCCCTCTGTCACCCAGGCTGGGGTGCAGTGGCACAACCTTGGCTCACTATAGCCTCTGTCTCCGGGGTTCAAGCAATTCTCCTCCTCCAGCCTCCCGAGTAGCTGGAATTACAGGAGCATGCCACCACACCTGGCTAATTTTTGTACTTTTAGTAGAAATGGGGTTTCACCATATTGGCCAGGTTGGTTTTAAACTCCTGATCTCAGGTGATTCACCCTCCTTGGCCTCCCAAAGTGCTGGGATTACAAGCGTTAGCCACTGCACTCCACCTTTATTTTATTTTATTTTATTTTATTTTATTTTATTTTATTTTACTTTTTTGGGTCTTGCTCTGTCACTCAAGCTGGAGTGCAGTGGCATGATCACAGCTCACTGCAGCCTCAGACTCCTGGACTGAAGGGATCCTCCCACCTCCTGCTTCCCAAAGCACTGAGATTACAGGCATGAGCCACCACACCTGGTCCATATGTCCTTTCTCAATGATGGGTGGTCAGCTATCTGCAAATCAGCCAACAATTGTGTAAGTCCCTTTTTGTTCAGAAGTTTCCTTTTTATCTTACAGAAAATGAGAGATATTGACACAGGAGTTGAGAAGAAATCGCTTAGGCAGATAGTGAGGGTATAGGAGTCCTCGATAAGGCTTTTCTTTTTAAGGAAAAGCGGTTCCAAATCACTTTCTAACAAAGAGCAGCCTATAAAGTCTGCAGACATGACAAGCAAGCTGGGAGCTTGCATGGGTGAATGCTGGCGGGAACTAGGAGCTAGACATGTTGAAGATGGCGGCTCCATCTTCCCTTCTCTGCCAGCCACGTGTACACTAAGGAGCAGGCAAGATGGCACCGCCAAGGGGAAAATTCATTTGCTTAGTAAGATTAGGGTAGGGCGACCAGCTTTCCCCCCGCACTATGTAAATGTCACACCTGATGAAACCGATCTGTGAGCCCTACCTAAATAAGAACCCGCTCCTCACGATGGATTGTCAAATCCAGCCCATCCACTGCCAGCTAGTCTCCTGCTCAGAAGAACCCTCTCTATACAGAAAGACAACTGCTCTCTTTCTCTTTCCTTCCGCCTATTAAACCTCTGCTTCCAAACTCCTTGTGTGTGTCCCTGTCCTAAATTTTCCTGGTGTGTGAGAACGAACCCCGGGTATATACCCCAAACAAGGTAGCTGCTTCCACATCAATAGCAGTAGCTCTTTGGACCTCTGGCCCCTCTCAGGAAGCACACTTTTTCCTCTCTTCTCCCAAGTCCCACCTCAAGATCAGACTGTTTTCTACTCCTTTTTCTGCTCTGAGTCTGTAACTAGAACTCATTAGTACAAAGCTGATCCTAGCTCATTCTTGTTGGTCTGTCAATCAGCCATTGACTAATGGGTATTTACTAAGCAATTCTAAGTTGACATTCATCACAAAAATATCCTTGGCAATTCCTGTGATGCCAAGGTATTGAGTTAAGGTGTCAGGAAGCACCCCAGCCGCCAATGGTAAAATGCAGAGAACTCCTCCAGGCTGTCCTACCACACTGTAAGATACACGGTGTCAGAGGTATAGTACAGTACCTCTGAAGTACAGTACCTGGGGGCCTGCAAATTAAACTAACAAAAGACAGATTCACAGGAGAAAAGGGGAATGGGAATGACTACTGTTGGGGGCAGGGATGACAAAAATGTTCTAGAATTCTGTGGTGGTGATGGTGGCACATCCTTGGTACATACTGAAAACGGCTGAATTGTGCACTTTGAAAGGGTGAATTTTATGATATATGTATTTTATCTCAAAAATTTTAAGATATATCTTAAATTTTTATATATATCTCAAAATATATATATATTTCTTAAAATTATATATATCTCAATATATATATATCTTAAAATTATATATCTATCTATCTATCTATATATATATATATATACATCTTAAAATTATATATATATCAAAAAATTTATGATAGGGCCAGGCGCGGTGGCTCAAGCCTGTAATCCCAGCACTTTGGGAGGCCGAGGCGGGTGGATCACAAGGTCAAGAGATCGAGACCATCCTGGTCAACATGGTGAAACCCCGTCTCTACTAAAAATACAAAAAATTAGCTGGGCATGATGGCGTGTGCCTGTAATCCCAGCTACTCAGGAGGCTGAGGCAGGAGAATTGCCCGAACCCAGGAGGCGGAGGTTGCGGTGAGCCGAGATCGCGCCATTGCACTCCAGCCTGGGTAACATGAGTGAAACTCCGTCTCAAAAGAAAAAAAAAAAAAAATTTATGATAATGTATTATATCTCAAAAGCAATCACAGGGTATAAATTACCTTGATCGGCTTCTTTTCCGAGAGCAAACATTAACTGGGAGGAGAAAGTAAAGTCTCCCGAGCATGGTTGCTCACACCTGTAATCCCAGCACTTTGGGAGGCCGAGGCGGGCGGATCACCTGAGGTCAGGAGTCCAAGACCAACCTGACCAACACAGAGAAACCCCATTCTCTACAAAATAAGCTGGGCGTGGTGGTACATGCCTGTAATTTCAGCTCTTGGGAGGCTGGGGCAGGAGAATCGCTGGAACTTGGGAGGTGGAGGTTGTGGGTGAGTTGAGATCTCGCCATTGCACTCCAGTCTGGGCAACAAAAGTGAAACTCCAACTCTAAAAAAAAAAGAAAGTCAAGTGAAAACAGTGGGAGGTCACAGGAGCCCCAAGGTGGGCAGGGGGGTCCAAAGAGGAGAAGAGGGGCTTACCTACGCTTCTCTCCACCTTTCTCTTTACAGGCCATTTTTTTCCTGCCCATCTTTCTTCTCTATTGTCAAAGCAAAGAGACCTCAGTCTCAGGAGATAAAGTAAGAAAAATCAGCATTCTTTGTCCTAAAATTTGTTTCAGGCAGGGCGCAGTGGTTCATGCCCGTAATCGCAACACATTGGGATGCCAAGGTGGGCAGATCACTTAAGGCCGTGAGTTCAAGACCAGCCTGGGCAGCATGGTGAAACCCTGTCTCTACTAAAAGATAGAAAAATCCACCAGGCATAGTGCAGGAATACAGGTGGGCACCTGTATTCCCAGCTACTAGGGAGGTTGAGGCACAAGAATCGCTTGAACCTGGGAGGCAGAAGTTGCAGTGAGCCAAAATCGCACCACTGCATGCCAGCCTGAGCAACAAAGTGAGACTTCATGTCAAAAAAAAAAAAAAAAGAAGGCTGGGCACGGTGGCTCACGCCTGTAATCCCAGCACTTTGGGAGACCGAGGCAGGTGGATCATGAGGTCGAGAGATCGAGGCCATGCTGGTCAACATGGTGAAACCCCGTCTCTACTAAAAATACAAAAAATTAGCTGGGCATGGTGGCGCGTGCCTGTAATCCCAGCTACTCGGGAGGCTGAGGCAGGAGAATTGCTTGAACCCAGGAGGCGGAGGTTGTGGTGAGCCGAGATCGCGCCATTGCACTCCAGCCTGGGTAACATGAGTGAAACTCCGTCTCAAAAAAAAAAAAAAAAAGAGAAAGAAAGAAAGAGAGAGGGGAAGGCAGGAAGGAACGAAGGAACGAAGGAACGAAGGAGAAGAAAAAAAGTTGTTCCAAGCACCAAAACCTAGAAACTGGACTTTTGAAAAGTTGCAACCAACAAAATATGTCTATGCTTTTCTTACAGCTAAGAAAGGGAAAAGATAAGAGAAATCCTGGCCTCAAGAAGAAATGCTTAGTTGTCAAAAAAATTATTGAAAGCACGTAGTTTCAACTCCATTGCCTGAGTCTGCACGCCAGTCCCAAGGGAACCCCCCATAAGCTGTGCATGTTAGCATGAAGCAGGTTCCTCTAAGCCCGGCAGATCGGATAGCTGTTTGCTTCTGTCGCACTGTGAGCTTGGAAAGGGAACTCGGGAATTTAATACTCACAGAGCATCCCCAGAAGAGATCCTGGCTCAGATCAGGTAACTTCAAACCTGGCTGGAATAATTACACACCTTCATTTCATAACAAAAAGAGATACCCATTCAGTAACCTTAGAGGGGGATTTGACGTTTAAATTGTTAACAGACTTTGGATCAGAGAAATATTTGACAGGGAAAAGCAGACATTCTTCGGATGAGCTTTGTGGTGGGTTGGAAGTTCTGAAAAAGCTCAGTTTGATTAAAGGCATGCCAACCTCCCTCCCACACACCTGGAGGGAGCAATCATCTGCACTGGTGAGAGAAAGGGCTCCTGACTTAGGATCGTGGCTCATGGTACAATTTTGCAGCACTGATAAAAAAAAAAAAAAAAAAGCCACAGGGATTAATATGGGGGACTGTAAAATGCTCTTACAGAGGCGTGTAAGAAGAAATATTTCAGAGCAGGTTAAGAGGGGACCAGGTATTTGAAGCCTGTTTAATAAGAGGACAAGCAGAGCATGTAGGCTGCTTCTGTCTGGGGGAGGAAAGCTAGCCCAAAGATGAAATGAAGATGGGGGAGCCAAGAGCAGAGAACGTCAGCATGAAGACACAGTGAAAAGTTTGGAACTAGTGAATCAGAATGGGACAGGGAGCTGAAACTGTCTCTCGCTAGAGTCTGAGAAGTATCACTGTGAACATACGTCATTTGCAGGCTTGGCACAGTAGCTCACGCCTATAATGCCAGAAATTTGGGAGGCCAGAGTGGAAGGACTGCTTGAGCCCAGGAGTTTGAGATCAGCCTGGGCAACATAGCAAGACCCTATCTCTACAAAATATTAAAAAATTAGCCATGCATGGTGGCTCACACCTGTAGTCCCAGCCACTCAGGAGGCTGATGTGGGAGGCTCGCTTGAGCCCAGGAGATCAAGGTTGCAGTGAGCTGTCATCGGACCACTGCCCTCCAGCCTGGGAAACAGAGCAAGACCCTGTCTCTTAAAAACAAACAAATAAACAAAAACAACAACAACAAAATGGCCAGATGCACTGGCTCACGCCTGTAATCCCAGCACTCTGGGAGGCTAAGGCAAGTGGTTCACCTGAGGTCAGGAATTCAAAACCAGCCTGGCCAACATGTTGAATCCCCGCCTCTGCTAAAAATACAAAAATTAGCCAGGCATGGTGGTGCATGCCTGTAATCCCAGCTCCTCAGGAGGCTGAAGCAGGAGAATTGCTTGAACTTGGGAGGCAGAGGTTGCAGTGAGCCAAGATTGCGCCATTGCACTCCAGCCTGGATGACAGAGCAAGACTCCATCTTAAAAACACACACGTACACACACACACACACACACACACACGCAGCAACTCAACTAGAATTCCAAGCAACAAACAAACACAAGACCAACCCACCTCCTGGCCTAGACCGCAAGTGTCTCCCCTGATCCCTGCCTGGAGTGTTTGCTGGGAACAGTCGTGCACACTCAGTCAGCTTTCATCTTTGCGTAACAGAGTCCATTTCACTCTAAGCTGACGGTCCTGCCAGCTAAGCCTTTCCCTGGACAGACTGTCTTCTAACATCTCGGGCTTTATATTAACCCAGCTGCACCTTCTACTCATTGCCATTCTTTTCCCTGTAACTTCTTGGTGACTTCTCAGGTTCTGCTTGGGGGTCTCCTGTGCTGTGGAATTTCTGAGCCGACGCCATCCAATACAATAGCCACTAGGCACATATAGCTACTGAGCACTCGAGATGTGCCTAGGTGTAAAATACACATCATACTTAAAAGACCTAATGGGACATTTTTAATCATTTTTTAAAATTTAGTTATAAGGTTGAAATGAGACTATTTTGAGTGTATTGGGTTAAATAAAGTATACGATTAAAACTAATTTCATCTGGTTCTTTTTATTTTTTTCAATGTGGCTGTTAGAACATTTTATTTTAATACTTTAAGTATTTCTTACATTTCAACTTTTTTAATTATTTATTTTTGAGATGGAGTCTCGCTCTGTCGCCGAAGCGGGAGTGCAATGGCGCAATCTCAGCTCACTGCAACCTCTGCCTCCTGGGTTCAAGCGATTCTCCTGCCTCAGCCTCCTAGGTACCTGGGATTACAGACGCCACCACCACGCCTGGCTAATTTTTGTATTTTTACTACAGGCGGGATTTCACCATGTTGGCCGGGATGATCTCGAACTCCTGACCTCGTGATCCACCAGCCTCCGCCTCCCAAAGTGCTGGGATTTCAGGCATGAGCCACCACTCCTGGCCTCAATTTTTTTCTTTTAGAAACTGGTCTCATTCTGTCACCCAGGCTGCCAGGCTGAAGTACAGTGGCACTGCTGTAGCTGACTACAGCCTCTATCTCATGAGCTGAAGCCATCCTCCCAAGTCAGCCTCCTGAGTAGTTAGGATCACAGGCACACACTGCATTCTTGGCTAATTTTAAATTTTTTTCTGTAAAGAGGAGGTTCCAGTATGTCGCCCAAGCTGGTCTTCAGCTCCTGGCCTTGAGTGATCCTCCCACCTTGCCCTCCTGAAGTGCTGGGATCAAAGGCATGGGTCACTGAGACGGGCAGTTTCTTCATTTCCACATTATAGTCTTGGTACTCTGAAACTGGTAAAAATGAATACTCTTGACTGTATTACAGTTGTCATCGGTCTGTTGCAAATACTGTATATTGCTATTTGTAGTGCCTGGAATACTATTAATATATCTCATATGTTTACAAGTCTCTTCACTTCCCAGCAGCAGCAGAGCAAAGCGGAGAAGCAGGCTAGCCCTCCCTCCAGCTGTGTGACCTCAGAGAGGTGGTCCACCCTCTCTGATCTTCCCAATAGCTATGAAATTGGACTGATCACTATAGAACCGGCTTGGTAAGGTTGTTGGTGAGTAGAAAACAAGTGCTGGGATCATAGTGGTTGCTCAATACACATTTGACGTAACATTAGCAGCTGGATGTTTGGTTCCTAATCGAGAATATGACTTGGGGGTATTGAATTAGACACCTTTCAAAGCTCAGTTTCTGTGATTCTCTGGGATACAATGAAATGATAAAATGGCCGGGCGCGGTGGCTCAAGCCTGTAATCCCAGCACTTTGGGAGGCCGAGGCGGGTGGATCACAAGGTCAAGAGATCGAGACCATCCTGGT
>NW_016107376.1:6634857-6637020 GCF_001604975.1 Cebus imitator
ATGCCTGTAGTCCCAGCTACTGAGGAGGCTGAGGCAGGGGAATCACTTGAACCCGGGAGGTGGAGGTTGCAGTGAACCTAGACTGTGCCACTGCACTCCAGCTTGGGCAATAGAGTGAGTCTACTTCTCAAAAAGAAAAAAGAAATATAATCTCTGTTCCATAGAAATATAATGTGAGCCACAGCTGAATGTAAAATTTCTGACATAGGATCATCTAGATACCCATCAACAGTGGATTGGGTAAAGAAAATGTGATATATACACCATGGAATACCATGCAACCATCAAAAAGAACATGATCACATCCTTTGCAGCAACAAGGTTGCATCTGGAGGCCATTATCCTAAGCAAATTAACACAGAAAGAGAAAATCAAATACTGCATGTTCTCACTTATAAGTGGGAGCTGAACATTTCATACACATAAACATAAAGACAGGAACAAGGCCAGGCACAGTGGCTCATGCCTGTAATCCCAGCATTTTGGGATGCTGAGGTGGGCAGATCACAAGGTCAGGAGTTCGAGTCTAGCCTGACCAAAATGGGGAAACCCCATCTCTACTAAAAATACAAAAATTAGCCAGGCGTGGTGGCAAGTGCCTGTAATCCCAGCTACTTTGGAGGCTGAGGCATGAGAATTGCTTGATCCCAGGAGGTGGAGGTTGTAGTGAGCCAAGATTTTGCGCCACTGCACTCCAGCCTGGACAAGAGTGAGACTCTGTATCAAAAAAACAAACAAAAAAAAAGACAGGAACAGTAGATACTAGGGACTCCAAAAGGGGGAAAGGAGGGAGGAAGCAAGGAGACAATGGCTGAAAAACCACCCACTGGATGCTATGCTCAGTACCTGAGCTTAGGATCCATCGTACCCCAAACCTCAGCATCATGGAAATATACCAAACTTGAACATGTACATCCTGAATCTAAAATAAAAGTTGAAGACAGAGTTGAGGCTCTGTCTCAAAATAAATAAATTAGTGAATTAATTTTAAAAAATTTAAAAACATTGAGTTTTCTGGTCCTAGGGCCAGCAAGCAGCAGGGAGAATAGTGGTTTCTGTAGTGACGCCTGGCACTCCCGCAACGTTTAATGTTTTCAGGGTGTTTAGCTCTGTTAATTCCTGCCTTTTGCAGGGTATGGAGAAGGAAACATTAGCACAGAGCTGATGAGCTGTTCCTCCTCCCCTGCACCAGATCGCAGACTCTAGTTGGATCCTGACTCAGAGCATTGGGTTATGCTGCCTCCTACCGGCCAAAGTGGGGATATGCACAAGCCCCACAGGTCCTATCTGAGTTAATTACACAGACCATTTTTTTTTTTAATGAATGAGAGGCTTTTATGTCATCCAGGCTGGCCTCAAATGGATAGCCTCCCCTCCTCAAGCCCCAGGACAACTGGCCTGAGCCACCTCGGCTCCCAATACATAGACTCTTAAAGGGTGGGGAGGGGAATCTCGTTGAAATACGTCTGCAGTCCCCAGATTGGGAAACACCATTCTAAATCACTCAAGTGACAAAGTTCACACAGCAAGCAAGCCTCAAATTCTAAGAGGTGCTTTTCATGGGAGACCTTGCCAGGCACGGGTGTTCTCTTTGTTCTCAGGATTACATGCTTTGTGAATTCTCCGCCATAAACCTAGCAGTCATGGTGACCTTTGGTCAGTCACCTGCCTCCTTGGCTTTCAGTGCTGTTTATAACTCCATTCTTACGGAAACATACTCTTCCTCTAGGTTCTGTGAAACTGTACTTATTTCTTCCCTTTACCTTATATGAGTTTCTGTCTTTTCCCACCTAAAACGGGAGGATATCATTGCTGCGTCTCAACACTCTGTCCTTCACACTTCGTTCTTGTTGTTTTTTTTTTGAGACAGGATCTTGCTCTGTCACCCAGGCTGCAATGCAGTCAGTGGCACACGCCCAGCTCACTGCAACCTTGACCTCCTGGGATCAACTGATTCTCCCACCTCAGCCTTCCAATAGCTGTGACTGTCGCTGCACACCACTCTGTCCAGCTAATTTTAACTTTTTTTTTTTTTGGTAGAGATGTGGTTTTTCTATGTTGCCCAGAACTCCTGGATTCAAGTGATTCCCCGCCTCAGCCTCCCAAAATGTTGGAATTATAGGCATGAGCCATCAGGCCCAGTCTTAACATTCTTTCTTTCTT